>NW_020175393.1:14005349-14101047 GCF_003031525.2 Neophocaena asiaeorientalis asiaeorientalis
TGTGTGTGTGTGTGTGTGTGGTTATTGTGAATCTGATCATGTCACAGACTCTGCTTCTGCGGAAAAAAAGCCTTTTTTTTTTTTTTTTTTTTTTGGCTATAGCTGAGATGCTTTAAAAATGTTATAGCAGCAAAATGTCTGGAATGTAAAATTAAATGAGATTTTTGGTGACATAAAATTTATCATCATGGGCTTCCCTGGTGGCGCAGTGGTTGAAAGTCCGCCTGCCGATGCAGGGGACACGGGTTCGTGCCCCGGTCCGGGAAGATCCCACATGCCGCGGAGCGGCTGGGCCCGTGAGCCATGGCCGCTGAGCCTGCGCGTCCGGAGCCTGTGCTCTGCAACAGGAGAGGCCACCACGGTGAGAGGCCCGCGTACCGCAAAAAACAAAACAAAACAAAAAAACCACAATTTATCATGTAGCTGTAAACTCTGATTATGCTCTTGCCTGGAAATAATTCAGTGAGATGTAACCAATAGCTTCTGTAGCATGTTGTCTCCACACAAATATTAAAATGTGTTGCTTAGAGCCCTACGGTAGGGCAGAGGCACCTTAGTGGCAAAGAAGATGCTGAGTGGGTGGGATTCTTAAAATTCTTTTTTCTTCCCTTTCCTAATCCCGTCAGACCGGATGTATTTTACATTTCTCTTTTTATATAGGGGTGTAAATTTGAATTGATTGCAACCTCCCTTCCTCCCTATTGGTCCCATCTTTCCTCCTCTCTTCTCCAAGAGCTTCTCCTCAACCTGCAAGACTCACGCAAAGAT
The DNA here is from genome assembly GCF_003031525.2 of Neophocaena asiaeorientalis asiaeorientalis. Classification (NCBI taxonomy): domain Eukaryota; kingdom Metazoa; phylum Chordata; class Mammalia; order Artiodactyla; family Phocoenidae; genus Neophocaena; species Neophocaena asiaeorientalis. The sequence goes on from NW_020175393.1 coordinate 14,006,118, forward strand.
ACTTATCCTGTATCATTCTTTAAATAGTGATTGCTAGATTTAAGTAAGTGATGCATTTGTGTTAAAATTACAAGTGAATTTTTTATAAACTTCAGTGAGTTTCAGAGTCACCTGAGGGTGTGGGAAGAGTAATTAAAAAAAAAAAAATTCCTGGGCTCAATTCCTTAAGATTTTTATTTAGTAGCTTTGCTTAGGGCTTAGAAATCTGCATTTAAAAAGCCAAATACTGGGCTTCCCTGGTGGCGCAGTGGTTGAGAGTCCGCCTGCCGACGCAGGGGACACGGGTTCGTGCCCCGGTCCGGGAGGATCCCATATGCCGCAGAGCGGCTGGGCCCATGAGCCATGGCCCCTGAGCCTGAACGTCCGGAGCCGGTTGCTCCGCAACAGGAGAGGCTGCAACAGGGAGAGGCCCACGTACCGCAAAAAAAAAAAAAGCCGAATACTGAAGCAGGTTGATTCCAGACTAGATTTTGAGAAATATGACCAGGAAGTTCTGAAGCCCTTTGAAGTCAATCTGTTTTCAGTATTTGAAGGAAATAGTTTCCTGAGTGCTCCCTTCCTCTTCATCCTAAGGATGGGAGGGTAGTTTCCTTAGCTACTAATCATTAATGTGTTTTGATGTTTTTAAATGGACTTCCTCATTCCTTGAAGTGGGTACTTTGTAAGCCATTTCAATCTGCAGACACATTTTACTCAATTCTGGGAATCTTAAAAAAAAAATGTTTCTATGAAAATTTCTTTCACCATGTTTTCTCTTGTCTTTTTCTGCACTTTTTGTGAATCACATCTGATATCCTGAATTGAACTTGTGATCTTTTCACTCCTATTATGCATCCATTTATTTAGTTTTATCTTTGGGGGTTTCAATCGGTTTGGTGTTATCACCCTTTCTACTGACTTTTTAAAGTTTCAAGTATTTTTTAATTTCTATTTTTCCTCCTTTTGTTCCCTTTAAAGCATTTTTTCACATTTTATAGAAAAATGTCTTTTTTTTTAAATAGGTTATTTACCTCACTGTTTCTGCTTCCTCTATTTTTTATTTCTTTTTTTTTCTCACTTTCTTTCTTTTGGAGAATTTCTGTGTCTGGTAACTCCTGGCTGGCATTTATTTTGGAGATGCATCAAAGGGAAATTAGAAGGTCTATTGGATTGTCCCAATGTGTCCCTCATAGTAAGATGATAAGATGACCAGCTCGATTTTATGGGGCAGGGAAGGCATGCCCTAGTATTCCTATTTGTAAATGTTTTCTCTAAATAGCTTAGTTTCTTCTTTAAATGTTCCTGACTGTGGAGTATACAGCTGGCAAGCACTGCTCTGAAGGCAGGGGCTAGGGTGGGCGAAGTGTTTGATCCTACCAAGACAGTATTCATACATTCTTGAAGTTCTTGATTTCATTCCTATGCCTCGGCTCTCTCTTCTCTACCTAAGTTCCCACAAGTAGAGCCTTCTCTACGTTTAAACTTCTGAGAGACTGTTTATAGAGAATGGAAGGGAAAATGTTACTTGTCTATTCTGAAGAGTGGGTGGGAATTTGAGACTCTCATAGCTTTCTAACCACTTGATCAGATAATCCTGTTTATGTCTCCATCCAGGACATCTGGTGTCCCCGCATCTTGTCTCTCTGGGGTCCTTTGGGAATGGGGGTTACAGAATCATGACTACTTTTAGTCTATTCCTCTGTGCTGCTTGAGATTTTTTTTTTCTTTATATATTCTGCCTAGTTGTTTATCATTCCTACATCCACTTTTAGGCGTTAAGAATACTTTCTACCTTCACTGAAGATCACAGCTTCTGTTAGGAAACTTTCTTCTTACTGGTATTCTTTCCAGATTCCATTAATTTCTCCTCTTTTTTCCCTCTTAGCCTAGAGGTGGTAGCTCCCTGCTGTTACTAACCCAAGGGTCTTACATGATTCTTTGCTGGTTTTTCCTAAACCTATATATCAACAGTCCTTCTATCAAACTTGCCTCAATTTCGCCTTTGAGTTTGTCATGCTTTTAATTAGACCCCAAATAAAAACAAGCACTTAATCTGTGATATATTAGGTGCAATATATGTAAGTTCACAAGATTTTATAAAAAACTGACCTGTTAAGATCTATGACTGCCTGAATGAATGTACAAGAAGCTACATTTAAATAGCACCGATAGGGTTTTCAGAGAATTACAGTGAATTCACTCTGGTGCTTATTCAAAATTTCCTAAGTTATCAGGAGCTAGGAAGGCTACAGACATAGTTTATTTGTCTCCAAGATCCTTTTGATGAATCACCTCCCTATTTGTACCCAGTTCTGCTTTGTGGGCTGTCCAAGGTGCTGTCCAAGGTGCTGAGCACTCACAAAGACCAGGAGCTCGACTGGACCACATTCCACCCAGACTCTAACAATTCCTAATTACCTACTGATAATATGCAAATTTATAAAAGTTATTGCACACCAGCAAAAAAAGACAAAGACATTCAGTGTTTCTGAAATAAAAAGATATGTGTCCTTCCTACCATGAAAAATCTGAAAATATTTCTAGCACGTTTCATATAGTAGGTTATCATTATGGAACTGGTAAATTTTGACAATGCTCAGCAATTAATTTAAGAACTATGTTGTGAGGTCTGACAATACATGTCAGCCTGTAACAAGTATTAAAAGTTGTGCTGGGTTTCCCTGGTGGCGCAGTGGTTGAGAGTCCGCCTGCTGATGCAGGGGACACGCGTTCGTGCCCCGGTCCGGGAAGATCCCACATGCCGCGAAGCGGCTGGGCCCGTGAGCCATGGCCACTGAGCCTGTGCGTCTGGAGCCTGTGCTCCGCAACGGGAGAGGCCACAACAGTGAGAGGCCCAAGTACCGCAAAAAAAAAAAAAAAAATGTGCTTCATAACACGTCACCATCATAAAATTTCAGTTCTTTTAATAGCCATAACTATGATCAGTCCAATTCCAACCAATGAATAAAATCAGGTTAATAACTTACTTGGAATATGTTTTTCTAAAAAATCCTACAACTTCTGTATATATTTACTAAGAAACTATCCCCCAAAGTATATTATTATTATTATGCGTGTTTTGATTTTATTCTTTCAATCAGAGTTTTAATCCACTGTCTCAGAATTATCTCCAGAACTTATACAATGAATCGAATGTATGTAGGGCAACTTCTTTCCAAAGGACAGCAAGTGCTGTCAGATCAACACAATAAAGTTGCTGACTCCTCATAAATTTGGACAACATATCTATTGATGGAAATTCTGCATATCCATCCAGCTTCCCTAAATTGCTGTCTAATCTGTTCCCTTTATATTCAAAAACAAATCAAATAGTAATGATAATAATAAGACTATAGTAATTTCTATGATTTTCTTTGATACCAAGTCTTAAGAAACAAAAACAACTATTGGAAAGATGTGAAATTTTTGCTTGTGCCTTTCAGTTCTTCTTATGAAATATCTGATAGATATTCTGCATAAGAAATATGCTAACTGATCATTAGGAAATTGATATTTTAATAGGCTACATAACATTTATTTTTAACTACTTTATTGTTTTTAGATCAATACAGAATTGACCATTTTTTTCCAGATCATTATATGAAATGATCCCTATTCATTTTCCCCCATCTACATAATAAAGAAAAATATTGTGCTATATGCTTTGAGAAATTTTTCCAAATGTCTTTTATATTTTCTTTGTGGCTGGGTACAAATTGCAGTTGAAAACAAAGAAAACATTTACTTGGCATCCAGGAAAGATAAGGGATAATTCCAGACATAAGCATCTTCTTGTCAATATTCTGTAAATGCACTCTGGCGTGTTCATTCCCCAGTAACTGTTATTTCTGTTTCTATCAGCATGTATTCCATCAGAATGCACCTACCTTCCAAAATATAGTTCTTTCTCTATGCAATCACATGGTGATTTTTCAGTGTTTTAGTATGATCGTGGTAGGCCAGGTATTAGACAATTAGATAAATGTCATTTTATTTACAAAGGAAATGAAATATATTTTGGAACTAAGCAGAGGCTGGGATGGGCCCCACCTCTTTCTCATCCATTCCAAAGAACCAAGGGGGCAGAGCCAGCTCTGGGCTGCAGGAACTTTTAGAGTTTTTACAATGAACACTTTCAGATAGTGAAAGAACTAGGACTCATGTCTAGACATTTTTGGACTTTTCCTTTAATATAAAATACAAACTAGATGAAACTTTCTGACCAGTTTGAATCTAATTAACTTTTTCATGCCAATTAAGAAATTTACATAAAGGAGACATTTTGTTTCTTAATAGTTTCTAAAGTACTTGTTCAGACAGTATTTGGCTTATTCTGCTGTCTGGATTGGTAAAGAGAGATTCCAGAGATAGGCAGGCATACAGAGTTGTGTTGTCTAAAGGAAGAGATTTAGATACATTTTTTATTAATTAAATTGGAGTATAAAAGCATTCTTAGCAATTGCAGGTGTGTAAAATGCTATTATAGTTAGTGGGACTACATATTGTATCTAAAATGAGACTTATATGTGAAAAGGGACAATGAAATATAGATCTATCACTTTATTCCCTGACACACTGGTCTATTATATTGATGGTCTTATAAAAATATTTCCATGTAAAAATAATATAAAGAATAAAATTATTTCTTAAAAATTAAAGTATATCCATGTACACCAAAGCAAAAAGCTTCTTATTTATCATTTGAACATTACATAATAAGCAGGATATTTTTTGATTCAGGGTTATGTACATTAATCAGATTCTTAACCATATCTATTTTACACTTTTGAATGTAGCTTTAAAAAGTATGTCTTGGGGCTTCCCTGGTGGCGCAGTGGTTGGGGGTCTGCCTGCTGGTGTGGGGGGGCGCGGGTTCATGCCCTGGTCCGGGAGGATCCCGCATGCCATGGAGCGGCTGGACCCGTGGGCCATGGCCGCTGGGCCTGCGTGTCCGGAGCCTGTGCTCCGCGGCGGGAGAGGCCGCAGAGGTGAGAGGCCCACGTACCGCAAAAAAAAAAATTATGTCTTGATTTGATAATATCTTATAAAACACTGACTAAAATTACTTTCAAAGTTGTTCTATGTTTAATAAATTAGAAATTATTGAAAACTTTATTAGCTCTTCTCTATATATACCATATTTTTGAGTAAATACTTTCTCTACAAGTGCTGAGGTTCTTAATAAGTTCAAAATATTCTTCTAAGTGGAAGATACTCTTAATTACATTTTTGTGCATTGAAGTGTGCAAATATTTCAGCCTAGATACTTTTATATTTTCTCAAATCCACTTGGCGTACCTACTTATGAAAATACTTTTATAACCAAAACTTGTTAAATAAGCTGATTCTACTAATGATTTTTTGCAATGGTTTGCATTATTTAGAGGCTGCAAAAATTATAGACCTTTGATTTTATTCTACTCAAAAATTATAAATTTATCTAAATAAAAATATGAGCTCAATCAAAAGATTATTTCTAAGCTCAAGATATCCCCAAGTACAATTAACAAATTATAACATTAAATTTTGTACACATCTTGATCTTTCACCACTCATTTTTCTGTTTCTAACTTTCATTTGAAGTTCAAAATCTTCCTCTTTGCAATTTTTGTTTCCCCAAAATTGTGAAGGCACTCTTCAAAAAGTTTTTGAATAACAATTTCCAACACCTTTAAAGTAAAAGAAACCAAAATTTAACAAATGTTGATGAGAATGTGGAGAAGAGGGAACCCTAGTACACTGCTGGTAGGAATGCAAATTGGTACAGCCACTACAGAAAACAGCATGGAGGCTCATCAAAAACCTAAAACCAGGGGCTTCCCTGGTGGCGCAGTGGTTGAGAGTCCGCCTGCCGATGCAGGGGACTCGGGTTCGTGCCTCAATCCGGGAAGATCCTACGTGCCGCGGAGCGGCTGGGCCCGTGAGCCGTGGACGATGAGCCTGCGTGTCCGGAGCCTGTGCTCCGCAACGGGAGAGGCCACAACAGTGAGAGGTCTGCGTACCGCAAAAAAAAAAAACAAAAAACAAAAAACAAAACTAAAACTAGAAATACCATATTATCCAGCAATTCCACTCCTGACTATGTATATCAAAAGAAAATGAAAACACTAATTCTAAACGATACATGCACCTCAATGTTCATAGCAGCAGTATTTACAATAGCCAAGATATGAATGCCACCTAAGTGTCCATTAACAGATGAATGGATAAAGAAGATATGGTGGAGAGAGACCTTCAGGATGGTGGAAGACTAAGACGTGGAGATCACCTTCCTCCCCACAAAATACATCAGAAATACATCTACATGTGGAACAACTCCTACAGAACACCTACTGAATGTTGGCAAAAGACCTCAGACTTCCCAAAAGGCAAGAAACTCCCCCACGTACCTGGGTAGGGCAAAAGAAAAAAGAAAAAACAGAGGCAAAAGAATAGGGATGGGACCTGAACCTCTGGGAGGGAGCTGTGAAGGAGGAAAAGTTTCCACACACAAGGAAGCCCCTTCACTGGCGGAGACAGGGGACGGAGGGAAGCTTCGGAGCCACAGAGGAGAGCGCAGCAACAGGGGTGTGGAGGGCAAAGCGGAGAGCTTCCCGCACAGAGGATCGGTGACTACCAGCACTCACCAGCCCGAGAGGTTTGTCTGCTCACCCGTTGGGGCGGGCGGGGCTGGGAGCTGAGGCTCGGGCTTTGGAGGTCAGACCCCAGGGAGGACTGGGGTTGGCTGTGTGAACACAGCCTGAAGGGGGCTAGTGCACCACAGCTAGCCGGGAAGGAGTCCGGGAAAAAGTCTGCACCTGCCTAAGAGGCAAGAGGTCATTGTTTCTGGGTGCACGAGGAGAGGGGATTCAGAGCACCACCTAAATGAGCTCTAGAGACGGGCATGAACCGCGGCTATCAGCACGGACACCAGAGATGGGCATGAGACGCTAAAGCTGCTGCTGCAGCCACCAAGAAGCCTGTGTGTGAGCACAGGTCACTATCCACACCTCCCCTCCCGGGAGCCTGTGCAGCCCGCCACTGCCAGGGTCCCGTGATCCAGGGACAACTTCCCCGGGAGAACGCACGGCGCGCCTCAGGCTGGTGCAACGTCCTGCTGGCCTCTGCTGCCGCAGGCTCGCCCCATATCCATACCCCTCCCTCCCCCCAGCCTGAGTGAGCCAGAGCCCCCTAATCAGCTGCTCCTTTAACCCCCTCCTGTCTGAGCAAAGAACAGATGCCCTCAGGTGACCTACACTCAGAGGCGGGGCCAAATCCAAAACTGAACCCCAGGAGCTGTGCGAATAAAGAAGAGAAAGGGAAATCTCTCCCAGCAGCCTCAGGAGCAGTGGATTAAATCTCCATAATCAACTCGGTGTACCCTGCATCTGTGGAATACCTGAACAGACAACGAAACATCCCAAAATTGAGGTGGTGGACCTTGGGAGCAATGATATATTTTTTTTCTTTTTCTCTTTTTGTGGGTGTGTATGTGTATGCTTCTTTTTGTGATTTTTGTCTGTATAGCTTTGCTTTTACCATTTGTCTTAGGGTTCTCTCTGGCCGTTTTTCTTAATTTTTGTTTTTTTTTAAGTATAGTTTTCAGCATTTGTTATCATTGGTGGATCTGTTTTTTGGTTTGATTGCTCTCTCTTTCTTTTTTAAATTACTTTTGAACTTTTTCTACTTTTAATAATTATTTTTTATTTCAATAACTTTTTAAAATTTTATTTTATTTATTTTTTCTCCCTTTTCTTCTGAGCCATGTGACTGATAGGGTTTTGGTGCTCCAGCTGGGTGTCAGGCCTGTGCCTCTGAGGTGGGGAGCCAAATTCAGGACTTTTGTCCACCAGAGACCTCCTGGCTCCATGAAATATCAACCAGCAAAGCTCTCCCAGAGATCTCCATCTCAACGCCAAGACCCAGCTCCACTCAAGGACCAGCAAGATACAGTGCTGGAATCCCTATGTGAAACAACTAGCAAGACAGGAACACAACCCCACCCATTAGCAGAGAGGCTGCCTAAAATCCTAATAAGGTCACAGACACCCCAAAACACACCACTGGACGCAGTCCTGCCTGCCAGAAAGACAAGATCCAGCCTCATCCACCAGAACACAGGTACTAGTCCCCTCCACCAGGAAACCTACACAACCCACTGAACCACCCTTAGCCACTGGGGGCAGACACCAAAAACAATGGGAACTACGAAATTGCAGCCTGTGAAAAGGAGACCCCAAACACAGTAAGTAAAGCAAAATGATAAGACAGAGAAACACACAGCAGATGAAGGAGCAATGTAAAAACCCACCAGACCAAACAAATGAAGAGGAAATAGGCAGTTTACCCTGAAAAAGAATTCAGAATAGTGATATTAAAGATGATCCAAAATCTAGGAAATAGAATGGAGAAAATACAAGAAACGTTTAACAAGGACCCAGAAGACCTAAAGAGCAAACAAACAGTGATGAACAATAAAATAAATGAAATTAAAAATTCTCTAGAAGGAATCAATAGCAGAATAACTGAGGCAGAAGAATGGATAAGTGACCTGGAGGATAAAATAGTGGAAATAACTACCGCAAAGCAGAATAAAGAAAAAAGAATGAACAGAATTGAGGACAGTCTCAGAGACCCCTGGGACAACATTAAGTGCATCAATATTCGAATTATAGGGGTCAGAGAAGATGAAGAGAAAAAGAAAAGGACTGAGAAAATATTTGAAGAGATTATAGTTGAAAACTCCCCCAATATGGGAAAGGAAATAGTCAATAAAGTCCAGGAAGCGCAGAGAGTCCCATACAGGATAAATCCAAGGAGAAGTATGCCAAGACACATATTAATCACTGTTACAGACACTGCCTCCTGAAGACCTGGCAGTGGAGTGAGAAATAGCATAGGTGTTAGGCATAAAAAATAAATTCAAAAACCATGTTTTCATCTGAAAAAAAGCCTGAGCCCTTAATTTTAACTTTAAAGAGCAACTTCTTATTTTTACAAAGTTTTCTTCTTCATTCACTAGAAGTTAACTGTGGCCCTACTATGTGTCAGATGCTGATTCAGATGCCAATAATATGGCACAGCCCTTACCCTCCAGGGATAATGGGAAAAGCACAGGGCCAGAGGGCATGTCAGTTAGGTGTTGTGAGATGAAGTAGTCTCTTTCTCTGATTCTAAATGCCTCACTCTTTTTTTTTTTTTTTTTTTTTTTTTGCGGTACCAGGCCTCTCACTGTTGTGGCCCGTCCCTTTGCAGAGCACAGTCTCCGGACACGCAGGCTCAGCGGCCAGCTGCTCCGCGGCATGTGGGATCCTCCTGGACCGGGGCACGAACCCGTGTCCCCTGCATCCTGCATTGGCAGGCGGACACTCAACCACTGCGCCACCGGGGAAGCCCCCTAAATGCCTCACTCTTAAAAGTGTAGATAGGAAAATGTAATTCCAGCTCTGGAGAATTGTTTCATTAAATCCAATAGGTTAGTGACTGTAAATACATAATTGGCCACAGAATTACACACACACATACATATCAAGACTAAGTTGCTTGGTCTTATTCCTCCCTACTCTAGTCTATAAAAGGAATAAATATTTTATATATTACAATATTACTTAAACGTAAATTTGGTAAAATTGAAAGATATTTAGTGCTTATTTCACGTCATGGTGTGATCTGTGTAAGACTATAGGACAAAAAAATATATTCCTGGGCTGTTAAGAGTGAAATACATCACGGAGAGGAATTCCAAGACCTCTCTTATTAGTTGTGTAACCATGGAAAGATCACTAAATCCTAGCTCTAAAATGAGATGAATGCTTATTTTAGAGGAGAGAGTAGTAATACAGTTTAAATGATATTATGGTGATAAATTCCCTGATATAAATCTGTTTGATGGTATATATTTGGGGCATATATTAAATGGTATATTAAACTATGACTACAAAATAGCATCATTAACAAGGATAAAACCAGGTCAGGGTATCCACGCATCTTATTTTGGCAATATGTTTTTGCTGCTGCTCTGGTCTGAAATGAACAAAAAGAATTAATGCATTTCTGAGCTAACCTTGTCTTCTTCCAAGAGAAGGTAAGATTAAATTTCTCCTAACCTAGGTCTGACAACTTGGTGGACTCTGGCATTTTTTTCTTCTTCAAAGGAAGCATGTTTTAGTAAAGCATGTTGAAATCAATAGTTTTTTCCTCGGGATATAGAAAAAGAATAAATGAAAGAAAACCAGAAAAAGAAAAGAGAAAACTAAAATGGCAAGAATTAACATAACTAAGAGTCTATAAACTATGTCTTGACTAGATGGTCATTTATCATATGTGACTGATTGTCTATGATGGTTTCAGTTATATAATCTTTAGAGTTTGGAATCGGCTCTCATTTAAACAAAAACTAATTTTAAACATTATCCAGTGATACAGGAGAAAGAAATTAGTCCAGAAAAAGCAAAAGGCATGATTCATCCAACCACAAGTGATTCTCTGATGTGCTCCCCATAGTTGAGCGTATTAACATTGATCCAAATGCATTTAATCAGAGTTCAGCAATGCCAGCAATCCAGTTAAGCTCAGGATTCTATAAAAGCTACATTTTATTAATTAAAAGACATTTAAAGTTACTTTATTTTGTTCTTGACTTCCTTTTTAAGGAAGAACACATTGCAAACTTGGAGGTTTTCCAATAATTCAAAATATTCAGTGTCAAATGAGTTGTTACTCCCTGATAAAAAACTGAAAATTGAGTAGAGTATAACATTTTAGAACATACTTCAAAATAAATACTACGTATATTTTGCTCTAAAGAATCAATTAAAATTAGATGCTTTTTAAATTATTATACCATAAGCCTGTTAAATGTAAAAAAAATACATTCTAAGGTTTAGGAATTATATCTAATCTTTTACCTTCTATTTTAAACGAGTTACAGCTTATAATAATGTAGGATAATTTGTATTATAAACAAGTGATACATACATATATTATTTCATATTCTATTTTATGTATATATATATTTTTTTTCTTTCTTTTTTTTGCGGTACGCTGGCCTCTCTCTGCTGTGGCCTCTCCCGTTGTGGAGCACAGGCTCCGGACGCGCAGGCTCATCGGCCATGGCTCACGGGCCCAGCCGCTCCGTGGCATGTGGGATCTTTCCAGACCGGGGCACGAACCTGCGTCCCCTGCATTGGCAGGCGGACTCTCAACCACTGCGCCACCAGGGAAGCCCCTATTTTATATTTTAAGATACGCATAACAAAATCAAACTTCCTACCTTTGCAAGTAGTTTCAAAACTTAAAGGAAATGGATACAGGAGAGCCGTATTGTGAAAATTTTCTAATGAGTAATCCTAATCCTTTGGGGATTCTAATAAATGAACAGCCCCAATAAGATGGGCATCTAAAATTATTTATGTTGCTGAGGTCATCAAAACAAATAGTGATATTAAACTCAGAAAACGTGTTAATTATTTTGGCAGATTTTTGACACCTGACTCCCAGCTCCATGGCTACTTGAATATTTTCAGGACTAGGACAGCAACATGCAGAGGAGGCATCTACCTCAGCCCTCATGGGGGTGGCGGACTGTTTTTGCTGATTTGCAAGTGATGTGTACAAGCATTAATTCATGCCCCACCTCTTTCCAAAAAGCACCATTTCAAATAATCTCATTTTCTCTCTTAGAATACACATTTGTCACTGTAAATTTACAACCTGTCTTATTAAATAAGTGGTACTCTGGGTAAGGGGTATGGTTTACAAAATTATTAAACATTCAAAAGTCTACAAACTTTTTTTTTTTTTTTTTTGGAAGACACACAGCTTTTTCATAGCAGTATGTCAGCACACATGTCCCTAGAGGCCACTGAGCATAGATTCCATTGTGCTAAAGTGGCACAGCTTTCACTGCCTTAGGTAATTTCAAGAACTATATTCAGTTATCATTCATATTTATTATTTCTCCTATTGTTTCCGGTAGAAAAATGAATATAATCAACTAACCTTACATTGAATGTTAAGAACTTGGCCTCAATAAATGTTTATTATTATTATTATACATTTGCTCTATTTTCTCATATTGCCTTGCCAGAGAAATGTAGGTGGGAGAAAGGAAATACAGTATGTGCGGAAGACTACTAAATGTCCCCTACAGTGTAGGCCCCCTGTTTTTATTCTTGCTATTATTATTGTATTATAGTTAGACATTTATAAGCATGTTTCTCTTTACTGTAATATAAAGTCTATTTGAGCAGAGACCATGTTTTACCATCTGTATATGTTCCCTAGGACAGAGCTTCTAGCACTGAAGTTCAGGGATGAGATGAAGGGGAGGAGGGAGGGTGGGAGGGTGGGAGAGAGAGGGAAGAAAACAAAAGAAAGAAAAGGAAAGAAATGGCAGAAAGAATAATGGTCCTCAGATGAAAATCTGGAAAGAGCTTTGTTTCAATTATTTATTGCTGCATAACAAACTTCCTTAAAAGGTAGTGATTAAAAACAAGAACTTGTTATTTATTTGCTCATCATTTTCAGTTTGCACAGAACTTAGCAAATCTGCTCATCTTTGCGCCATGCTGTATTGGCTGAGGGCTTGTTTGGAGCTAAGGAATCCAGGATGGCTTCCCACACATCTGACACCTCAGCTTGGATGGCTGGAAAGGCTGGCTGGGTTATTCTATCTCTCTTTATATTCTTTCATTCCTCCCCCGCCCCCAAGGTTATTTTCTCTTCATGGGAACTCTCCTCAGAAAGCTAGTTGTTCTTCTTGACTAGGCGTCTGTTTTACCCCCCAAAATGGAAGCTGTAAGACCTCTTGAGACCCAGAACTGGAAATCTCACAATGTCACTTTTACCATATTCTATGAGTCAGAGAAAGTCACAAGACCAGTTTAGATTTAAAAGGAAGAGTGAAAAATGAATTCTCTTGATGGAAAGAGCAGTACATGCATATAAGTATGGGAGAGATGGTTGGCAGCCATCTTTGCAGACAACCTGCTACAAGAGGTAAAAGCCCATCATTGGAACATGATAGAAAGCTATTTCTCAAATTGAAATGAGGAAGTATATTTCTGCAGGGGTTTTCCCCTCCATTTCATTACTTTTAAAGGAACACATTAAAATATTTGCTTCAATATCTCAGGTTGACCAAAAACTGTTAATCAAACGTGTCCTGAAATGGTTTAGGATCATTTTCATCATGTCCAAAGGCATCTTTAAACATCTATAAGATTAACCATAGAGTGTTTTAGATAAACTGTGAATTGCCGTTTCTATGTAAAGCTAGTCACAAAGCTAAGTGCCCAACAGTTGTAACTGTGAACTAATTTATAGAAGGTTCGTGCATAGTCCTTGTAGCCTTAGAACCTTAGCTTATTTTTCTGGAGCACAGAGCTAGATGAAGAGTGGGGTGAAAGACCATTTTAAATATAATACCATTTGTTTTCTTTTGACATGTAAGATTTCATTAGATTCACTAAAATGGGTTTGTGCCTGTATTTACATGATGAAATTTGTAATCAAAAACCGAAGATACAATGGAAGCTTTATTTTTTCTCTCCTTTCTTTAAGTTCATTGTAACTGAATGAAATTTGCTATATCATTGAAAGAAACTACACACATCTAGGCTTCATAAAGACTTGAAAATATATGTTGTGAAATTACCTTTTCTATCATCCAATCAGCACTTCAGTCAGAATGCAATTTGATTGTAATAGCATTGATTTTCTTTCACGAACACCACTCCATGGGGTTGGGGAACTACATCGAGTTTGGGGATTGTTACAAGGGCGATGTCAGCCCACAAATTAATATTCAGTACTGGTTATCTGTGTAGTGATAATGAATATTCACTGTGGTTTTATTTTATATTTTTCAGAGAATGTTAAAAATATACCTAGTAAACTACTTGAGACTCCTTTAGTCTCAGAAGCTCTTTTTATAAAATTTCTGGGGCTCATTTTTAAAACACTGAAAATATGTTCATGCAGAGCCTGTTTTTAATGAAGTTAAAACCATTAAGTAATTAGAAAAGCCTGAACATGCTGCATGGTCTCTGGTGATGCAAATGATTATTAACATGTTTATTCCTAATACAAAAGGATTCTGCAGCTAATTTTGTTAGCTTCACTATTTTTAGAATTCTGGTGTCATACATTTATTAGGAAGCTAAGACTTCAAGGTAAAACTTTGTTCAACAGCCTCATATAATTATTTCCCACTTTTGGTATCTAAGCAACTGAACAAACAAAAAAATACCATGTTGACAGTATAAGCTATCTCTGCTCGGCTGCAATTGCCCAGAGCTTCTATTTCAAATTCTTTCCTCTCAGGGAGTTGCCACTAATGTGACAATCAATCCATCTGTGCTTCTGGTTCTTAAAGGAGACCTGACAGCCCCTTAATCCATCACCTTGCTGTCCAAGGAAGCAGTGGAGATGCTGAGGGGAGAGGAGGAGAATTATCTCGGACCTGAGGTCAGTAATAACTCTTTGCAGAGGGGACGCACCAGAAGAATCTGTAGCCCAGGGTGAGTTTTTATTGGTCTCCTTCAATTTTTTCCTTTATTCTAAAATGACCTTGAGAACGTACCAGTTAATTCAGGCTGGCCTGGAAACAACAGCCCATTTCCTCAGAGCTCTTAATGTGAGAGACACTTTCCTTCAAGGTAATACATTTTATTTGCACTGCTTTCCACAGTTTAACCTTAGATAGATTCTAGATGACTTCTTAACCCGTAATTTTTCTAAGAAATTGAAGGGTGCGTGTGCGTGTGCGTGTACGTGTGCGTGATTTAAAGCTACTTCTTTCTGTTCAGGAAAGAAGGAAACAACATATGTTTTCAAGTTTTTTTGACTCCTCCATATGCTTAGGATTCTAATCAAGGACTCATGTTTGGAAACCTAAATGCTTTTGTCTGGCTATCACTGTTACCACCCTTGATTCTTCCTAGGAAGTTTTATCCACTCCAGGCTTCAACACATAATTCTCACTGTAGTCTTCCTAGTTTTATTCACATCACACATACAACCCATTTCTATTCCCACTTCTATGCCTTTGTTTTTGCCTTTTCCCTACCTTTGCAATTGCCTGGACCCTTTGATTCATTACCTGTGTAGAAGGTACCCTTTCTCCGAAGTTCACCTCAGTCCTTCTGACATCACAGTTTCCTCTGATAACATCACAGCCCCCTCTCCCCTCACAATAATTGTTTTTTTCTGAGCTAATTGAACTCAGGTTAACAAATGATTATATAATGGCTTATCTAAGTTTTTTATGACGTTTTGTCTGTTTTTTTGCAAAGTTATAAATGTGAAATTGAGGACTATATCCCTGTAACATATATCATAGAGTTAGGGGCCCCTGGGTGCTCTATAACTCTTTCCTGATTGACTGATTTCTGCTAGTCACTGAGCAATTAACATGGGATAAATCTCTTCTCACTGTATAAGATTCCACGACTCATACTGAAGTGGATAATGCTTTTCCTCCTACATGGCAGACAAGAAGAGGTTTTTTAAAAAATGTATTTCAGGCATATTACATGTAAGATCATTTTGGCATGTTTATTTGCTTATATTATTTTTTTTTTTTTGCTACTGCTGCGATTCCCTGATTGATATTCCCTTTGTAAGCAGCTCTTTGCAGGAAACCGCCCTCAGCAGGAAGCCCCTTTTCTTGTCACTTTAGCAAAGCTGTATTGTAACTAACTTTGAAACTAGGCACCCCCATGCTCTACCTATCTCCAGCCCAAGCACACTTTTCAAATCTTTTAATCACACAATACCTTGCCTAACTTGTTGGTTCTTTCAGTAGATCAAAGAAGTAGAAATGAAGAATAAGTAATTAACGGATGACCAGATCTCTTCTCTAGCTTCCACTTCAGTAATCTCCGGATAAACTGTGTGAACAAGATAACATCTAGAAGAAGATCACAAGTTGACGAGCCTGCATACAAGCCTGCACACAGATGACTCTGACCCTCTGTCTCAATGATTAACCGAGATTACTTCCCTGTTTCCCTTTAAAAGCTTCCATGACTGAGCAGAATCTTTGGAGGTGGTTTTTGGGGGACATTATGTTCACCATCTCCCCAGATTGTCAGCATTCTGATTAAAGGCACCTTTACTTTCTACCAACATCTGTGAGTACTGATTTTGTAAGCAGCGAACAGTGGGACTTGATTCATTCAATGACACGTAGACTGTCTTGATTAATTGAAATTCCTATCCCATTGTTGGTATGCAAGCATTTCAGTGACTGGACCATCATAACTTGATCTTTGTTGCTTCTACTCAAAAAGAAAAAATTTTGTGTTGCTTATGGATATCAAGTTGGGATAAGGAGAACTTCTTTGCTCTAATTGTAATATTCATGATTTAAGACTCTAGCTCTTGGTCGTTTTTTCTGTTCTTATCAGGTCTCTAACTACATGAAGTACAGTAGCAAAATGAGCAAAAACAATCCTTTCATATAAAACTGCTCTCTAGCAGGAACTTCATTCTAGGACATTATAATATGGTAAGAAAGAAGTCTATGGAAAATGCAATTGCCATTTCTCTCTAGACAACACTCTTTAAGAACACAGTCTGAATTACTTTTTTAAAAAATCAGAATGGCAATAGGCAAATTACAGCACCAAACACAAAGTTGTCCCAAATGCTATCATTTTTGTGCCAGACTAAAAATATTTTATATTGCTTGCTTTTAGGAAATAAATAGCTGTTAAAATAATTGTTTTATAAGTGTAACTCAGAATATTACTGAGAGTGAATAATCAAATACATAGTGGATCAGCATTCTTGTTTTTTTTGTGGGGTACGAGACCCAGTTAACAACATGCCGGGATGTCTACAAATGGAAATTGATTGGCTCCAAATTGGTATGTGAAAGGACAAACCAAGCTCATTTGATCAGAAAAATAATGGCACTTAACATTCAAATGGAACAGCATTTGAGCAGAAAAAGTTCTTGGGATTGATTAGGAATGAATGCAAATAAATAGGAAAATTTTGGACAATTGGGATTGAACCAGGCTTTTCATCACCCCACGACACGAATGTGCTCATCCTTATTAACTTTGTCCACTTCTGACTCCTCAGTCCCTGACATCGAAGTATGCTCCCCTTCCCAGCTTCAGACGCAGTGCCACAGTGGTTCTCGAAAGCCTGACAGGCAGGCTCTGGTTATGTCAATATCCTCAGTTTACAATTAAGCTAAGAGCCCATGATTGAGCCCATCACTCAGTCCTGGTTGCAGTGTCCCTGCAGTTCTCTGGTTTCTAGCTTGTTTTAAGGTATGCTTGTTTCTAGGATGGCTTTTGGGTACCTGGCATTCCTTTCTTTTTCAAACATCTTGTTTACTTCTCTATCAGATTTTGTTCTACTTCTTTTCTTTCTTGTGCTATAATTTCAACAGATAACTAAGGTTCTCTAGTACTGGAGCACTGCTCTGAAGCCGTTTTTAAAAACCTTACTCCCAGAAGTTGGGATTTTGTCAGTTGGTGCAGACATTTACTATAGTTTTAGGCACAGATGGGTGCTTGGATGGTTTGCTTCTATGTTCTGCCTTCCTGATTTAACCTCCATTTCTGGAATGATGGCAGAGACTCTTGAGCTACATTGTTCTCTGTGATGTTCTCACTCCCTGTGGATTATAAAACTATCTCACCTTACAGTATTTCCTACTGGTCAGTGGAAAAATGTGAGAACAATTGTTGTTTTTTATTTTGTGGTACACAGGCCTCTCACTGCTGTGGCCTCTCCCGTCGTGGAGCACAGGTTCCGGACGCGCAGGCTCCGCGGCATGTGGGATCTTCCCGGACTGGGGCACGAACCCGTGTGCCCTGCATCGGCAGGCAGACTCTCAACCACTGTGCCACCAGGGAAGCCCCGAGAACCATTCTTTATCTTTACAAAGAGGAATAAATACACACAAGGATGGAGAAGTAGGAGCTTTAGAGAAGAATGCCTTCGACGTTATCAGGCATCTTCCTATGTGAAGTAAATATTGTTTTTAAGGATTGAGGCAACTACCTCTCCATCCTATTATCTTCGGGATGTCTCTTTGAAAACGTAACAATCTCAGTAAGAGTCCCAACCTGTTCACTTAACAGTGCAAACACATATCTCTGAAATTAACTTTCTCACAAGATGTACAGGAGACAATCACAAGATGTATCTATTTGTTGCTCATGGAAGTAAGAGAAATTTAATCGTTCTTTCTTCTATACTTTGCCTGTAGAAATTTGTGTGAACCTCTTTCCAGGTTCTGTAGTCACTTTCATGCTATCTCACATGCATGTAGATCAAATAATGCTTACTCAATATTAAATCATTTTCTCTCTCTTCTATATTGGTACAGAGGGGGCTTCTGTTGATAGGACTGCTTTTTTTCACCAACACCTACATCTTAGAAATTGTTTAAAGATTTTCTAATTAATGAAGCATAAAAGAGTTATGTGAATTTTTGCTTACTTGTATTTTTTAATAAATCATACATAGTGCTTAATAAATATCAGTCCCTTCCCATTCTTCCTATTGTATTTACTTACTCTTATCATGAGAAATGTTGTCTATCCAAATAGATTACCAAATTCTTTAGAGAAAAACTGAATATATTAGGTTGACAATAAAATTAGTTTAGGTTCAGGACATAAAGCCTTAAGATGAACACTGGCAAACTAGAGTTTTTTCCTAATTAATATTGAAAGCCTATGTGATTAGAGTGCTTTCACAGATGGCTCCCAGCACCTAAAACAGTGCATTGCACAGAATAGGTACCCAACAGTATGGACTGAAATAAACAAATGCATGAACAAAAAATAAATAAATAAAGGCCACCTTCCCACGTAAAAAAAAAAAAAAAAATTGGAAGCCTAGAAAGCCTTGCCTTCCAGTCCTTAATATTTGTAAACTTTGATCCTTGTTACATTATTCAGTTCAAGCTCTACCTCCTCTGAGAAGTCTTTCCAGTCCACCCTAAACCACTTAATTATTCCTATTCCTTAGCTTTTAAAATACATTTTGCCTCAATCTCCAATTCTGCTTTAAGACTTTGCATTAATTTTCAAATACATATTATATTCCAAGTAAGAATAGAACTGGCTTAGAGCAGGGGTATTCCCTAGCGCTTCTCTGTATCTCACAAGGCCTTACTCAGAGCAGGTAATTTTAACAAATGAGAAAACATCTTCTGAAAATGCAACCTTTAAATCCATTTACTTCCATCATATTTCTTTCTTGTCCTACTTTCTACCTCTGGATTTAAGATATGTTCACAGAAATCTTCTCAAGAGATATAATCACTGTCATTTTCACTGGCTAATCTCTTTGCTGGCCCAGCATATAAGAGAAGACTAACATTCAGAGATACGAATGAAATTATTTCTAACTGAAGCCTCATACGTAAGGGGAAATGTAAGCCTTTGAAATAAGCAAAGAGGATTACTGGGTATCCTTTCAATGGAATGTGAGGGCCTCTGAAGGCTATTTGACCCTATAGCATATTCAGGACTGTCTTCTTTAGGCTATTTTACAACTCTGTAGAGATTAAATCTAAATTGTAGCAAACTAATACGTAGTAATGTTGAGCATCTTTTCATGTGTTTGTTGGCCGTCTGTATGTCTTCTTTGGAGAAATGCCTATTTAGGTCTTCCACCCATTTTTTTGATTGGATCATTTGGTTTTTTTAATATTGCGCTGCATGAGCTGTTTGTATATTCTGGAGCAACTCCAATAAAAATTAATTTTAAAAAATTGTAGCAATGCAAATAGATTTCCTTTTTCTTCTTTTTTTTTTGGCCATGCCATGAGGCATGTGGGATCTTAGTTCCCCGACCAGGGATGGAACTGTGCCCCCTGCATTGGGAGCACAGAGTCTTAACCACTGGACCGTCAGGGAAGTGTTAAAGCCAGTTTTGTACCATTTGCAAGTTCATTTCAATATTCCAGTTCTATAAAGGTATCTATTTGGATTCTCCATTGAACCAGTTGTAGCATCTGTCTCGTTTCCTCATTTAATTAATGAGTTAGATAATATCTTTGAAACATATTTATTTCAGATTTGTATGAGTCATGATTTTACCTTGTTCAAAATCATGCTGACCCTAAACAAGCTTTGAGGAGAGGCAGACAAATACAGTAAGTGCCCTACATATGAACAAGTTCCGTTCCGAGAGTGCATTTGTAAGTCCAATTTGTTCGTTAAGTCCAATGAAGTTAGTCTAGGTACTCAACTAACACAATCAGCTACATAGTACTGTACTGTAATAGGTTTATAATACTTTTCACACAAATAATACATAAAAAACAAACACAAAAAATAAAGAAAACATTTTTAACCTTACAGTACAGTACCCTGAAAAGTACAGTAGTACCGGCTACATCACCGCTGCTTTTACGCTTGCTTCCAGACATCCTGGGCTTGAAATAAAGATACTGTACTACTGTATTCTACACAGTACTGTACAGTAAAGGACACAAAAGCACAACCGCTTGTAGAGGATACACGCGTGTGACAATATATGCCAGACACGTGAACTAACTTATGTGATTGGACATGCGAATGCACGTTCCCACCTTTGAAAGTTTGCAACTTGAAGGTTCGTACGTAGGGGACTTACTGTACTGGCCAACTCAAATCCCTCTAGGCTTTGTTTCCATGGCTGTCCCATGGAAACAACGTGAGTCATGTCCATGATTTTAAAATTTCTGGTAGCTGCATTGGAAAAGTAAGAATAAACAGGTGAAATTGGGCTTCCCTGGTGGCGCAGTGGTTGGGAGTCCACCTGCTGATGCAGGGGACACGGGTTCATGCCCCAGTCCTGGAGGACCCCGCGTGCTGCAGAGCGGCTGGGCCCGTGGGCCATGGCCGCTGAGCCTGCGTGTCTGGAGCCTGTGCTCCGCAGCGGGAGAGGCCACAGCAGTGAGAGGCCCATGTACCGCAAAATAAAACAAAACAAAACCAAAAAAAAACAGGTGAAATTACTTATGATACGTTTATTTAACTCAGTAGCCAAAATACTGTCATTTCAACATGTAAAATTTTGGACATATTTTACATTCTTTATTTCATTCTAGGTGTTTGAAATCTGGTGTCTGTTTTATCCTTACAGCACAACTCAATCCTGACCACATTTCAAGCCACATTTCAAGTGCTCAAGAGGGACCTTTGGCTTGTGGTCACTGTATTGGACGTTGCAGCCCTGGTTGTGCAGACAGTGCAAGAGAGAGTAAAGAGACATGTACAATATTTCATCTGTTTAAACAATGTGCTCCACTGAATGTCACCTTCTCACCGAAAGTGAGCATGCCTGACTTCCCTGCGTTTTAAAATACTGTTGAAAAATTAGTTTCATGTACATCTGATTAATTTCTCAGATTCATTGAACACGTTTCATTGTCTTCAAACTACATTAATTCATCATAACAAGCTTAGAATCAGTTTGTCTTGAAAAGCTCAAACGTTTGAAATACACAATTTCAGCTTCAGAGATATCTAGTACTGTAGCCCCCAGCCACATAGGGCTATTTAAATGTAAATTAATAAAAATTAAATAAAATTAAAAGTCTAGTTCATCAATCACACTAGCCACACTTCAAGGCTCAATAACTAGTGACAATCAATCAGGCAGTGCAAATAAGGAACATTTTTGTAATCTCAGAAAGTTCCATGGGACAAAACTGCTTTAGACAGTCCTAGCATAAATTAGCTAATGGTACAGTAAATTTAGAGACTGGTAATAATTTTATTAATGTAGATTTGCTATTTTTTTTAATTTTGGAAAGAAAAATATAACTTTAAAATGTGTTTTCAATAGTCTCTCTAAAAGAAATAAATTGGCTTCTATAACATACAATTTTCCAGCTTCCCCCCAATATTCTGTTAGTGTTGCCAACAGTTTATTTAATTAATTTGTAAGTCACATTGAGAAATTTGCTCCCAAATTGCAATGAGTCTGCCAACTCTTTTAGCATTACAATTAAAAAAAAAATAATCTTTTATGAATCCAGAACAAAGCAGTAGGTGAGACTTTGCAATGGGTCATCATCTTGAAGTTAATTTGATTTACTTCTTGCTTTTTATTTTTCTCCTGCACTTAGCTTGATTTTAATTGTTTTGAAACCTGCTTTCATTACCTTTTTTTTTTTTTTTTTTTGGGGACCACTGGACTGGGGCCTGAACCACTGTCCCCTGCATTGGCAGGCGGACTCCCAACCACTGCGCCACCAGGGAAGCCCTTTCATTACCTTTTTAATAATTCTGTAACACCGTTAGCAAGACTCTACCCAAAATTTGCTAGAAGGTATTTATTGCTTTTATTACCGAATCATCTCATGATAGCACTTCCTTATGGTCTAACTGTTAGACTCCATTATTTTCCACCAAGTTTACATTTATCAATGTCACTGTGATTGAGAAATGAGACCACTTGAAATTGATGCTAGACTGTTTTGAGTGAGGAGCACATTTTAGCCATGAAGTATCCTGCCAGGTTCATAAGGATTGTTTTTTCTGCGTGTGGAAATATTGTAACATGAGGTATTTGTTTCAACAAAATTTTGCTCCTACACAGAGATTGTTTCCAACATGTCTCCTATTAACCATTTTCCATGTTAAAAATTGTTCCTTTACTTCTGACCAATTTTTATCTCTATCCCAACAGACAATGAATATCTCCACTGCCAGTAACGTGAAACACCTAAAACAATGACAGACCAGTGAACAACCAGTTATTATAAACTATTTCAAGTGGTAATGACAAAAAAGGAAGATTGAAATAATAGTCTGTGATTAATTTCTATCAATTAAATTAGTAGAATATTGACATGTATGGATGTTCTATTTTAGTCATTTTATCATAGATAGATAGATGCACATTTTCCTCTCTCTGTAATTGTATGTATACAGATAATCATGAATAAGTAGAAAAACAAGCAAATAAAACTTTTTTTAACTTGAAAAATGGAAAACAGAAAACAGTGATGCTGATCAGAACCAGTGGCAGGCAAAATGTCCAGACAGAAAACAGGCCCAGTACCCTCTCATAAAATGACGGCTTCACAGATGACCTGTGGGAAACACTGACTGTGTGGACTCAACTATTTGACTCCTGGGATATAAACATCAGGTTGTCTCTACTATAATGAGATGCAACCAAAGCACAGCTGAATTAATGTAACTATGGAAAGCACACTGGGAAGAGACAAAATGGATATGGGAGCAGAGATGAAGACTCAGGTTAAAACAGTCCCACTGAATGTAAATTGATACAGCCACTACGGAGAACAGTACGGAGGTTCCTTAAAAAACTAAATACAGAACTACCATATGACCCAGCAATCCCAATACTGGGCATATACTCTGAGAAAACCGTAATTCAAAAAGAGTCATGTACCACAATGTTCATTGCAGCTCTATTTACAATAGCCAGGACATGGAAGCAGCCTAAGTGTCCATCGACAGATGAATGGATAAAGAAGATGTGGCACATATATACAATGGAATATTACTCAGCCATAAAAAGAAATGAAATTGAGTTATTTGTAGTGAGGTGGATGGACCTAGAGTCTGTCATACAAAGTGAAGACAGAAAGAGAAAAACAAATACCATATGCTAACACATATATGTGGAATCTAAAAAAAAAAAAAAATGGTTCTGATGAACCTAGGGGCAGGACAGGAATAAAGAGGCAGATGTAGAGAATGGACCAGAGAACACGGGGAGGGGGAAGGGTACGCCGGGACGAAGTGAGAGAGTAGCATTGACATATATACAATACCAAACGTAAAACAGATATATTTTATATATACAATACCAAATGTAAAGTAGATAGCTAGTGGGAAGCAGCTGCATAGCACAGGGAGATCAGCTCGGTGCTTTGTGACCACCTAGAGGGGTGGAATAGGGAGGGTGGGAGGGAGATGCAAGAGGGAGGGGATATGGGGATATATGTAAATGTATAGCTGATTCACTTTGTTATACAGCAGAAGCTAACACAACATTGTAAAGCAATGTAAAGTAAACCAATAAAGATGTTAAAAAAAAAAGTGACGCAAATCAAAGACAACTGTAAAGTGTATTGGACAAGAGTTCAGGAGACATGAACAATGTAACTGTGTAGAAGAGCAAGTCAAATGAGAATAAACTTAAAACTTTCGCAGGAAAGTATCCAGTTTCTACAGGGATCTAAGAATTGTGTGTGTGTGTGTGTGTGTGTGTGTGTGTGTGTGTGTGTGTGAGTGAGAGACAGAGAGAGTGGTCAACAAGAGGCAGAGACAGAAATCAGATGTTCCAACAACCACAAAAAAAGAAATTGTGCAAAAGAAAGAAAATAAAGAAGCCTTACGAATCTATTTTTTTAAACTATGCCAAGTTAAGTAAGGAGAAATTGTATGATATACAATATGTGCAGCTGAAAAATGAACACTTAGTACCTGAATCAGTCTTATTCTGGAATAAAAATAACTGTGTACTGAAGAAGATTCCAAATATTTTGTGCTCTAGAAGGTATTTTACCTTATAGAAGTGTGCTGGAAGAACTAAAAGGTAAGAATATTTTAAATTTAGGCAGTGAGTTGTTAAACAAAAATCAAGTACTTACTATTAAACTCTTTGGTTTTTTGCTCTGCTTTTATTAAGGGTAAAATGTTTTGAAGACTTTGAAAATATTTTTATATTCTGGATATGGAAGGAAAATAAATTATTCGAAGGGGATATTGGTGAGAACCTCTGGCTGCAAAGTAATTTCTACTTTATTTGCCTTGTCTTTATGAAATATTTAACAGATGTATCAGAGCTATTCTCAGTCACTCAGTAATCAGTTTAGTAAATTTCCAAGCCACTGGAGTAACATCTCACTATTTGGAAAGAGAGGGGTTGTGACAATGGCATGAATGCCTAATAACAAATTCATCACTTGTCATATTTCACCAAACCTGAGAACATTCACGAAAGACAAGAACCTTAATTCCTTAGATTTTTTGACATGAAGCTCAAGGTATTTAGAAGTGTTGAAGAATAAGAGTTCCAGAGTGCATCAGATTATCATCCTATCTCTCAAACCAGAGAGAGGTTAATACTATTTGGATTGTTTGGAAAAGGTAAGTAATTATAAAAAACTCAAAGTTGTATACACACACACACACATACACAATGAAGTAGTAGAAAAGAAATATTTTTTTAACTAATCAAGATTAACTTTTTAAGTATTTACTTTTTTAAGTAAATAAGCCTTTCAAATACATTTATTATTAACATGATCCTGTAATAACGTGACAACAGTTCATTTATTACATCTTGGGAGATTTTTTTTTTTTTTTTTTTTTTTTTGCGGTACGCGGGCCTCTCACTGTTGTGGCCTCTCCCGTTGCGGGGCACAGGCTCCGGACGCACAGGCCGAGTGGCCATGGCTCATGGGCCCAGCCACTCCACGGCATGCAGGATCTTCCTGGACCGGGGCACAAACCCGTGTCCCCTGCATCGGCAGGCGGACTCTCAACCACTGCACCACCAGGGAAGCCCCAGGAGATATTTTTAATATTATTTTGAATCAGGATTAGTAAGTGGCAGAGAAAGTGTTTACACGTTTTGATGAGAGTTTAGCAGAGATTTCTTTAACCTTGGCTAATCCAGTGATCCAGAACCCAAAGATCTTGGCTGTATGAAGCTGATGGAAGGTACAATTACTTTGTTGCGACTCACAGCCCTCAATCTGTCCCTCCAAATCTGTTCACTTGGCTCTCAAAGTCTTAAAATGAAACATGGAAAAATTCCCTGTGTGTTCCCTTTTCTTTTCCCATCCCTCCATTACATCCTCAGACATTGGTGATTACTATCAAAATAGCCAAAACAAAGACTTCCTAAACATCGGTTGTTCAAATATGACAGAACTTTGTATTCCTAAGACACTTTACTGTCCAAACAAGTTATTTCTATTTAAGTAATTACGTGTGATGCATAGATCAGTAGGAACTCAAGCTGGGCAAAGTTGTAAAAGCATATTTTAGGATATCAATTAACACCAGCAGTATTCTTAATTTAGCTGAGTGGAGATGTGAACAAGGATAACCACAAGCGCCTTAATTATAGACATTTTTTCTGTAGCTCAGCAAAATTTGAAAGCAAGAGAATCGCTGCTGAAAGTCCATATGTTATAGTAACTTATGGTTATGTAAAGTCATTTTATTTTCTTCCAGTGTTGACAAAGTCAGTGAACCTTTAACAGTAATAAAATATATTAATAACAGAGTCCATGATATGAATGTTAATGAAAGAAAAAAGTTTAACTCAACATCTCCTTACACGGCTTTTTATGAAATGCTAATTGATGAAAAACCAAAGCTTAAAAGTAACAGCTCCTCGGAGAAGAACTACAATCCTGCAGCCTGTGGAACAAAAGCCACATTAACAGAAAGATAGACAAGATGAAAAGGCAGAGGGCTATGTACCAGATGAAGGAACAAGATAAAACCCCAGAAAAACAACTAAATGAAGTGGACATAGGCAACATTCCAGAAAAAGAATTCAGAATAATGATAGTGAAGATGATCCAGGACCTCAGAAAAAGAATGGAGGCAAAGATAGAGAAGATGCAAGAAATGTTTAACAAAGACCTAGAAGAATTAAAGAACAAACAAACAGAGATGAACAACACAATAACTGAAATGAAAACTACACTAGAAGGAATCAATAGCAGAATAACTGAGGCAGAAGAACAAATAAGTGACCTGGAAGACAGAATGGTGGAATTCACTGCTGTGGAACAGAATAAAGAAAAAAGAATGAAAAGAAATGAAGACAGCCTAAGAGACCTCGGGGACAACATTAAATGCAACAACATTCGCATTATAGGGGTCTCAGAAGGAGAAGAGAGAGAGAAAGCACCCGAGAAAATATTTGAAGAGATTATAGTCAAAAACTTCCCTAACATGAGAAAGGAAATAGCCACCCAAGTCCAGGAAGTGCAGAGAGTCCCATACAGGATAAACCCAAAGAGAAACATGTGACGACACACAGTAATCAAATTGGCAAAAATTAAAGACAAAGAAAAATTATCGAAAGTAGCAAGGGGAAAATGACAAATAATATACAAGGGAACTCCCATAACATTAACAGCTGATTTCTCAGCAGAATACTCCACAAGCCAGAAGGGAGTGGCATGACATATTTAAAATGATGAAAGGGAAAAACCTACAACCAAGATTACTCTACTTGGTAAGGATCTCATTCAGAGTCATGGAGAAATCAAAAGCTTTACAGACTAGCAAAAGCTAAGAGAATTCAGCATCACCAAACCATCTCTACAACAAATGCTAAAGGAACTTCTCTAAGTGGGAAACACAAGTGAAGAAAAGGACCTACAAAAAAACCCCAAAACAATTAAGAAAATGGTAATAGGAACATACATATCAATAATTACCTTAAATGTGAATGGATTAAATGCTCCAACCAAAAGACACAGGCTCACTGCATGGATACAAAAACAAGACCCATATATATGCTATCTACAAGAGACCCACTTCAGACCTAGGGACACATACAGACTGAAAGTGAGGGGATGGAAAATGATATTACATGCAAATGGAAATCAAAAGAAAGCTGGAGTACCAATACTCATATCAGATAAAACAGACTTTAAAATAAAGAATGTTACAAGAGACAAGGAAGGACACTACATAATGATCAAGGGATCAATCCAAGAAAAAGATACAACAATTATAAATATATATGCACCCAACAAAGGAGCACCTCAATACATAAGGGAACTGCTAACAGCTATAAAAGAGGAAATCGACAGTATCACAATAATAGTGGGGGACTTTAACACCTCACTTACACCAATGGACAGATCATCCAGACAGAAAATTAATAAGGAAACACAAGCTTTAAATAACACAATAGAACAGATAAATTTAATTGATATTTATAGGACATTCCATCCAAAAACAGCAGATTACACTTTCTTCTCAAGTGTGCGCGGAACATTCTCCAGGATAGATCACATCTTGGGTCACAAATCAAGCCTCAGAAAATTTAAGAAAATTGAAATCATATCAAGCAGCTTTTCTGACCACAATGCTATGAGATTAGAAATCAATTACAGGGAAAAAAACATAAAAAACATAAACACATGGAGGCTAAACAATACGTTACTACACAACCAAGATATCACTAAAGAAATCAAAGGGGAAATCAAAGATACCTAGAGACAAATGACAATGAAAACACGACAATCCAAATGCCTATATAAGCCTACCTCAAGAAACAAGAAAAATATCAAATAATCTAACCTTAGACCTAAAGGAACTAGAGAAAGAAGAACAAACAAAACCTAAAGTTAGCAGAAGGAAAGAAATCATAAAGATCAGAGCAGAAATAAATGAAATAGAAACAAAGAAAACTATAGCAGACATCAATAAAACTAAAAGCTGGTTCTTTGAGAAGATAAACAAAATTGATAAACCATTAGCCAGACTCATCAAGAAAAAGAGGGAGAGGACTCAAATCAATAAAATTAGAAATGAAAAAGGAGAAGTTACAACAGACACCGCAGAAATACAAAGCATCCTAAGAGACTACTACAAGCAACTCTATACCAATAAAGTGGACAACCTGGAAGAAATGGACGAATTCTTAGAAAGGTATAACCTTCCAGGACTGAACCAGGAAGAAATTGAAAATATGAACAGACCAATCACAAGTAATGAAATTGAAACTGTGATTAAAACTCTTCCAACAGGGCTTCCCTGGTGGCGCAGTGGTTGAGAGTCTGCCTGCCGATGCAGGGGATGTGGGTTTGTGCCCTGGTCCGGGAAGATCCCACATGCCGCAGAGCGGCTGGGCCCGTGAGCCATGGCCCCTGAGCCTGCACGTCCGGAGCCTGTGCTCCGCAACAGGAGAGGCCGCAACAGTGAGAGGCCCACGTACCGCAAAAAAATAAAATAATAAAATAAAATAAAATCTTCCAACAAAGTCCAGGACCAGATGGCTTCACAGGTGAATTCTATCAAACATTTAGAGAAGAGCTAACACCCATCCTTCTCAAACTCTTCCAAAAAATTGCAGAGGAAGGTACACTCCCAAACTCATTCTATGAGGCCACCATCACCCTGATACCAAAACCAGACAAAGATACTGTAAAAAAGAAAGTTACAGACCAATATCACTCATGAATAAAGATGCAAAAATCCTCAACAAAATACTAGCAAACAGAATCCAACAACACATTAAAAGGATCATACATCATGATCAAGTGGGATTTATCCTAGGGATGCAAGGATGCTTCAATGGACGCAATTCAATCAATGTGATACACCATAATAACAAATTGAATAAAAACCATATGATCATCTCAATAGATGCAGAAAAAGCTTTTGATAAAATTCAACACCGATTTATGACAAAAAGTCTCCAGAAAGTGGGCATACAGGGAACCTATACCTCAACATAATAAAGGCCATATAGGACAAACCCACAGCAAACATCATTCTCAATGGTGAAAAACTGAAAGCATTTTCTCTAAGATCAGGAACAAGACAAAGCTCAACATCACTAATTATTAGAGAAATGCAAATCAAAACTTCAATGAGGTATCATCTCACACCAGTTAAAATGGGGGTCATCAGAACATCTATAAACAACAAATGCTGGAGAGGGTGTGGAGAAAAGGGAACCGTCTTGCACTGTTGGTGGGAATGTAAATTGATACAGTCACTATGGAGAACAGTATGGAGGTTCCTTAAAAAACTAAAAACAGAATTACCATATGACCCAGCAATCCCACTACTAGGTATATACCCATAGAAAACCATAATTCAAAGGGACACATGCACCCCAATATTCATTGCCGCACTATTTACAATAGCCAGGTCATGGAAGCCACCTAAATGCAACCTAATTCATCAACAGACAAATGGATAAAGAAGATGTGGTACATATATACAATGGAATATTATTCACCCATTAAAATGAATGAAATTGGATAATTTGTAGAGATGTGGATGAATCTAGGGGCTGTCATACAGAGTGAAGTCCGAAAGAGTTAAAGAAATATTGTATACTAACGCATATATGTGCAACCTAGAAAAATGGTACAGATGAACCAGTTTGCAGGGCAGAAATTGAGATACAGATGTAGAGAACAAACGTATGGACACCAAGGGGGGAAAGCCGTGGGGTGGTGGTGGTATGAATTGGGAGATTGGGCTTGACATGTAAACACTAATATGTATAAAATGGATAACTAATAACAACCTGCTGTATAAAAAAATAAAATTAAATTAAAAAAAATTTTTTTACAGTTCCTCATTTTGATTATAGTTTAAGATAAACTCTTTAAACTGATTTTATATAATCATGATTCTTATATACACTCACACTTGACAGTGGAATTCTTTAGTATAATTAAAAAATCATAATCTGTATTTATTCCTAGGCTGTCGTTCAAAAAAAAAGTAACCCAAATATGTATTTGATTTTTATCTTAATTTTTTTAGTTGTTTTTCTCTTTTGAATTGAGAGGTTACTTATGGTTCCCTGGACCACATTCTCTTAATTTAAAGTGATTTGAAATATCTGACCAGTAACGACAGATGCCCTGGTGAAGCCTAAAAACAGCAGTTAAACAAGGGTCCGCTTTAGCCTTACTGTGAAACAAAGTCAATTCTGAGCACACAGGGGCTCTATTTACACGTGATTTGGGGAGGAAAGGAACTTGAAATTTGTCCTTCAAGGCTTGTCCTTTTCCTCCATCTTGGGAATGGACTAGCAAATCTCCAAAATGTAATGAAATAACACAAAGATTGTTGAGGTATTGACAGTTATTCCCAGTGCAAAGGTAAGTTAAGAAAGGCAGATAAAAAAGACAAAGATGATTCCTTACAATGGGTAAATATGCTATCAAAAAATACACCCGATTCTCTGACCTAACCCCACCCCTGCAGCACACACACAGAGGCAGTGACGTGCTGAAACTAGCTTGCATGGCTCACTAGACCTGATTATTAATTGCTCAGACGTTTTGCAAACTGGTGTTTAAACTCTGGATAGTTTGAAATTGGCCATGGTGAGAGTATGACTCAGAAACTGTCAAATGATACAAAATAGGATTTTCTTTTTTTCTGGTGAGCCCATTCAACAACACACCGCTGCCTCTAGGGCCTTTCTTTGCTTGCTTTTTCGTCCTTTGCATTCTGTTCTTTAATCTTTTGGTTTGTTCCTTGGGGAAGCAAAGGAAATAACTATTTGCTGCTGTTATACCTTCACTTCTTGATGGAGATAAAGAGACCCTGTATATATTCATTCACCCTCTTCACAACCCACCCCAACAGAGAAGATCCTTCCAACAGCAGGTGAATCAATGACACTTCGACATTTGCCAAATATACAGACAAAACAGTAACTGGCAGCCATCCACAGAGAGACACTTAGGCCGCCAAGGATCTTTGCCAACTTGGCATAACCTATGAGGATTAGGCAATGTGAGAAAATTTTTAGCTGTTTTTCCTGCCTTAGAAAGAAAAAAGAGGAAAATCCTTTTGATAATACAGCCCCATTAATGCTCCCTATAGATCCAAACGAAAACATACAGACTTGGCTAAATATATAACATGAGACCCTATTTTCTTTTCCCATTTCACCTTTCTCCGCTGGTTCTCGTAACAGACTCTGCAGCCACTGCTGACAGTATAAGCAGTTGGCGTCCCTAGAACCCTACTCTGCACGGGAGAAGATAATCACAATGCAGACATCAGTTAAATGATACCTTTCCAGTGCTGGCTGGGCTCTTCAGTTCTTCAGACTCTTTCCCAGGGTCATAATGACTAGAGGAACAAGGATGATGTAAAATTAAATAGTCGATTGATGTTTTACAACGATGAACTATGTTTCCAGAAATTGTAATCAAACAAAATCAGGATAACTATCCTAATTGCCAATTACAACGTGCCAGGTCTTCACTCTGCCCAATAACTGTGCAGCATGTGACACTGCTAAGCATCACCTCCCTTGAAATAAATCTCCCCGCTTTGTCCTCGGAGGGACTCATCTTGTGCTTCTCCATACCAGTGTTGATGGTCCCTGTTTTCCTATGTTAACTCTTATTCATCAATTCATCCAGTAAATACTGCTTTGTCCTATGTTTACATCTGTGACCTTGACCTTAATTAAACAACACAGCTAAACAATCTAGTATAGTGTTTTTCATATAGTGCAAAATAGATAAATGTCTTCTTTCTTCTGCTCCTCCAGCTCTTTACTAAGAGGGCCATTGTTTCCATAGTTTCAAACAACACCCTGTTAGAAGCTCCAAGATTTTTCTCCTGCCCCGCCCCCCCAATCTCTTTAATGAGCCCCAAACTCAGAAAGCCAACTGTCTCCTGGTTATTGTCTCATTATCTTTCCCTGGAAAATCAAAATCCACTTCTCAAAACTGAAAGCATTAGCCCCAATCCCTTGCAAGTTTTCTCCCTCCACTGTCCCCCATCTCAATAAATGGAATCATTTTCTTCTTTGTGGTGAAAGCAAGAAAGATCAGAGCCATCTTTGATTTTCCCTGTTCTTCAATCAAAACTTCTAATTTATATTTAAATTCTGATAACTGTATAATCAGTGTTTGTCGTAAATTCACCCTTTGATCTTTTCCCACTACCACCATTCTCTGTAGGCTCTTACAGTTCTCCTGGACAATGTTAACAGTGTGGTCTTGTAATTGCATTTTCTTAATCCAGCATGCGTTTCCAATCCATGCCACATCTTGCCATCAGAATTATATTTCCAGAATTCTCTCTAGATCCTCATTCTCTCAAATATTTTCTATAGCCCTACTGCCAATGGAATAAAGTCTTAGCAAAGCTTTCAAAGCACGTTGTGTTGATCTTTCCAGCTTCATTTCCCTAAATTCCTCAGTCTGTCCAGTGACACCTGCATCTCTGTTAGCTCCTATTAGAGCATTTCTAGTTCCTTGAATCACTGTTGATAGTGTCTCTGTATCCCACTGGATGACCTGATGAAATTCTTGCAAAACCCAATTCCAAAACTTAAACCAATCAGACCTCCTTTCTGAGGAATTATCCAGCATTCCTTTCTCTGAATTCTTCTAGCCTGGTGTTTAGTATTTTAAAACGCTATGTCATTCCCATCTTCTCTTGTTGTTGTTCATCTTTTGTTTCTCTGATTACATGTCAACTCACCATGTTTTCTTTTCTATCAAATTTGAAAGACAAAATTAAAGTCATTTCAGTGTATACAACACATGTCAAACACCTGATGCCTAAGAGGCACTAAATAAATTATAGTTGAATAAGTGTATTGCATGTATTTTAAAAATAAGTAATTTGTCCAGTTGGGGGGCTCTGTTGCTGACTTTTTTGGATGAATGCCCTTGTTTCATGTTTTATGGGAACATTTGAAGATACACGCTAGCTTCTATAGCCCCTGGTAAAAAGCTATTTGAATACTGAAAAAGAAGTTTGAGTTAATTACGTTTACTACTCTGTATCTCTTATTTAGAAGATGGGCTAAAAATATACACTTTTTTTCTTTTTTAAACATCTTTACTGGAGTATAATTGCTTTACAATGGTGTGTTAGTTTCTGCTTTATAACAAAGTGAATCAGTTATACATATACATATGTCCCCATATCTCTTCCCTCTTGCGTCTCCCTCCCTCCCACCCTACTTATCCCACCCCTCTAGGTGGTCACAAAGCACCAAGCTGATCTCCCTGTGCTATGCAGCTGCTTCCCACTAGCTATCTATTTTACATTTGGTAGTGTATATATGTCCATGCCACTCTCCCACTTTGTCCCAGCTTACCCTTCGCCCTCCTGGTATCTTCAAGTCCATTCTCCAGTAGGTCTGTGTCTTTATTCCCGTCTTGCCCCTAGGTTCTTCATGACCTTTTTTTTTTTTTAGATTCCATATATATGTGTTAGCATACGGTATTTGTTTTTCTCTTTCTGACTTACTTCACTCTGTATGACAGACTCTAGGTCCATCCACCTCACTATAAATAACTCAATTTCGTTTGTTTTTTATGGCTGAGTAATATTCCATTGTATATATGTGCCACATCTTCTTTATCCATTCATCTGTTGATGGACACTTAGGTTGCTTCCATGTCCTGGCTATTGTAAATAGAGCTGCAGTGAACATTGGTACATGACTCTTTTTGAATTATGGTTTTCTCAGGGTATATGCCCAGTAGTGGGACTGCTGGGTCGTATGGTAGTTCTATTTTTAGGTTTTTAAGAACCTCCATACTGCTCTCCATAGTGGAGGAATCAGGCTCCCTGACTTCAGACTATACTACAAAGCTACAGTAATCAAGACAGTATGGTACTGGCACAAAAACAGAAATACTGATCAATGGAACAGGATATAAAGCCCAGAGATAAACCCACGCAAATATGGTCACCTTATCTTTGGTAAAGGAGGCAAGAATATACAATGGAGAAAAGACAGCCTCTTCAATAAGTGGTGCTGGGAAAACTGGACTGGTACATGTAAAAGGATGAAATTAGAACACTCCCTAACGCCATACACAAAAATAAACTCAAAATGGATTAAAGACCTAAATGTAAGCCCAGACACTATCAAACTCTTAGAGGAAAACAGAGGCAGAACACTCAGTGACATAAATCACAGCAAGATCCTTTTTGACCCACCTCCTAGAGAAATGGAAATAAAAACAAAAATAAACAAATGGGACCTAATGAAAGTTAAAAGCTTTTGCACAGCAAAGGAAACCATAAACAAGACCAAAAGACAACCCTCAGAATGGGAGAAAATATTTGCAAATGAAGCAACTGACAAAGGATTAATCTCCAAAATTTACAAGCAGCTCATGCAGCTCAATATCTAAAAATATACACTCTTGAAGTAATTTCTGTACTTTTTGTGAGATACTCTATTAGGAATAGACTGGAGTTCAAATCATATAGGTAGAATATATCATTAAGCATTGCCTCCATTTACTTTATAAGGTTTTCCTGGTTTTCTTTGAATGGCCAAATAGCATACCCACTGTATCTGGTTAGGAGGAGTAGAAAGTTTTAAAAACTCAATCTATTTATTATGATAATAGCACATTCTATACACCAGGCTATATTCTATTTACTTCATATAAATTAACTTTAATTTTTAAAACAACCCCATGTGGTAGGTACTATTAATATGCCTATTTTACAGAGAAAGAAACTGAGGTACAGGATGGTTGATTTGCTCAAAACACAGAACTCATCAGCATCTGAGCCAGGATATGAACCCAGGCACACTGATTCCATATCCCATGGTCTTTCTGGCTGCGCTCTGTTGCGTTTAATTAACAGATGAGAGTCATGTGCAAAAGTAAATACACATAGGGCCAAATAAAGCAGGAGGTAAACTGAGGTTTAAGGAGTTCAGCAGAAAGGCAAATGAAGTGTTTAATTTTGACTGAGGTATCAGAAGTTGATTTTGAGAAGGGAGGGCCACTTGGAAAGTACTCATTTGCAAGGAGGGCTCTGACACTCCACCACTTCAAAGGCAGGTCATGGCTCTGTGGATCACGTTTCTTTTCACTATATGCTTCTCCCCACCCCGTACAATCAGCAATTTCCATTTCCTTCTATTTTTGCCATCTTGTCATAGTATCACAGACCCTCCCGTACTCTTCCCCACTCCTACAGAGTATAATTACATCAGTAAGTAGTAAGCACTATTTAGCAGTTTGTGTCAGAATGTGTATTCCTTTAGCTTTATAAAGAAATGCTATTCACCTAGCATTTCTGAGGTCAGTACATTGTCAACAGGTTGGAAGGCAAGCCTAATACACAGACCCTTTCATAGAGTCACACAGCAACCCTGACTCTCCCTCCCAAAGAAACACTTCAAGCCTTACTACTCATGGCTTTGCGAACAAACGTCAGCATCGCTTGAGCATTGCTTAAATCCTAAAAATTTTGAGGTGAGATCTTTTATTGTAGCTTTGTTGAGTAATAAGTAATGATATTCAACACATACATGCACATACACACGCACGTGCGGGCCCACGTGCATTTGCTAATTCATTTCTTTTAGCTAGAATCTAAATAGGCTTACTTTTCTTTTAATAAATCTTCCAAAGATTACTACCCTTTTGCCCTTCTCTGCCTGCAATTACATGAAAAAGAAAAAGCACAAAATCCTCTAAAGTCGATCTTTTAAGCTGAACAAACAGGAAATTTGATTCATATTTTATTTAATCAGTATAAATCAGGAGAATATTTTTAGAGGAGGGATAAAGAGACTATGTTTTGAGCCGATTAAATCTCTTCCTCCTTCCTCCCCTTCACTTCCCAAACCTCTTACCTGCAATCAGCGCACAGGTCGAATCTCAGGTCCAGCATTAAGTAATTCACTAAATTAAAACAAAAACAAAAACAAAACTCTGAGCTGTAAAACTCTTGAGTCATTAAAAGGAAACACAGAAAAATGTTGGGACTTCTAGGTAACTCTTCATCAGTGATGTGATAACTGATTTGCAGTATCTTTTGAAGTGTTAAAGACATTTTCTGTATCGCTAATGTATTAAAAACCACCGTGGTTGAAACTATTGCAAGAGGAGAATCTGAGGGCCCTTCACTCTTCTCCCTCCACTGACTCTCAGAAAAGGAAAATTTTCTTAAAAATTAAAAATATAATCATCTCTCTTATTAGAGGCAATGAAATATTTAGTAAAAATGCTCTAAGGATTTCCATCAAACGAGCACCTTGACTCCCACTTGCTGTTAGTCTGTGGTTAAGCAGATAAGCTCCCGAGCCTGAGTTTTTCTCATCCATAACATGGAGTGATGATTGATGTCTACGGAAAGCATTTATCATCAGAGTGCCTGCCTGTTGAGTTCCTGATATCTAGACTAGCAGTCTACCAACAGGAGTATAAAGAGGTAGATGAAAATAATCAACAAATAAGTTTATTATGCGAATTAGATGAGTTGACATATAAAATTAGTAGACTAATGCCTGGCTAATAATAATTGTTCAGTGTAAATTACATCGCTACCTATCCTGTCATTCCCCAATTAGAAAATAAGGTGCTATTCACTCAAAGATGAAAAAGTGGAATTTTCTTTCTCATTCCCCTCATAGCCCCAAACCTTCCTCACTTCCTTGCCAGAAGTTACAGCAAAGGCCTTATTAGGCAGTGAGTTTCCTACAGGAAAGGCTATTTCCTGATCACCCTTGTATTCCTTCTGCTTGCAAGAGCATCTGGGAGGTCTTTAACCTCTTGTTGTTATCTTTGGTGAATGTTTATTTGAGATGAGGGCTGGGTTTCTGGAGATAGGAGAGAAAGGAGGAAATAAGAACTGTCAAAATTGACATAGCTTTGAGGGACTGGCATTAAAAATCAAACTTTATCTATTTTGCATTTTTCCAGTACACAACTGACTGAGCAGAGAGCATGGGAGAGTGTTCGTGTGTGCATATGGATAGAGGGGTGTGCGTGGCATTTAAAAAAATTTTTAGCCCAATGCAGATTTGTGGACCACTATACATTGTTTTCTCTGCATCTGGGAATACAATTAGTCTATAAACTGCAAACCAAGCTACAAGTCCTCCTTGAAATTTCTTTTGTCTTTTTTATGTGTTTAGTTAGCTTTTTTTGAAGATGCATAGTATTCAGACTTTCTCCAGGCTCAGTAACAACAGGAGCCAATATCTGGCCTGTGCCCCTGCTCCTCGGAGGTTTCCAGAGAGCAAGCAGGATCCAGGGCTGATGGAATCAATTTTAATATCATGACCAAATCAAGTAAAGAAAAATATTCAGGCTCCCCTGGCTTGCATGGTTGCACTTCAGGCCAAGACAAGACCAATCAGAAATGACCTGAATCCCAAGATCGGAGGAAGAATAGAATCAAATAACAAATAGAATCATGGCATTTAGTGCAGTGATAAGTGGTTCTATTGGAGCGCATTGATCTACCCTGAGGTACCTTTTCTCAAAAGGTAGCTAGTTATAAATCTGTCTGACAAAGCTCCTTATCAACTTCAAATTCCAATCGCTGGATAGTAGTAGTTTTGCGCAAGCGGGCAGTGAGTGACAGTTCAGATCATAGGTGCTACATTAATATTGGTACCAAGGCTGTTGCCCCAGAATCATACGCCTGCCCCTCCCTCGAATAGAAACCAATTACACTTACCTAAGTTTCGGGAGGAATCTGCAAAGAGAAAAAAAAACAAGAATTGGTTAGAACCAAGTAGACCCAAGATGGGGAAGATAGGACTTCCAGTAGACCTTGAGCCTCATTATACGCTCACTGTAATACACTAGCTAAATGACACACCCAACAGCACCAGACAGTTGACAGCTGCCATGACAACTGGAAAAGCCCATACAAGGACGGACAAGGTGAGCTGCATCAGTTCTGGGTCCAAACCACACCTCTGTTCTCTGTTCTCATGACAAGTCATGAATGTTCCTCCCACTCTTTCTAATTCCCTCCCTTTTGTCTTAACCCTCCTATATATTTGCTGTCTCCACCCCAAACTGGGTTGAGAAATTGATTTGCAAACTAGGTTCCCACTTCTCCATTCTTTGGCCACTGAATAAAGCTTGTGCTGCTCCAGTCTCAGCATCAGTTTTGTTATTGGCTCCATGAATCTGATCAGAAAAAGAACTTCCCTAGCCCAGATATGGGGCCTTGGCCCAGGCTAGGACCCTGGCATGGGTCCAGTAGACCTATTCAGTAACAGTGTATAATAGTAATGTGCAGTAATATTTATATATTTTACAAGCACTCATAAGAGATGCTCATCTAGCTTCTCTTCTGGCTTTATTAGAAAACAGGATAGGAAAAAGAAAGAGGTAAGATAAATAAAGAGGAAGCTAAGCAGCGAGTCTCAAAAAAATAATTGGAATAATTTTTCTTCTTGCTATCATCTATTTCTAAACCCTGCCCCTAGAGTCTGTTCACAAGAGGAAACATTCCTATTAGTTGCTTCTTTCGAGGGCATCAAAAATGAGAAAGGCATTACAATGTTTATGTTGTTGTTTGTGTTCATACAGAAGCGATTTGGTAATAATTGACTCTGGGCAATAATAATTTTTAAATTTTCTCTTTATGTACCTTGTGTATCTGAGTGTGTAAAAAGAAAGTTTAGCAACCAGAGTCAATCATGAAAATACTGTTGACAGTGTTCCATTTTCTGATGTGTGCAAAGGGAAACCAATGAATATAAATTCTGATTTCCTTGCTTCACGTGACCTTTATTTCAAGTAGAAACTGGAATTTATGTGAGTACATGCCCAGAAATGGACTTGTAAACAGAAGCTAAATTTATTTTTATATTTTCACAACTAAGCAGCTTAATTCCTAGATGACTGATTTTTTTGCAGTTTTACTCCATATAAGTAAAATATTTTAAGATGAATGGGCCAAAATACAATAATCCAATAGGATTCCTTTTTCTTTTGTCTCATGATTTAATCTTGAATGCTCACCCATTATTGTTGTCCTTAGCCAAAGGAAAAAAAAGATTTATTGCAGCAATCCCACGAATACGCCAATATTTCTATCCTCTCTGCAGAAATGGTCTCTTAATATCTGGAAATGTATTTTCTCTTCTTTATTTTTTCTTTCATATTTGTTAGTGAGCATTCATAGATCACATGAGCTTACAAATAATTTATATATAAACTTAAACATAACAACTTCCGTTCTATACAGTATGAAAATAGAGAACGAAGTTTCTGAGTTACAAATCTGTTGTATAACATTGTATGTATAGCAACCATGAAAAGAATGAGTTTTATGTTGACTGTGGACGTTTTGGTGCAAAGTTCATTGTCCAAAATTATGTGTGGCCATTTTTAATATTTAGATTTTATAAACATATTCTTTACGATCACTACCTAACGTACTAATGTTGTATACCCTTAGGTTAATGCTTCCTGAAAAAACAAAATCACACCCGTATGTGGACAACCCATTTACTTCTTCAAATAGATAATTTTTATGGTTTTAATAATATGAAATTCTAGCTAAATGCTAAAGGAGTACTCCAATGTCTGGTATAGTTATGTTGTTTTAAAATGCAAGTAATAAATAATCAAAATAAATTTTATATTTATGATAACTAACATAAATCATATGCAAGGTAGCAAAGAATAAAGAATAAAATAAATTTTGACATGCAGAGGTAGTTACTATTAGCAAATAGGTGCATTTTTTCTTTCTCCCTCTCTCTGTGTAAATATGTATGCACACATGCATAAACCTGTATACATATCTAGAGGGTGGCACGTCCTTAAGAGGAAGAAAGAGGAGATAGATCTGTGATAATCTACCTTCAAAGCCAAAGAGATCATCTGGCATCATGTCTCTAAAGGACCCAGTGGACTCTTCTGTATTGCCTATGAAAAGCTGTTTAAGGTCTGTTTTTCTTCATTTGTTCACCTTGCCTGCACATATTTTGCTTAATTCCTTGAAATATAGAACTTAAAACTTTAATTCATTAAAACATGCATATTGATCTACTATTTTCTATGCATTATACTAGGTTCTGGGGGTTACACTGTTGAATAAAATGGTCAAAGCTCCAGTCTCCTAAGGATTATATCTAGCAGGAAAGAGAGATGATGAACAAACCACTAATACAAGTACAATATTACAAAAGATAAATGCAGAGCGCTGTAGTAGTGGGACCAAATCTAGTCTGGGATGTTACAGAAGACTTTCTTGAGAATATAAAATTTAGCCTAAAAACTGAAGAATTGAGTAGGCGTTAATTACAATCACCATATCTTTTATTATCTACACTGGACACTTTTGAAAATTAAAGATGACATCTTTAATAATTATGCCAAGAAGTAATAAATGTTAATTGCAACAGTACAGAGTCAAAATAGGAAATAATTTCTATTTTTGGAAAACAGAAACGCATTTGGAAAACTTTTTTTAAACTTAAGGTTATGAGTTCTAAAAGACAGTGAAAATGAAACTTTAGTAAAACACATGCACACAAACTTCTATACATAAATATTCACTAGTGTTTTGTACCAATCATACTTTGAATTTTAGAATTCATTTTATTAGTATGGATTAACGTGGATAAGTAGACTTTACTGAAATTCTTGAGCTGTGCTTTTTTCCCCCTTTTCAGATGACCTTTACATACTTTTCATATCGTCACATTTAACCAGTCAGTCTGACTCCAGACTCTAAATGTTTAACCTCTACTCTGAAGGTGTGAAAAATCAATGAATTTCAATATACCACTATCCTAAAAATTAGCGAGAAAAGAAAATCAAAATAAACACCAAAAAACATAGAAAGAAGAAAAAATAATGTTCAGATCCGAAAATAACAAATAAAAAATGCATTAGGCCAACCAAGTAGCAAAAAATCAAGTAGGCCAACTAAGCGAAAGAAATAATAAAATAAACAGTTTTGGATAATTATCAAGAAAAAATAGAAATATCCCTACAGATATCATAGATATTAAAACAACACTAAATTGATAGTTTGAACACTTTCTGCCAATAAATTTGAAAATTACATGAAATGGACAAATTAAATGAATACGTAATTTACCAACTCTGGCTCAGTAATAAGCAGGAAACATGGGATTTTTTAAAACCACTAAAAGAATCAAATCAATTGTGAAAAACATTTCCACAAACAAAACTCCAATCTCAGTCAACTGCATCAGTAAGTTCTATCACACATTTAAGAAAAAAAAAAAATCCAAAAAAGTGAATTATACCAGAAAATAAGCAAATTCATT
This sequence comes from Neophocaena asiaeorientalis asiaeorientalis, assembly GCF_003031525.2. Taxonomy (NCBI): domain Eukaryota; kingdom Metazoa; phylum Chordata; class Mammalia; order Artiodactyla; family Phocoenidae; genus Neophocaena; species Neophocaena asiaeorientalis. The sequence continues at coordinate 14,047,818 of NW_020175393.1, forward strand.
CCAATAATGAATAAATGTACACAAGATATAATACATTGGCACATCTGATTTTATCTCAGGAGTAAAAAGTTATTTTAATAATAAAGATCAATTATCATAATCTACTGTATTTACCAAAAGGAGAAAAATCAAATGGCCACATCAAAAGATGCAGATCAAGATAAGATAAGGAAGATGGTAAGATCAAGCACATATCCAGAATAAGATCAAGATCAAGCACATATCCAGAATATTGATTTTTAACACACCAGAAACTTTCTTAACCAATAATTGATATCTCTAAGTAAAAACAATCGCAAAGATCCAAGTTAATGGTGAAATATATAAGACATCCCTTTTGAGAATTAAAATAGCTCTGTTGGAGCTAGTTAATAAGGTTAAGAAAGAAATATAAGGTATTAGAAAGGAAGAAACCAACTGCCATTACTTGCAGATGCATAGATGGTATGATTATACACAGGGAAAAATCCAAAGTAATAAACAGATGAATTATGAGAAACTGGAAGAGAATTTATAAAGTTTCTTACTATAAAGTCAACATATGAAAATCTGTTTTTCTATATATCAGCAACAGTAAGAAAATAAAACGTAAAATGAAAAGGAAACAAAATAGAATTTTAGACATTCCAGAAACATCCAAGGTGTCTTAAGAATCACCCTGGTCTGGATGATGTTTTCTTAGACTGCAGGAGGGAGGAGGGGCGGCATTTTTGCAATTATCCAGAACTTTTGTTTCACCACTTTCCTTTACACATCACGTGTGTCTTCTGTCATCCTGGACAGTGAGCAGCCTTTCTGAGATGCTGAAAATCATTATTAAAGGAATGGTTAAGTTATTGCTTTTTATTTTATTTATTAAACTGACGATGAATAGACAAGAGAAAGCAGACCTGAAGCATTTCCCAGGTATGTGAGTGCCGACTGTTTCCTAACCACACCAGAAAATGCGTCACAGTGAATGATCTTACAGTGACAATGGGAGAAGATTATGTGCTGACGGGCCTTTTGGACTCATTTTCTAAGTCACTACAAGTCCGTAGCTAAAGCGGAACACAGAAGGGCTTGTTTTCTTGTTTGTTTGTCTTTAATTATGAAACCAATGAGCAGAGGCTGTACCTTTACTCCAGAATGTACTCTATTATAATATTATATTTTAATAATGTTTCACATAGTTGAAGCAAAAAGAGGGTATAAAAATAAAATACAAAGAATATAACAGTTTCACTAAAATGAGTTCTAGTGCCTTAGAAAAAAAAAAGAAATATAAATTAACCCGATTTGGTGACTCTCATTATTTCATTTCATTAACATATATAAAAATAACTTTTTATACTAGCTTTCTTACTGCATAAAAATATGCATAAATTAGTTAATAGTAGATCTGTATGAAAGCTCAAGGGCATTTCTTTAATCATTATATATTAGTATGTTGTGATTGGACACATTCAATTTAATTCAAAAAGTATCTAATAAAGAACATCTATTTTCCACACTGCTTGGGGACTCTAAGGAAGGCAACTATGAGTAAATATCCTGTCAAAGAGATGGAACATAAATTAATCAATGAACAAATAGTCCTTTGGTGCCCTTGTTAGACAAAGCACCGAGCCAGACAAATTCATACTAAAAAATAAAATGTGCGTGTGTGTGTGCATGTACGTGTGTGTATACTATATATGTGTGCCATAATATAAATATTATGACCTTGAGGTAAAATTAATATCTAATATGGAAAAAAAGTAAAATGGGAAAACTGACTTAAGAAACTAGTAAAGAACATTAATGAACAATCTAGCACTAAATTTTACAGAGTATATGTACCTTTGGTTTTAGAAAAAGATGAGTGTAAGCTGAGAAATTATAATATCAGTGTTGAAGGATATATAGAATTTACACAGGTGAAGGAAAGATGGCAGAAATATCCCAGCAACTGAAAAAACAGGATCAAAGGCACAGAAATGAGAAGCATGGCATTTGGAGGAAACAGTAAGGAGAAACCTGGAATTCAAAAGAAATAACTTCTGAAGAGAAACCACAGTGGGTTGTGGAAAGCATCAAAGACTTGGCAACAGAGATTGAAGGGTTGGGTTCCTCCTGGCTCTGCCCCCTGCTGGTTTTCTGGTTTGGGTCCAGGCATGTAATTTAACTGAGCTTGAGTTCACCTACTATCCCCTGAGGACAAGATAAACCCTGCCTATGCCCTGTGTCTGTAGGAAGTAAATGAGACAATCTGTATGGAAGTGTGTTTTGACCCATAAAGTTCTAAATTGAAGGGTTATTATTCAGGGTAAAAATTAATATCCCTTCTCCCATTTGGTACGAGCCACTGCATGTGGAACATGTTACTGCAGACACGGAGGTTCGCTGTTGCTGTTGTGGTTTCTTTTTGTTTTGCTTTGTCTTGTTTTTGGGGGGGTTTATTTGGCCACCCCACGCAGACTGTGGGATCTTAGTTCCCTGACCAGGGATCATCCCACGACCTCGGCAGTGAAAGCACAGAGTCCTAACCACTGGACTGCCAGAGAATTCCTGTTGTTGCTGTTTTAATCGGCTCCATCTGATAGGTTGTTACAAAGGTGGGGCTGGTTACATCATCTGAAAGCAGGTTTTCTCCCTACGCAGAAGAACACACTCAGATGCCTTCACACAGAACAGACAGGTGAATCTCGCAGCAGGGGCTACTTGATTAGTTTTTTGCTTCATTTGCTGGTTTCTTATTTTATTTTCTTCTGTATTATTTGTTTGTCTGGACACAATGGAGATGTCCAGGAAACTGCGGGATTGATTTGGTGGAAAGAATCCCGTAATCCTGTCTGTATGGATGGAATTGCACCCCTCCCCACAAATGCATATGCTGAAGCCCTAATCCCCAGTACCTCAGAAGGTGACCGTATTTGGAAATAGGGTCTTGCAGTTCTGGTTAGTAAAGATGAGGTCATACTGAAATAGAGGAGGGCCAAATCCAATGTAACTGGGAGAATGCCAGGGACCATAAAGGCAGACAGCAGGATGAGGCATCTACAAGGCAAGGAACGCTGGTAATCCACCAGAAGCTGGGAGAGAGACCTGGGACAGATTCTCCCTAGAAGTCCTCAAAAGGAACTGATCCTATGACATCATGAACTTGCTCAGACTTCTAGCCTCCACTATTAGGAAACAATAAATTTCTGTTGTGTAAATCACCCAGTTTGTTATGGCTGCCCTGGGAAACTACTACAATGAAATCGGATCCAGATGCAAATATTGGCCTTATACTGTACCTACTATGTTACTTTAACCAAGGCACACAATATCTCTTAGTCTGTTTCCTTAAACCAATGCCTACCCATCCTACCTCACAGCTTTGCATGGACCAAGTATATAATACGCAAATAGAGTCTGTAAATGATTAAGTGTTATAAAAAGTGTATACGGGAGCTTCCCTGGTGGCACAGTAGCTGAGAGTCCACCGGCCGATGCAGGGGACACGGGTTCGTGCCCCGGTCCGGGAAGATCCCACATGCCGCGGAGCGGCTGGGCTCGTGAGCCATGGCCACTGAGCCTGCGTGTCCGGAGCCTGTGCTCTGCAACGGGAGAGGCCACAACGATGAGAGGCCCGCGTACGACAAAAATAAATAAATAAATAAATAAAATAAAAAATGAAAAGTGTATACGGGTATTCATATGAGTAAGAATTGAAATTGCTTATCAATTAATTTCCATTCATTTACAATGGTCTGTTACAACTACTGAAGGTGTATATTATATATAAGTGTGGCTCACCACAATTCAACTTTTAAGTATGTTAGACACATTTAGGCATAGATTCATAGGGGTTCTGTCAATAGGGATTCTCATGATATAGCTATAGATAATTTAACCCTAATGGATCCTATTTTTCCAGATGGTGATGTGGAACACATTGAGACAGGCTGGGGCCTGGAACCCTCTGCTGCAGTGCCTACACCTGGACAAATGTCTCCTCAAGCAACAACATACAAAGAAACTATAAGGGACTAAAAATAATGGTGTACGTGTGCAGTTGGGGCAAATTACGGACAATAAGATACGAAAAGACCAAAACCCAACGGCCACTTCTGAAGAGCTGAGAGCAAAAGCAGGGTGTCAGGAACAAAAGCAGGGTACTGAGCATGCACCCTGCACTCAACAGCAGCAAAGGGGTGGGCAAAACACCTAAGCCACCGCTCTGGCCCACCTCCTGGACCTGCCCCTACCCTCACCGCATATAAGCAACCAGCTTGCCCCACCTCCGTTAGGGACTGACTAAGGGAAACTCTTACTTGATTTTGCTCCCCTCTGCTGCAGCAGGGGCCCCGATAAAGCCTTGCCTGAATTTCTTGTCTGACCTCTTATCAATTTCTGTTGATTAAGGAAGACCGAGAACCCTGGTCGGTAACAACGTTACCACAGCCACTGCGATTGGTTGCTGGAACTGAAGATATTTTTGCAGCTCTACTATATAATGGACAATTTTATGTACATTTAAAACTTACACAGGTGAAGGGAAGAGGACAGAAATATCCAGGAAATCGAAAAAAACAGGATCAAAAGCATTTGTAGGGGAATGTATACATATATTCCCCTCCAAATATATACATATATGTGTAAAATCATAAAATCATGGTCAATGAATTTTTTAAATATATCGTTTCCTCACAGTATTTACCCAATCAGAGAAATCTTAGGTTCTTGCTACAATCAATAGATTTCAGACCTTTAATGAGTCTTCCCTTTTAACATTCCTACTGCAACAAGATTCTTCCTGTGTTTTCATGTAATCAATTAGTTTGTTCTTTTTGTTGTTAATTCCATACTGTAGCTGTTCTAATTGCAACTCCAGTTATGCAAAAATATCTCATTTCAGAATGTCTAAAGCTATCATTATCCTGATAACAAACATTCTCCAGATAACCTCCACCAGCACTCCTCAGTTACAAGGCTTCTTATCCTTGTCATAACTCACAGCTATTCCAGCAGGATGTTAGCTAAGTTCATTAACTTGCATATCAGACAAAGGGAAGGCAGCACCCTGTGACTCTTCTTTTTATTCCTGACATTTTTTTCTTTTTATGCCAGCACAAGGATCACGCTACATCACTACATTTTTTTTCAGCCAATATTCAGTTTTTTTCTGTAGAACATCACAGTGTTATGACACTATTTCTTCTTGTGTGGATCAGGACAGGATGTAACATAAACGTCTTTTGTAGTCAGCGTTTTCTATTCCTTAGAACCACTGAAATGCTTGTCACATGTGAAGGTCCAGCAGAGACCTGACACCACAGAGTACACATAATGTACTATTAAAGAGTTACATATTAACGAAAATCTAAATAATAAGGCATTAAAAGTATAGCATCGGGCTTCCCTGGTGGTACAGTGGTTGAGAATCTGCCTGCCAATGCAGGGGACACGGGTTCGAGCCCTGGTCTGGGAAGATCCCACATGCCGCGGAGCAACTACGCCCGTGAGCCACAACTACTGAGCCTGCGCGTCTGGAGCCTGTGCTCCCCAACAAGAGAGGCCGCGATAGTGAGAGGCCTGCGCACCGCGATGAGGAGTGGCCCCCACTTGCCGCAACTAGAGAAAGCCCACGCACAGAAAGGAAGACCCAACACAGCATAAATAAACAAATAAATAAATAAATAAACTTCTCTCATTTCCCCAGCCTCCTTAATTTAAAAAAAAAAAAAAAGTATAGCATCAAAATTACAACAAATAAACCAATGATAGATGCTCATGAGTTGAATCATTGCCCCCTAAAGGTCCAAACATGTTTGGTTTGTGTATGATTTTGTAGCAGAGCTGGCAGCTGGGAATTGCTGTGCCTCTTTAAAATGGGTAATAATTCTGGAAACATTGGTTAGCTAATAATTCTCCTAATAAATACAAGTCCCTCTATGATCTGCTTCAGGATTTGCCAACTCATTGCCATGTTTATTGTGTGTTTATCTAGATATTCTCCTTTCCCCTCACCCTTTAAATGTCATAGTGTAAGGATCCTCAAGGTGTGGTCTGGAGTTCCTGACCACAGAGGACCCAGAGAGGCAAAACTTTGTTCATAACAATATTAAAACATGATTTACCTTTTTCAATCTCATTTTCCCATGAATGTATAATGGATTTTCTAGAGGTGACCTAGTAGGTAACATTGTAACTGAATACTGAAGGAGATATGTGGATCCAGCCATCTTCTTTTAGGCACAATAATAAGATTTGCAATAGTATAAAATAATGATATTCTTCTTACTGTTTGTTTGTTTTGGAAAATAAGGTCATTTAAAAAAATTAAAACAGATTAATTATATTAACAAAAATGGGTTTTAAGTTAAATAAATATATTTTAAGTTCTCTGTTTTAATTTCTAATATGGTAACTATTAGTAAACATAACTCAAACAAACTAACATTAATTGGGTTTCCTAGTAATATTTAATAGAGTAAAGGATACTGAGATGGAAATGTTTGAGAGCAGCTGTCAGGGAATATACCAGAGATTTTAATTTATTTTTTTACTGTGCTCCCAGAGACTCATAGCTGAGGAACAGTTAGCCTAGAAGAATAAAATCTGCCCCCCAACGATTCCCATCCCAGCATTGGGAGAAGAGGGTTGGACACTGAATGTATCTCTGAGAGGGTATCAGGAGACCTGCACCTTCACACCTGTTCCATTCAAGTGAGATTCAATGGGAGTCAAGGTAAATTTGGGAGGCGGTGAATTCCACCAAGAGGGTTTTGTTTTCTTGGCTTTACTTGATAATATACTCCTCATAGCCATCCCTTTATTTTTACTGTCAATGCCACCACAGTATTTTTGTGTTGGACTAATGCAATATTCTACTATATGATCACCTGGGTTAAAATCTCTTTCCTCTAATTCACACCACCAAAACACCTACCCAAAATTCAACTTTGTCCAGAATGTCCTCAGTCAGATATGTTAGCAAGTTCCCCCACTGCCTGGAGCTTAAAGTCTAAACATTTCGGAATCTTAGAATCACAGTCTTTTCAAACCACAGAGAACATAGATATCATTAGATCAAAGCTCCACATGTTCTAAAATGAGAAATTGATGTCCATAACTGATGTGACCGTACCATGGTCATATGAACAACAGCAACATAATCAAAATCGAAATTGTAGTTGAGTCTGTATCTGACATTTGTGGTACCACAAAATATCATGATTTACATTTCCAAATATGTATATCTACTTCCCATCATAATATCTCTACTTCAGATGCACTCGTCTCATTATCTTCAAAACATACTGTGTAAATTACCATCACTGTGAGAAAGACAAACGGAGCTGGAGGAATCAGGCTCCCTGACTTCAGACTATACTACAAATCTAAGGTAATCAAGAAGTATGGTACTGGCACAAAAACAGAAAGATAGATCAATGGAACAGGATAGAAAGCCCAGAGATAAACCCACGTACATATGGTCACCTTATCTTTGATAAAGGAGGCAGGAATGTACAAAAATAAATACTAAAAACTAATTATTTAAAAAATTTATTTTCAATATACAAACAATAAATGCTGGAGAGGGTGTGGAGAAAAGGGAACCCTACTACACTGTTGGTGGAAATGTAAATTGGTACAGTTACTACGGAGAACAGTATGCAGGTTTCTGAAAAAAATAAAAATAGAGCTACCATATGATCCAGCAATCCCACTCCTGGGCATATATCCAGAGAAAAACATGGCTGGAAAGGACACATGCACCCCAATGTTCATTGCAGCACTGTTTACAATAGCCAAGACATGGAAACAACCTAAATGTCCACTGACAGATGAATAAAGGAGATGAGGTACACATATACAATGGAATAATATTCAGCCATTAAATAGAACGAAATAATGCCATTTGCAGCAACATGGATGGACCTGGAGATTATGGTACTAAGTGAAGTAAGTCAGACAGAGAAAGACAAATATATGATACCGCTTATATGTGGAATCTAAAAACAAAAATGATACAAATGAACTTACTTACAAAACAGAAACAGACTCAGTCTTAGAGAACGAACTTTTGGTTACTGGGGGGAAGCCGGGGGAGGGACCGATTGGGAGTTTGGGATTGACATGTACACACTACTATATTTAAAACAGATAACCAACAAGGACCTACTATATAGCAGAGGGAACCCTGCTCAATATTCTGTAATAAATGGGAAAAGTATTTGGAAAAGAATAGATACATGTATATGTATAACTGAATCACTTTGCTGTACACCTGAAACTAACACAACATTGTTAATCAATGCTCCAGTATAAAATAAAAATGAAAAAAAGCAAACTTGTGTTCCTATAACATATTGCCATGAATATTTTGTGTATCACTTTTTCATTTATCATTTATGTTTGCATCTTAAAATTTTTGCTTCATGTTGACCACATGCATGGTATTTAAATATATCAGTTGATTATTATAGAGGCTCCTCTTTGCAACATAGACACCAAATAATAATTACATCTTTTCATTTATAAGAATATAATAACTGGCCTATTAAAAGAGGCTAGATAAATAGCATTTAGTAAGTCTACAATTAACTTCCTCAAAGATCTTTAAAGCATTTTTCAGTTTCATTGATCCTCATGTTATTTCCCTGCTTACCTCGACAAACAAAATCAATTCAACTGCAATGATAATCAGATCATATATAAAACCATCTACTTAAGCAAACTGAAAGAATTTTTAGTTTGCCTGATCTGGTTTTTGGAAGACTGTGGCAATATGAAGTCAGATGGAGGACTTGAGAGTCTAGAGGGAATGGCACATATGTTTATTTTCAAAAGAGAGCAATTGAGAGATCCAGAAAAAAAGACGAGTAGCTAATTCAAGTTTAATGTATTACCTAACCGTGAGTTATTAGAGAAGAATCTTAATCCCTCTGCCTGTTTGTCCCCCCTCTTTCCATTTGTATACTCCACCGACGATGGCAATGGTCCACACTAGTGCTACAGAGCACCTTGACCGGCCCTGCCTGGTACTCTTTACACAATTCTGTACAAAGATGAGAAATAAGCTTTGGAAAATATAAAAGTCCAATCAAGGAAAAGACAAGACAGGGATGATTTATCACAATCCCTGCCTTATTCTTACCAGCTTTCTCATATATTTCTTGCTTATTTCAACATACATGAAATTCTTCCTAATTACAAAGATGATAAAATCATTTGACTCATTGAGCCTATAAAAAAGAAATACATTTTTTACTCTCCTCAAAAGTTAAATTTTCTAAATATTTTATTGCAATAAATCATGATGTTTGCCTCATAGAGAAAAAGTTTACTATGAAAATAAAGTTGTCATTTCTCTGCAGAGCTGGCATGTTGTAGAACAATTATTGACTTAGGGGCTAGAAAATTCTAAATTTAGATCCTACATCTCCAGCTTGCAAGATGCATTACCTGTGGCATTTTATTTTTTTATTCCCATAAAGTTACCCATCTCTTTATCTAAAATAATGCCTACGTCGTAAAAAGTTGCTGGAGAAAATATGTTAGATGATAAAGTGAAGCAGTTCTCACAAAGGAATAGTTTTATAAATATTTATTACCATCCCTTTACTCATCAATGCCCATTACCCAGATCTCATGCTACACATAACCTTTATCAATATTTTTCAATCAAATGTTATATCTGAAAACATCATAGGAGAGTACATTCAACGTCTGGGCAGGGTACTAATATCTTGCAGGGAAACTTTCAATCACAATTCATTAAAAGAGTCCAACCTATTTCTGTCAACTTTGAGGGATGAGCCCTCTGCCACTCTTTTGCTTATGTAAGATCAATGGAACCTTTAATGTGTGTTTAATATCTTCAGGCTCCTCCAAGAGTTATCTCTGAGAAAATCAGTAGAAGCCATTCATCAAGGCACATAGATGTGTGCTTCCAGAATAAAAAGGAGAGTTCAGAAGGCTGATTCTGACACTAATCAATTCTTTCCTCAGATAATGTGGAAATCTCTGACACGTTTTTAATATTGTCATAGGTCAGTGTTATCCGTATGGTTGAGAAGATTATCCTACTAATAATGAGGATTCTCCATAATTTTCAGGAACAATTGGGGTCTAAACATTCATGTTTTTTACACAGAGTCCATTTGCTGTTATCTGAGTCTTTAATTAAGATACTTCCTTTACTCTTGGAACAAAGGTATTTGTCATTTCTCTCCCTGACCGTTTTAATTATCGGATGCTACAAAATTTAGCACGTGTGTTCATTATTGGGTGGATTTAGAATATTCACTGTAACTTCTGCTGACGTTAACTGAATAAAATAACTTTAGACAGGGACTTCCCTCGTGGCGCAGTGGTTAAGAATCCACCTGCCAATGCAGGGGACACGGGTTCGATCCCTGGTCAGGAAAGATCCCACATGCTGCAGAGAAACTAAGCCCGTGCACCACAGCTACTGAGCCTGCACTCTAGAGACCGTGGGCCACAACTACTGAAGCCCGCATGCTTTAGGGCCCGTGCTCCGCAACAAGAAAAGCCACCAATGAGAAATCCTCTTACCACAACTAGAGAAAGCCCAGGAGCAGCAATGAAGACCCAACTCAGACAAAAATAAGTAAATAAATAAAATAAATTTATACAGAGATCTGGCTTCAATTTAGTCACAATCTGATGATTCAGTTTGATTTCATGTCATTTATTCTTCTGTTTAAAGGAGGCTTCAGAATTGTGTGATTTAGAGTCCAATGGTGTAGTTTTCTGTTATGGTCATCCATTCTCCAATTTTGTTTATTTTCTTCAATTCTTTTTAAAATATCATATTTCATTAACATTTACCTAACACTGCACTTGACATTTTCCATTTCACACCTCTCTAATATCTGTGCAGTAAGGCTGGGGAAAAGTGTTTCCTCATAATGATACCTAAAATTTATTTTATAGGAGGCTGAGGCATTCATCCCAAATTTAAAGATAAAATTAAATGGTACAATTCTCCTGGGAGAACAAGCACAGAGACCAAGTCATCTCACACCTCCACTGATTTAAAACATCTGGCCAAAGAGAGACAGAGTCACTGAGCCAAGCCAGCAGATGGACACAGTCCAAACTGGAGGTGGGAGAAGATTTAATATAAGTGATGTTCAGTGTTGGGATTAATACTCATGAAAGGACATTCAGTCAATGTGGTAACAGAACTGTTTGGCATGATAAACTACATTTTAAGACATACATACTTATGACCTATCAACTGTACTCCTAGGTATATATCCATTGAAAATGTCTCTGCATGTTCACTAAAAGACATGTACAAGAATGTATCACAGCAACATCATCCCATCATAATAACAAAAACCTCAAAACACCTAAAATGCCCATCAAACTTAGAAAGACATCATCATAAAATGGGACATTCTATAACAGCGAAAATACTCTACAGATACACCTAACAATTTGGAAAAAATCTCATACACATAATGTTGACCTAAGCAAAAACCACATATAATACATTTATACAAAATTCAAAATATTTAAAATTATACTGCATTATTTAGGGCTGAGAACTTGGGAGATACAATTATGAAGAATTGCTGATGAGTATTTTCTGAAATTTAATTATATAAAAATATAGAAGTCAGATTTGTGATCACTTCTGTGGAAGGGAGGAGTAGTGACTGACGGGACTATAATGAAAGATTCTGAGATTTTTGTGATGTACTTCTGTTGTTGTTTTACTTTCATTGTGTCCATGTGTTATTCACTTTGTGATATGTCATTGCGCTGGATTTTTTTTCAGAGCTGGACTTTTCTAAATGTGTGATGTATCTCACATATCTAACACTTAAAGCATTTTCATATAATTGTTTTCAAAAATCCCTTCAGAGTTGAGGGCTGGCCTATGAATGGTTTGCGTTTGTAGAGAAAATATGAACATAAACAAGCCTACTATACAGAATAAAAGGGGAATAAAATCTCTTTCCTATTCTGTTATTTAATTGCCGTCCAAAATTTCAAAAAACCCGTGTGTGTGTGCACGCACTTTTATGTGTGCATAGGAATGGCACTACTTGGTGCCCCAATAACTGAAGAATTTGTCGTGTTTCACAAAACCTGACATTTAGAACTACATACCAACTACCGTAACTCCACCATTTACAGTGGCATAATCTGAAGTGGTCAGAAAACGATCCCACAAAACGTTGCCATGAGGTAATATTCACATATAAAGAAAGCATATCACAGTGACCCCGCAGTTTACTTAAGTTGAGGTGGAACTTGATATTATCTGGCTTTTGTCACCGATATGCACTGAACCTTGCCAGTGTTCCTTGTCTGACATGACAGATGACTTTTCATACACTTTTATTATGTGCTTATTTTTATTCTTTGAAGAATGAGGTTGTCATGGCTCAGAATTTAAAAAAAAAACAACCTTAGAAACTTAGAGTCAATTTCATGTCATGTGTTTCCTGGAGTAAGAGGTAGAGGAGCAATGAGTATCACATGGACCTCTTATCCACTTTGACCTTCCTCGGCCTATTAGTCACATCTATATTTATGTCTGCTTGCATTGCTTCCTCAGGGGCACCTAACATCTAAATACGGGCTCCCTATCTCAGCATCTCTTATTGACTTTTCCTAATCTTATTATTTCCGCTGATATTTACTCTGCATGTCACTTTTGCTTTCCCAGCACTATATATTGATGTGATTCACCCCGGAGGAATCTTTACATTACCAGCCTAACAAATGAAATTAGGAAGGGAAGGTGGTCACACCTAGATCCCGGTTGAACAAAAGAACCAGCATCTACATGGAGGGCACCATGAAAATTTAAACTGAGGTCAGCATCTAAAGACAGTATTCACCACAATGACTCAAGACCTGTTTTGTTTTGTTTGGTCATATTTGATTTTCAATAAGGTGCCTGCTTCAACCTTAAGGGGAATCAACAAATAAAAATCTTAAGGGGAATCAACAAATAATCTTAGGAAACAACCAGAAATCTAACTTCGTTTTTAACAATTTGGTGGAGAGGAAAGGCTATGACCTTTTGTTTTAAACAGGGGTTTGAGAGGAGTATCATCTTAACATCCACAACCCTAGTGTATCTGTCTGTAAAACAGAACTAGTAATCCTTAAGAACTTATCTTTAGAGTCAAATAAGATTTGGCGTGTACAGTGCCTTGCATTTATTTGACATTAATGAAGGTTAACTATTATTACTGCTGCCTTGGCCTAATTCCTTTGACACCCCTACCCTCTGTGTCTGATCTTGCATTAACCCCTTCCCCACAATGAGGGAAGTCATGGGAGTTATCAAGTTCTTTGCAGTGGGTATAGAAGAGGCACTGGCCTCCTAAGGCTTTCATATTACATCGTAAGTTAACGAAATGAATGGAGGAGTGAAGAGCAGGTAAAGAAGACCGGGTGAGGCTGGAAGAATAGAGGATGGTAAAGAGAGACAGACAGACAGATAAAAATAAAAGCTGTGTGCATATCTCCTGCTAAGGTTGGCTTGTGCTGAAGGGTGATTTTGCTCCGGTATCTGAAGGGCTACAAATCCCCTAATCCATACTCACATTCAAATTCAGAAAATGATTACAAGTAAACTTTATTTTGGGGGGATTATTTATTCCATGTCTTTATATATCTGAGTGAGGATTTGGAGGACATGACTTTGTAAGCATATTTTTAAAACAGGAAATTCATACATAAAAATATTAAAATGATACAAATAACTTGTAATGAAAACAATACTTCTTCACATACTCTTCCCTATCTGCAGTTTTATTCCCCTAAGCTAAATACTTTTTATTTTAAATATTTCTTCTGATGTCGTCTTCAGTATCTCGTAGTAGTATGTGTATCATCTTTTCTAGATTTTTCAATTTTATTCATGTATTGCCTTCTTCCTACGACTATTTAGAGTTCAGGTTGCTCATGATCACATCACCACCTTCTCTCCATTTTTCTTGCAATTGGTCATATTACTACTTTTAGGTCCATTATTGGTTACTTATGTTACATTTACACTTTTATGCATTATTCTGTAGCTCCCAACTACTTATTAGGTTTCTAAATTTTCTCTCAGCTCTCCTCTCAAATTCACCGTCCAGACAACTTCCTAAAGAAAAGGCTTGTGGAGAATCCATTATTTGAGTAATTACATATGCAAAATATCTCTTGTCAGCCCTCATTCATGTGTAAAAGCATGACTAGTGTAGAATTATACGCTGAGATCATTTGCCTCTAGAAATCCAAAAGATTCGTTTCACTGTCTTAATTTTGATTCTTGCTATTGAGTCTTACAACAATGTGTTTCTTCTTCTTCTGTGTCTTCTTTTTTTTTTTTTTTTCATTTTTCCTCTTTGGAAACTCAACTAAACTATTTTAATGCCAGCATGCACACTAATTAAGATAAAGATTGCTAAATATAAAACCAACTGAGGCTTCAAGTTATTGCTTATTTACTGTGCATTTTATATGCAATTTATTTTAGAGTTTATTATTCACAAATTTCAGGAAAGAAAATGAGGCTCTTGGAGATTACATAAATTCGTCAGATTCACAGAGGTACAAAATGACAGACCTGGAGTTCAAACTCAGTTGCGTTTCAGTATAAAGCCCAGCTCTTTTCACCATCTCAAACAGTTGTGCATCTACCACCCTTAGGAAACATCACTTTCATTTCTGAATGGGGGTGGTTTTACCCCCAGTTAATTTCTGGAATACTTTTTATTGTCACAACTGTGGGATGCTTCTAGCACGTGGTATGTGAAGGCTAGGGATGTAACATTACAGAGGCCATGAAAGTCAAGATCTGAGGAAAGACTTTGTGCTGTTTTACTAAAGTTATATCTAAAGAAAGCCAATCAAGAGTAGCTACACTTTTGTTGGTTTAAAAATGTCCCCCCAAACGACAAGATATATGCTCCATTTCCCTCTTTCACCTCTGATGCCATAGGAGAATCTACATCTCTCCAAAAAAGGTCAACTCTACCACTGTCCTTTCCACTCATTCTATAGCTAATGTTCTACTTCCCTCAATCGGCTGTGCAGTTTACCATTTAACACAGAGCGAACATCTGCCTGCCTGATATTTTCTCATCCTAGCTGGAAAGCCAGCTTCCCAAAGAACAAGTCCTGCCCTGATGATGGGCAGCTGTATCTACCACGCTGTTCATCTGGCAGAGCTGCTGGGCTGTTCTTAGCCTGTCTGCAAAAGTGAATTCCACACAACTCCAATTATGAGGAGAGGAGGAGAAATTAGAGTGTTTAGCAGAGGATTTAAAAAAATAGCATACCTTTGAGCAGGTCAAAATACATTTCCATTAAATTCTACAAAGAGGCCGTTTTAGTTTTCCTGAGATTCAGACTCCCTGGAAATGTTTGTGCCGTGAGCCAGATGTCTGCTCATTAAATGAGCCCATGTCCCCCCAGGAGAGATGAACAACCCCGCGGAAATGAGTATTCACTAGGCTAGCTGGGGCAGTGTCTGGGGAAGTACTGCTCTCTGCACATAGCAAAAATAAGACACGAACACGTTAGCAATAGTCTCCTAAAGTTCACGGAGAAAGGCAGAAGAAAGTTGGTAGAAAGATGAAGACTTTGCTTTCCATAAGGAAAGACAAACCAAACCAAAACTAGGTATAAGTTTTTCCCCCAAAGAACTGCTAACTTAATTAGGGCTCTTTTTTCTCCCAGAAATGAAGGACTTTTCTAATTCCTAAATATCATTTTTTATTGCTCCCCAAAGAAACTGCACAAATCTTTTAACATAATTTAAGGACAGGTTAAACTGGAACTAAGCCAAAAAATGTGTTTCCTCAAGGGGATAAGTGTAACAGCATTGCTATATGCACAGAATACCAGATCTCCATTTATGAATTTTAACAAGTATACTCAGATTCAAAAATATGAACTGCTCTTCCTTAGGAATATTTTGGGGATAGGGGAAAAAAAAAGACATTTTCACTAAGTTCAAGTTTTGTGAAAAACAAGCTATAACTACCTACAGTCAGGTTAGTGACAGCTCTTTTCAATTGCTGCTGTTAAAAAATATATATCTCTGGAATATATTTTTATATACTGGAAGTGAAAAGGTAGAAATGGTGGGAGAGTCACATGCATATGTGCCAAGCAGATGCAAGAGGAGTGAAAAATGAAAATACGTATAGAGATATTTAGATCGCGATAGAAAGGCAGGTACGTAGTATAAGGTGGAATCAGAGAAAGCAAGATTCAGCAGCAAAAGGAAAAATATGCTGGGGATGATCAAACATCTAGGGAAACAGATCATGTTCCAGGAAAAACTGAAGGAAGTAGGTCAAAAATTTTCTTCTAATTTTATTGGTTATCAATACCAAGTCATACACCTTAACAAGACATTGTTTGTAAACAAATGACGTAATTTATAAGTATATATAGATATATTTATAAATGTATTAATATATATAAAAATTACATTTATAAATGTTTTCTTTAAGAATTTAATTTATATATAATATATAATTTAAAATAATGTGTATATAATAAACAAATTTTGTATAAATATATAATACATTGCATTAATATATAAATATAAATACATACAATATTATAATATATCCACATATATTTATAATTTATATCTTTTTAAGAATTTAGTTTACAGCCTCAAAGAACAATACTTTTTCTGCTTAAATATATTGTCTTCAATAGTTTGTATTTCCCAAAGTGACATCATAAACATTAATGAACTTCATCATCTTATACAGATAAATGCTTTCCTTCTTTTCTACTCTCCAACTCAGTGGAGTAAGAGTTAGTATAACTGAATCACACAAAACTATTTCAGTTGCAGAAATACTTTGAAAGGTTAGAAGAACTGGGAGGGAAAAATTTGTTTAAAAGGACTTTTACCCTTGGTGACACAAGTCACCTCTTTAGATCTAGTGAAACAATTTTTCTAAACAGATATTCTTCGCTTATATGGAGCCAAGGATAATTTGGGGGCTGTTGATAATACGTATGAGCCTAAATATGAAATTGTGTTACTATGTATTAAGGAAAAATTCTGAGGAGAATGTCCCTGGCTTTTATCAGATTCCTAAATATCCACGATCAAGAAAAAGATTAAAATATATACCATACGGGGCTTGACCTGCATGCCCCCAGAGACTCAGCCCTCCTTAAATTTATTTTCTGCTGAAGTTAACAGGTCGTAGGGAAGCAACATCAGGAGAGTTTGGTTCCAATCTCATGCTGCCCCTTGGCAAGCAAAGTGCTTTGGGCTAAGAAAATGTTCCTAAGAGTCTAAGAGTTCTAAGGACTCTCCCCTCTGGCCTTTTCTCCTCTTAATACACTAGGAACCCTTAACTCATTCAAACAGGTCTTTATATGCTTATAAAGCATGAAATCTGAAAGTCAAATGAAGCAGAAAGAAAAAATTTAATATATATGTTGCTGGTTGGCATATTGAATTGTTTAGTAATTTATTGTTCCAAGTATCTAAATTTTTAAGGATAATGCCAAAGTGCGGCAAGCCTATGAGGGCTAAGAAAATTGCCGGCATTTCAACTGTCATTTAAGAAAGGTTTTTTTTATGCCCAGAGAGTACTTGTTTGGTGGCACTAATCCTCGATCCTTAGTGTGCATAATTTAATTAGAAATTTAATATGAGTTTCTGATTTCCTTTTCAAGATGGTATATTAAACATTCTCTGCAACTTGCCTTTCTGGCATTGAATTCTGGGAAATGGTTTTAAAAGTAAATGAATAAAGCTGAGCTTGAAAACAAAGAAGATAACATTTATAGAGTAGACACTCCAAGGAGTACATGGAAGAAGAAAAATATAGAGTAGTAATTAAATAATATTTGCCATTTTAAGCTTAAGTTCCTGGTTAATGCTCTAACACACAAAATGTCCTATAAAACAGGTATAAAAATTAGGGCTTCCCTGGTGGCGCAGTGGTTGAGAGTCCGCCTGCCGATGAAGGGGACACGGGTTCGTGTCCCGGTCTGGGAGGATCCCACATAAAAAAAAAGTGCTCCTGTGCCAACCTCACTGGATCTTGGAATAGTTTAAAAATACCTCCAAGACAGGACTGTGCAAAGGACAATCATTCTGGCCATTGTTCCCTGTTGGGTGAGGGTTATCCCTGAAGGAGAAAACCCTCCCACACTTCTGGGCTGCTCTTCGGCTAAGATCGGAGCAGAAGAGGAACCCACTGTTTCAGAGAAAGCCTGAGACAAGAGAGCAGAACTATGCACCGTTGGTGATTTCTACAGGACCTCAGTCAGTAAAGAACGGAACTGTCGGCAACAGCACTGGCCAAAATCATAGGTACAGTCGTCCCTTGGCATCTGCGGGGGGCTGGTTCCAGGACCTGCCACGGATACCAAAATCCACAGATACTAAAGTTCCACAGTGGACCATGTGTTTTTTTTTGATCAAGGAAGATTTGGAGACTGGAGTTTATTTTTAATTTATACATGGTTATTTCTCTTGTATAACCAAGGTTCTTACCCAAAATTGTTACATCTGCAAGGATCAGTCGTCTTTCATAGCAAGGCATTTATGAACTAGAACTTTGACTGTGTGTTCTGGTTTTCACAATCACCCAAGTGTACATGTACAATCATGTACAATCATCCATGTTCTGTCTCCATGGATTCAACCAACTGCATATCATGTAGTACTACTGTACCTATTTTTAAAATCTGCATGTAAGTGGACCTGCCAGTTCAAACTGGTGTTGTTCAAGGGTCAACTGTTTTCCGAGAGACTGGGACGATGGCACTATGAGTATTCAATAGTCTTTTGGATCTAAAGGCCATGGTTCTAAATCTGTATTATCTGAATTCAATTGAATATTACGGTCATTGAGAAACAATTAAGAATGGGTAACAGGGACTTCCCTGGTGGCTCAGTGGTTAAGAATCCACCTGCCAATGCAGGGGACACGGGTTTGAGCCCTGCTCCGGGAAGATCCCACAGGCTGCGGAGCAACTAAGCCCGTGCGCCACAACTACTGAAGCCTGTGCAGCTAGAGCTCATGCTCCACAACAAAGGTCTCCACAGTGAGAAGCCCGTGCACCACAATGAAGAGTAGTCCCCGCTCGCTGCAGCTAGAGAAAGCCTACGCACAGCAACGAAGACCCAATGTAGCCATAAATAAATAAATAAAAATTTAAAATAAAATAAAAGCAGATGGTGTATTAAAAAAAAAACAAAAACCGAATGGGTAACAAGACCCAATAAAAATGATGGTGATCCTCGCGGTACCTGTAAATAGAGGATGGTGCGGTGTCAAGTAATTTTCCCACATATCTTGATGATTTCTGACAAGAAACATCCTAGCATATATATTTTCAACAGCATGAAAGGTTGAATTCTGTGGTAGGAGGAGGTGACTCACCGAACTATCAGTTTGATGAAAGATTCTTTAAGGACATCGAGCTACTAATCAAAAAGTCCTTGCTCAGCTAGCAACTCTGCACTTAGTGATAAAGCTTTCCAAGTCCCAAGATACTGGAAAACGGATATCTTTGCAAGGATTTCGATTTATCTCCCATTGTGAATAATAAGTAGATTTGCTGATACATAAATCAGTCTTTTTAGTTAGTTAGTCGTAAATCAACAAGTGGTAGGAGATAACACCTGAATGCAGAAGTTTTAAACATGCATCCTCAGAATTAGACCCTGCATCATCATGCCATAAGATCCAGAGCACCTGCAGAGTTTAGTGTTTAGTATAAGGAGCGGCTGCGATGGGAAGAGACATGATATACACAAAGGTACACGTTAGACCAAGCCTCATACTTTTAACTTTCACAGTATGTTTATCTGAGCCACAGTACCTGTGGAAGTGCTTTGTATGAGACAGAAGACACAGGTGGAGTGTCTCCCAATAGATTTCAAAATGTTCTAGACGTTTCTAGACATTTCTAGAGAGTTAAGAAGGAAAACAGCGAAATTCAACTATAAGTTGAAGGCTATGACGTATTTAATGCCTCAGATACGGTTTCAGTAGATCAAATGAAAGGAAGGACTTATGAACAAATATTTATCATTGTGGCAAAGGTATTGATAATGAGATAGTTGGGAAAAGAGTGTTCATAGTAGGGAGACTCTCCTATCACTGTGATTTGCAACCAAACTTTTATAAACACACAGTATACTAGTTTTTTGCTATTCCCATTCCTACTTTTCTCCATTTTTTTAGATAACATACCAGTATGTCAGTTCTCCTGATTCTTTCACTTAAATAAAACTGTCCATATATACACTATCAAATGTAAAATAGATAGCTAGTGGGAAGCAGCCACATAGCACAGGGAGATCAGCTCGGTGCTTTGTGACCACCTAGAGGGGTGGGATAGGGAGGGTGGGAGGGAGGAAGACGCAAGAGGGAAGAGAGATGGGAACATATGTATATGTATAACTGATTCACTTTGTTATAAAGCAGAAACTAGCACACGATTGTAAAGCAATTATACTCCAATAAAGACATTAAAAAACTTTAAAAAATAAAAAACTGTCCACATTTCTGAAAAATGTTCAGCCTCGGGCAAGCCAAACTCAATCTTTATTCCCTGTACCTAATTGTGCCCTTTTCAGCTTCAGATGTTTCCTAACAGTTGTTAGCAGTGGGAACTTCTGGGAGGAAGAAGGGTATAACAATAAGAATGTGGTAAGGGAAAAAAAACAGAGATATAGATAAAGAAGCTGTTCAGTGAATTCATACTATGCAATAAAGTTTAGAGGTTTGTTCCATGGTAGGCTGGGAATGTAATGTAAGTAAGTATGATAATATGAAACACATTTTATGAGGAGAAACCTAGAAGGCTCAAATGAGGTAATGCATTGGGAAAAACTAGGAACTCATTTTCATAAAAATTATATTGACTTATTATTAAATGTGTGGTATCTATATTAAAACAATTTCTAGTTATCTATACAAGAAAATTCAAGGTAAATACTATGAATGACACGTATGTGCATCAAGTCATAACATGTAGCTACAAAATTATGAGACGTTATAATAAGCACATCACAGAGTACATGTCTAATCAAGTACTATATTTCATGGTAGGGTCATTACTAGCAGCTACTTTATGCTATTTTGATCAAGTGTGCCCTGGAACTGTTCCATCTGGATTGACTCCTAAAATTAACGTGTCAAACAAAATCTTTAATCTCCTATAGAGTTGTTTTGTTGTTGTTTATTTCATAATTTATTCAGCATGCATATATAATTTATTTGCCAGGCTTGGGTCCAATAAATGTTGACTATTCCTAAACATCAATCCAACTCCCTCCAGTATGGATACCAAGGGGGAAAAATGGGGGTGGATGAACTGGGAGATTGGGATTGACATATATACACTATTGATATTACGTATTAAAGAGATAACTAATGAGAACCTACTATATAGCTCAGGGAACTCTACTCAATGTTCTGTGGTGACCTAAATGGGAAGGAAATCCAAAAAAGAGGGGATATATGTATACATATAGCTGATTCACTTTGTTGTACAGTGGAAACTAACCCCACATTGTAAAGCAACTATATCCAGTAAAAATTAATTTTAAAAAATCCAACTCCCCACAAAAGGATAATAGCATGACTACAGATGTTTAAATTTATGCTAACAGTTCTCTGAAGTTTTCTGAAATAAAGTTAAAAAATATGTGGGGCACTGTTGTAGTAAGTTTATAGACCCATGCAGTGAATATGAAAAATTAAGTCTTGTCCATATTCCCATTACATTTATAAGTTAGGGGGGAAAAGACTTAATGTACTGTGCTGGGCATTGGAAGATTCCTGGAGAGAATTCTGAAAGCCATATTTCAACAATGCCAGCCTAGAAGTGCTGGAGTGACTTGGCAAGTAGAACTCTCTCAACGCTAAGTATGACACAAATTACTACAGCTAAAACCAATTTATCGGAGGTTGCTACATCTGAAAATGACAGAAACATTGGTAGTAGCAGGAATTCAGGAGGTACCCGCAACGTTCTACCCTTATGGTTTTCTGTACTCAAGAATATGAAAACGATTGGCTTTTGCATTTCAAATCTTGTACAAAATATTTTTAAGTATCTAATGTCAGTCTGTGATGGCCTTTTTTTTCCTTCCAGTTTTAATGGGATATAATTGACATACAGCACTGTGTAACTTTAAAGTGTTCATCATAATGATTTGACTTCTATACATCATTACCAATGATTACCACAAGTTTACTGAACATCCACCCTCTTATAGGGATACAAAATAAAATGAAGAAAATATTTTTCCTTGTGATGAGAACTCTTGGGATCTACTCTCTTAACCACCTTCATATACAATGTACAGCAGTGTTCATTACATTATCATGTTGTACATGACATCCCTAGTACTTATTTACCTTATAACTGGAAGTTTGTACCCTTTGACCACCTTCCTCCAATTCCCCCTCCTTCTACCCCCTACTTCCAGTGACCGTAAATCTCATCTCTTTTTCTAAGAGTGTTTCTTTGCTTGTTTTTGAAGTATAATTGACCTACAACACTATGTTAGTTTTTGGTGCACAACGTAGTGATTCCATATTTCTATACATTACAAAATGCTCACCACAATAAGTTATCATCTGTAACCATACAATGATATTAGATTATTATTGACTATACTCCCACACTGTACATTTAATACCTGTGGCTCGTTTATTTTGTAAATAAAGTGTGTACCTCTTAATCTCCATCACCTATTTCTCTCATGCCCCCCACCACCTTCCTCTCTGGTAATCACCCATGTGTTCTCTTCTTTTCCACTTAACCAGAAGTCTCTTTAAATGAGGAAACTTTAAAAGTAAGGATCTCAGTGGGATTTCCCTGGTGGCATTGTGGTTAAGAATCCGCCTGCCAATGCAGAGGACACGGGTTCAAGCCCTGGTCCAGGAAGATCCCACATGCTGTGGAGCAACTAAGCTCATGTGCCGCAACTACTGAGCCTGCCATCCAGAGCCCGCGAGCCACACTACTGAAGCCCACACACCTAGAGCCTGTGCTCCGCAACAAGAGAAGCCACCGCAATGAGAAGCCCACACACCACAACAAAGAGTAGCCCCTGCTTGCCATAATTAGAGAAAGCCCACACTCAGCAACAAACACCCAACACAGCCAAAATAAATAAACAGATAAATATATTAAAAAAAAAAGGAAGGATCTTGGTCTTTTCCTTTGGGTATCTAAAAAAAGGGATTGCTGAATTATATGGTAGTTCTACTTTTACTTTTTGAGAAACTTCCATACTGTTTTCCATAGTGGCTGCACCATCTAAATTGCCACTCCCACAAACAGTATACAAGGATTTCCTTTTCTCCATATCTGCATCACCATTTACTTATTTTTTTTATGATAGCCATCCTAATAGGGGTGAATGATATTGTACTGTTGTTTTGATCTGCATTTCCCTGATAATTGGTAATATGAAGCATCTTTTCATATACCTATTGGCCATTTACACATCCACTTTGGAAAAAATGTCTATTCAGGTCCTTTACCCATTTTTAAATCAGGCTGTTTTTATGTTCTTGAGTTATATGAGTCTCATATATTTTGGATATTAATTCCTTACTAGGTATGTGGTTTGCAGACATTTTCTCCCATTCCATAGTTGCCTTTTCATTTTGTTGATTATTCCCTTTGCTGTGCAGAAGCTTTTTAGTTTGATGTAGCCCCATTTATCTTTGCTTTCATTGCCTGAGCTTTTGATGTCATAGAGAAATATTAATGTATTGCCAAGGCCAAATCAGTATTTCAAGGAGATATCTGCACTCCCATGTTCACTGCAGCATTATTCATGATACCCAAGTTATGGAAACAACGTAAGTGTCCACTGAAAGATGAACAGATAAAGAAGATGTATAATATACACACACACACGAATATTACATTATTCATAAAAAAAAGGGCATCTTGCCATTATAGAGGAACCTAGAAAATATTACAGTAAGTGACATAAGCCAGACCCAGAAAGAAGAAAATGCATGACCTCACCTATATGTGGAATCTAAAAAATTCAGATCCATAGAAGCAGAAAGTAGAACAATGGTTACCAGGGGCAGGGAGGTGGGAGAAATGAGGAGATACTGATCAACAGGTACAAAGTTACAGTTATGTAGGATAAATAAGTCTAGAGATCTAATGTACAGCATGATGACTACAGTTTGTGATACTGTGTGGAAGACTGGAAAGCTGCTGAGAGAGTAGATTTCGGGTGCCCTTACCAAACACACACAAAACGTAACTATGTGAAGAGAAGACACATTAATTAGCTTGATTGTAGTAATCATTTTACTATGTACATGCATGTCAAGTCACACTGTACACCTTAAATATATACAATTTTTATCAAAAATAAAATTAAAGTAGGGAATCAACATGATAAAAAAGGCAGAGCTCTCAGGCTTTATGTCTGAGACATAAATGAGTAACATCAGTGTCAAATATGTAACGAATTTAGCATAGAAGAGTGTGTGATCATTTTTATCTTAGTCTCAAATCTGTGTGTTCCTGAGAGTGGATATGAAATGGTTACATTTTAAAATGATACATGACTATAACCAATGGGGATGTTCTCTTAATACTGCCTCCTGGACACACTGAGGTCTTTGTAATATTGTAGGAAAAGTGGGGCTACAGATGAAAAGTAGAAGTTAAAAGAGGTTAAATAACCATCTGCGGTTGCACTTCAAAGGTAACACTGATAGTTTTAAAGCCCTAATTTTCCTTTTAATGCCTGCTTTGTTGTCATTGTTGTTGTGTAACAATGCTTTCTGTATCAGGCTCCTCTTCTCCAGGGGTCCGCCATATCCACCTCCCCACCCCATACCCCTGATACCATGCATTCAGGTATCATGTATCTTCCACTGGCCGGCCTCCCCCCCTTTTTTGACCTCATCTATCATCCGCAGTTCAAGGTCTAATTAAAGTTCTACTTTGTTCATGCAACTGTAGCCACTCCAATCTGTAGTAATCATTACATTTCCTGTACCACCAATGAACTTTTAAGCTATACGGAATGAATTAATGCATAATTACCATGTCATTAAACCATTTGATAGTTTGGTAACCCTAAATAGATGGAAAGCTCCACCAGCAAGGCTGGGACACATATATGCTATATTAGCACACAGCAAAGAACAGAGTACATATTGGAAATACAGTACACAATACTTTCTTATTGACTCAGTGATTCACTTATTCTTTCATTCATTCATTCACTCATTCATGTCAGTGATGATTGCAAATGCATATTCTCTGTATATTAGAAGTTGCAGAGGACTTCTGATTCTGGTACTGAAGACAGAGATGGGACCAGACTTACCCTCCCACATTAAACAACTAGAAAACCAGATAAAACACGTATAAAACAACATTTTTGTCAGATATCGGACCAGAGGCAGTGTAAGACTATGCCCTTTAAGAAAACAGGACTGAGGTGAGTCCTATAATTACTTTGCTTTCTTGAGGCACTTTCCAGACTACAATGAAGAGAAGGGAAGCACAGTGAGTCAGGCAGTCTTGCTGCATTAAGAAGAGATTAGGTTTCAGGGAAGTTAAGTTGCCTAAAACTTGTGGGGCAGAATCTCTCAGGGATACAGGGAGAGAGAGCTACCCAGACATGTTAAGAGGGTTGCCTTCGAGTCTCAGACCGAGTACCGATTTATCCATGAATGCCACTGGTGAGCAGTAAGCCGAACAGATTCTCTGAGTTTCTACAGGGATGGGAACAGTTTGTGTTTGCACCAGTCAAAAGGCCTCTAGACATATGGAGCTTTGCGCACAGTCCCAAAAGTGGTATCACTTTTTAGTGGGACCCAGCCACATATACCAAAAGTTTCTCTGAACTTGTCCTAGCAAACCTTAAATGTAAGCCTTAAAGAACCAAACTGATTCAAAGGGACTTACTGTGTCCCAGAAGAAATCCCAACAGGGTTTAAAAGAACAACACAACACCCAGGACCCAACAAATTGAAATTCACAGTGCACAGCAACCAATTAAAAAAAAAGTACCGAGCATGCAAAGCAGAAAAAGATGACCTATATGTAATCTGAAGAAAAGTCAACTAATAGAAATGACACTGAAATATCAGACGATGCATTTAATAGATGATGATGTAAAAATTTGTGTTAATATGATCTATATTTTAAGAATACAGAGGAAAACTTAGGAATGAGTAGGAGAGAAATAAAAATATAAATAAAGCCAAATGGAACTATTAGAGATAAAGTATATTATCTGAGATATGAAGTACACTGTATTTTTGTATATAGTGTGAGGTACGGGTTGAGGTTCCTTTTCTTTTTTTTTTTGCATATGGATGTCTAATTGTCTCAGAACCATTTGCTCGAAAGCCTATTCTTCACTGAATTGCCTTTGCACCTTTACTGAAAATCAATTAATCATATATATGTGTGAACGTTTTATCTCTGGACCTTATTGTCCCATTGATTTATGTATCTAGTCTTTCTCCAATACCACTTTCTTGACTGACTGTAGTTTTAAGATTTGAAATCAGCTACTGTGAGTGCCCAACTCTGGATGGCGTTTTAATCATTAGAGCATTGCTAACTTTCAATGCACAAATGCAAAAAAAGTGATGTACTGTCAGACATATATTTAGTCAGAAAATAGGTCTTGCTCAGCTTACTGACACTCAAAAATTTAAGATGAAAAGGACAAGTTAATTCTGTTAAACACATAACAAATAGTTAGCTTTGATCTGAGTAAGAATCTTTCAAATATCTATTTGATGGGTTTTTTTTAGTTGTTTTCTCTCAAGTGAGCAAAACATATTAATTCTTTGCAGGTTTCTTTTATTTTGGACATTTATGCCTATTATTTCTCCTTCAATTTCCATTCCAATTATACATCGCAAGATGATTTCAGACCTAGGTTTTTCTATTATATTTATTATTGACTGTTTCGTTTTCAAAATTGGGCAATTTCATCTTAATTCATTTCATCAAGGTATCATTTACACCTCTGCTCATTCTTACATACTGAAGGGCTGAGAAATGAGTAAGTGTCTTTGGAGAAAAGAAATATGATGAAATTAAATATGTAGTAAGACAAAATGACAAAATTTCTTATGTGAATGTAAAATATAAAATGAAAACATAACTAAGGCACGTAGTTAAATTCATGCGAGAAGCATCAAATGACTATGGCTGTCGCTGTAAAACACAGAAAGAAATGTGAAGTCAATATCTTTTGTTTTATTCATTTACTGAGCTGCTCTTTGGAGCAAATACAATAAAACCAAGGTCGATTTTGAATAAAATTCATATTTGGTCAGTTGCGCTGTCTATAGCAATAATACTATACAACATTGAAAATTATTAAATTGAGTACAAAAAATGCTGTTCCCAGCTCCATGTTTTAAAATAGGGATCCCTTACAACAGAAAAAATATATATGTATTTCCACACTGGCTTTCTGAAGAGGAATTCTCACTTAATTATTTGTCTTACAAATTAAATTTGTTAAGCAGAAAGTAGAGCCAAAGCAGAATTCTCCTGCTCAAAGTTTTTGTTTATGTTTGTTTTTTGTCATTTCACTCAGCCTCCAGTTTCTAAACCTAAACCCTAGGCCATCAATCAACAGCACACACTCAAAGGCTAGACTCACTAGAAAAGAAAAGTAGTACGAGTGATGAGGGCAACATTTCTCTTCCTTAATATTGAGATTGTGTAATAATAAGCTTTTCTTCTTTATTGTTCCGGCAGTTAACATATTAGGCTTTTAGTTTTGGGAGACTTTTCCTATGCCATAGCTATTCAGTAGCCTTTATAATTCTCTGGCCATTTTTCTTTTCTCTCAGTGTATCATTTTATATTTACCTCTCTATTTAACATCAAACTTCTTGGAAAATTTCTGGTTTGATTTTAGCTTTTTGTACAAATTTT
Source organism: Neophocaena asiaeorientalis asiaeorientalis (assembly GCF_003031525.2). Lineage (NCBI taxonomy): Eukaryota > Metazoa > Chordata > Mammalia > Artiodactyla > Phocoenidae > Neophocaena > Neophocaena asiaeorientalis. Next base: position 14,075,724 of record NW_020175393.1, read on the forward strand.
ATATCCCCATACAGATCTAGAATTCAATAACAAGTATTTGACAGGGCACTAGCAATGAGCAAGGGACTTTGTGGAATGTGCTGTAACAGGCAAAATATTTGAATAGACACCTCAAGATAAAGATATATAACTGGTCAATAAACACACAAAAAAAGATGTTCAACATCAGTAGTCCTGAGGAAAATGTAAATAAAAACCATAGTGAGATTCCACTATGCACATTTTGTTATAACTAAAAAAAAAAAAAAAAAAAAAAAAAAAAAAACCAAATATCTAGTAGAAATGTAGAGTTACTGCGAACAGCATACGCTGCTGTTGGGAGTGTAAAATGGCACAACCACTTTAAAATTGTTTGACAGTTACCTATTAAATTTCACATACACTTACCCTATGGCCCAATAACTTTATTCCTATATTTTAGTCAAGAGAAATAAAATTTTGTCCACACAGGGACGTGTACCTGAAGCTTTATTCATCATAACCAAAAACTAGAAGCTGTGGTATATCCATAAAGTCAATACTGTACTACTTAGAAATAAAGGGAACAAACTACGAATATATGCGACGAGATGGGTGAATTTGAAAAGCTTGTTGAACAAATGAAGCCAAATGCAAAATAAAATTTAGTGTATGATTCCACTTGTAAAAAATTATAATGAAAATGGAAATGAAAAAAATCTGGAAAAGAATAGATATGTCTACGTATAACTGAATTACTTAGCTGTACACCTGAAACACTGTAGATCAACTACACTTCAATAAAATAATAAAAATATTAAAGAATTATAGGACAGGCCAAACCAATCTAAAATCTCAGACAGATTAGATGTTACCGGGGGTTGGTATAGGATTGGACTGACTGCAGAGGAACAGAGGAGATATTTTAGTGGAGATAAAATTTAATTCACAAGTTGACAACAAAGGCATATATGTTTGTCCAACTTTATCAAATTCTACATTTAAAATTGATATATTTAATTTTATGAAAAGGATACTCTTAAAATTGAATTTAAAAGTAAAAAATAACTGTGACAGAGCTCCTAGCAAGCAACCACCATTGGAATTTACTTATGACATCTTTGCTTCAAAGTTTAGACTTAAAGATGTTACAGGCATGCTTCCAGCACCTGAACCCATAAAAAGTCACTTATGTACAGATGGTAATTGAAGGTGTTGTTTGGATACAAACAGATGGAAAGAGTATATAGGATAATGTGACAATTTCCTTACCCATTTGGTTTGGTTCTTATCTTAAATTACCCTGAAATACAGTTTGCACTTAAGACTTTCCTATACAGATGAATGCAGAAAAGTTGGAACATTTGTGGGATAATTTGAATTAAAAAGAGAGAGAACTTCAATAAAAAGGGAGAAAACCTCAATAGAATTAGAATAAACAAAATCCAAATAGATTTTCAGTATTTAGAAGTTACTGGATATGGAAGTGAAAGCTTAAATTAAAAACTGGCTACGAGAATGCACAGAGGAACCTGCCCTCCTTTCTGAAGGCTAAATTGGAAATAACAGCAGGGATTATACCACAGAATTTAAGAGTAGGACATCAATGACAAATAACATTTTTTTTTCTTTCTGTTATGCACGTCATCAGAAATATTCTTGGGATTGGGTTTTTCCAAGGACCATAAAAAGCAATCTAAAATACCAGAAAACCCATGACAGCTTTCAGTTCACAAATGAGAAAATACACTCCAAAAACAAGTATCTCATCTTGTCACACTGTTGCTTTGGACATTCCCGATTAGAGCTAAGGAAATTGAAGGCTAGCCACCAATGAGCGTGTTCTCACGGCAAACCCACAACGTCCATGGCTCTATTTCTGCACAGCACACTATTTTGTCAAACCTAATACAAAACAGAAAGAAGACTGTGTTTTTATACAAAATGGAAACTAACCAAGGTCTCCAAATAAAGGACTGTACGTGCAACCTCCCGATCAGAGTCTCCCAGGTTGCACACATTTATTACTTTAAAGAAAAGAGCATTCACGTGTGATACAATAAAAATTAAAATGTATCAGATTTTTAAAAAAATATGTTTTAACTACTTCAGAAAAAAGAAATAATCAATATGGAGAGACGAGTTACTTTTTGAATTGCAGTTTTTTGGAAGTGTTTTGATATTTCAGAGACTCCTGGGCAAAATAAGATGAACGATAAATAAAGAAGTTGACGACATTTGCCTTCGTCATCCTTTTTCTTAACTTTTAGCATTATTTTCCAGTTTCATTTGCTCCAACTCTAGTTTCCTATGCTTTCCCGTACCCGCCTACAAACAGTGTAAAGTCTTGTTTCTCTGCCCTTGAGTCAATTCAATCGTGTTAAGTGACTGTCATTCTTTTCCTTCCAATTAGAATAAAACTAAGAAAATCTAGCCTGGGTTTAATCTTCTCTTAAATGTAGACTTCCATTCATAAACTGGAAGAGAACACCTTCAAAGCGTTTCTCAGTTTCCTTCCTGCCTTCCTCTCTCTCTCCTTCCTTTTCTCCTCCCTTCCCTCCTTCATTTTTATCTACAAAACAACAGGCACATATTCTTGCACCACATTTCAAAGAAGGAGCCTGAGGCTCAGGAAATACTTATGATTTCCTCTCCCTGCCCAAGGTCACATAGGTTAGACTGTGAGATTATTATCAAGGCCATTCACACTCTATTTATTCATTTATGATGTAAATACTGAATTCCAAAAGGTACCTGGAACTCTCCAAGGCAGTAGAGAAGGGCGTGGTGAACGAGAAAGACGCAGGCTTCCCCGCCAGCGGTCCAGCAAGGCAGATGGGCAATGAGCAAGCACCTGCGAAGGTGAGAAGATGTATGAAGGAAATTTACGACGTGCATTGTAAGTGAATGACAATGGGACACAACAGACCTTTGGGATCAAGGAAGTTATCCTCTGAGAAAATGGTGTTTCAGTTGAGACCTGAAGAAAAAGTCAAAGTGACATAAAAAGTGAGTATGGAGAAGGGGGTATTAAATTTAAGGCAGAGGAGAAGGGCGTGGTGAATGAGAAAGACGGAGGCTTCCCCGCCAGCCAGCGGTCCAGCAAGGCAGATGGGCAATGAGCAAGCACCTGCGAAGGTGAGAAGATGTATGAAGGAAATTTACGACGTGCATTGTAAGTGAATGACAATGGGACACAACAGACCTTTGGGATCAAGGAAGTTATCCTCTGAGAAAATGGTGTTTCAGTTGAGACCTGAAGAAAAAGTCAAAGTGACATAAAAAGTGAGTATGGAGAAGGGGGTATTAAATTTAAGGCAGCAGAAGGCAATCTGAGTGCATGGAAAACCTGGAAAGAGAAAGATGTTCTGTAGAAACAGAACTTACTCGGGTGAGAGGTCCCCGAGCTTTACACCTGTTTTTCCTCTCTCTGAATGCTCTGTCCCCAGATGGACTTGTGGCTCATTGCTTCTCCTCATTCAGGTCTTGCCTCAAATGTTCAAGTCTTCTTTGATTATGTAATTTAGAATGAAACACTCCCGACCCTCATTATTTTCTTCTGTTCTGCGTTATCTTTTGACACAATGTATGCCTCTGTCTCTGCCCCTCATCTAGAATGGAAGTTCTGTGAGAGCAGGAGATCTGAACTGCCTTGTTCTCCACAGCAGTCTCTACACCGTCAAGAGGAACTAGTGCCTGGTACGCAGTAAGCCAACATGTGTCAACGAGTAGAAAGAAATGAAGACCAGCACATAGGCAGGGGCAGACCTTTCACGACGTCATATGCTATGAAAATAATTTTCTTCTTTAACAACAATGAAAAAGATTGTACATAGATTTAAATATTTTAATTATTTATTTGGTTGCATGGGCTCTTAGTTGTGGCAGGTGGGCTCCTTAGTTGCCATTCCAGGACTACTTAGTTGTGGCTCGCCAGCTCCTTAGTTGTGGCACATGGGCTCCTTACTTGTGGCATGCAAACTCTTAGTTGTGGCATGCAAACTCCTAACCAGGGATCAACTGGGGCCCCTGCATTGGGAGCATGGAGTCTTAGCCAAGGTGCCACCAGGGGAGTGCCCCAATTGTACATAGATTTAAATAAGGAAGTAACAATTTGTTTTTAATACAAGAATACTTTGTTTCTAATGTGGAGATTGGCCCCAAAGGGGCAGAAATGTATGTCGGGGAAGGTAGCAAGGAATTCATTGTAGTGACTGAAGGCCACAGATGCTAAGAAAATGTTAAAAAGTTACAGACAGCAACCAGGGATTGGAAAAATGAAATGCAAGGTCCACACTGGAAAGGGCCTTGTGTGCCCAACTACAGAGCATGAACTTAGCTTTGCAGACAGGGTAGTGCTATTCTAGGCAACTCTACGAGGGAGAGTGATATTTCTTAATTTGGAAAGATGATTCTGATAGCAGTATCTAAAAAGTTGAATCAGGGCTTGATATGAATGAATGTGCCAAATGGAGATAAGTGACTTGTTTAAGGTTATTCAACCAATAGATAGCAGAGTTGAAATCCTGGCTTTAAACGTAATGTTACTGCCACTATGTTACCTGTTTGTTATGATAATATTGTATAATAGTAATAGTGATGACATCACATCTAGTTGGATGGTAAATTACATCTGTACATAATCTCATGTATTCCTCACAGTAATCTTGTAGGGTAAGTACTATCATTTCATAGATGTGTGTGTGTGTACACATCCCCACCCATCCACACAAGTTGAGTGATACAGGAGGCATGGGTCCCCAGTCACCAAGGCCAGAAGACCCATGCCACTTTCAAACGGCCTTCTCCAACTTGTCCCCATCTTTGCCTGAAGGTGGCACTGAAGCTGGTGCTTTTGTTTCTTTTCCCTGTAATTAATGCCTTCTCATTCCCCTTGTTCAAGCAGATGATTCCTTTGGGGTTTCCCTTGATCCAACAGTCTTGAGTAAGGTACCCATTCCTTGGCAATTTGAGTCTTGGAGAATGTATGGAGCTGATTAAATACACACGGTTTAGTGATATTACTACTTATATTACACAGAAGCAGAGATCACAAGAAATAGTGTGTGAGTCACATGAAGCCATTTCATGGAGGGATAAATGGTAGCTCAGAGAAAGAAAATAATTTAAGGCAAACGAAAACACCACCCTACCACCAAAAACAAAACAAAACAAAAACACGTTCTTTTTGAGGTCACAACCTATAATTTTTCTATTACATCACCTTACTTTCATAATATCGTCTTACAAAATAGGTTAAAGTATAACATAATTTAGAAAGATTTTACGTTTCAGTTTTATACTGGAAAGTTTCCGTTATAAGGAAAATTCACTTAAGTTAAATGCTTTATTCCCATTTGGGTTGGATTACTACAGAAAGGGAAATGCTTACACAAACTACACTTCTGTGAAATTAAATCTGTATCCACTTACGTCAAAAAAGAGAAATTCTCCAAAATAACTCAATCTCTCCATTTTCATGATAGTTCAGATGATAAGGAAATAGAGTATTAACCCTTGCTTATGTAACTTGGCTCCTACTGGGAGGCAAGATTTTGATTGTTAGGCAAATCACATTAGCCTGGAAGCTATTTCAGAAAATATTTCTCTAACGGGTGATGTAATTCTCCACTTCACACACATCCGTGTTTTATCGTGAGTGATTCTCACTTTTTATTGAGATGCTGGATGCTTACTATGAAATTAGTTTTGGCTCCACAGAGTTATCACCATCATTATTTAAGAAACATTGGCTCAACATCATCCTCAATGGTGACAAACTGAAAACATTTCCACTAAGATCAGGAACAAGACAAGGTTGCCCACTCTCACCACTATTATTCAACATAGTTTTGGAAGTTTTAGCCACAGCAATCAGAATCTAAGGTAATCAAGAAGTATGGTACTGCCACAAAAACAGAAATACAGATCAATGGAACAGGGTAGAAAGCCCACAGATAAACCCACACAAATATGGTCACCTTTTCTTTGATAAAAGAGGCAAGAATATACAGTGGAGAAAAGACAGCCTCTTCAATAAGTGGTGCTGGGAAAACTGGACAGCTACATGTAAAAGTATGAAATTAGTACACTCCCTAACACCATATACAAAAACTAACTCAAAATGAATTAAAGACCTAAATGTAAAGCCAGACACTATCAAACTCTTAGAGGAAAACATAGGCAGAACACTCTATGACATAAATCACAGCAAGATCCTTTCTGAAGTAAGTCAGAAAGAGAAAAACAAATGCCATATGCTAACACATATATATGGAATCTAAGAAAAAAACAAAAAAGGTCATGAAGAACCTAGGGGAAAGACGGGAATGAAGACATAGCCCTACTACAGAATGGACTTGAGGATACGGGGAGGGGGAGGGGGAAGGGTAAGCTGTGACAAAGTGAGAGAGTGGCATGGACAAATATACACTACCAAACGTAAAATAGATAGCTAGTGGGAAGCAGCTGCATAGCACAGGGAGATCAGCTTGGTGCTTTGTGACCACCTGGAGAGATGGGAGGGTGGGAGGGAGAGAGATGCAAGAGGGAAGAGATATGGAAACATATGTATATGTACAACTGATTCACTTTGTTATAAAGCAGAAACTAACATAGCATTGTAAAGCAATTATACTCCAATAAGATGTTAAGAAAAAAGAAACAAAATATTAAAAAAAGAAACATTGGCTCCTGTTTAGAGGTCAAAGCAGGAAAACGATTTGGCTTCTGTGCTTGTGCCCCAAATATTTAGTTATAAATAGATTCTACCTTCTCTTTGGTGAAGAGCAAACATAGCAGGGGGTCTCAAAAGCCCATGGCAGCCAAGAAAAGTTGAACAATGTTTGTCGTGTGCAAAGAGGCCAGGTCTGGAAAGGGTGAGGGGTCTGAAAAACCTAGCCAACATTCAACCTGCAGGCATCAACAAAGAGTAACTTTTTTCCAATTTGTCCAGAGTCTTGTAGAGTTTGGCAGAGGCTGATAAGCTATGTGACCTTGGGCAAACACTCTCAAACTCAATTTCTCAAGTGTAAAATAATAATGACAATACTTAAGACCATAAAATGCACATTATGTAATCACATTGTAAATGCTATACTCAGGCACACGTGTGTCTTCATTCACAATTTTAATTTAATTGGTCCTGTTCCTAGATAATAACCTGTCTCTCTTCCCTTGAGAAAATACTATTTCCTGATAGTTATTTTTGGTAAAATATCATTACCTGATAATTATTCTTTAGCAAAACAAGTTCTGCTCCCAATTTGTTCAAATTGGTTCCATCTTAAAAATTTTATTTTGGTAAATGGTGATGTTATGAATAATTTATGGACAAGTTAACACAAGAGCTAGCATACTTAGAAGTGAATCTTAAGTGGCTTCTAGCATATATATTTGATTTAGTTAGAAGCAAAAAATGTGGTCAAAAAATCTGTTCAAATGTACATTGTCATAAAAGATGCAACGTAAATTTCTATCAATTCGTTTCCCACATAAAAATATAGCTCTAAGCGGGCATTGCTATTCCCATTTTGCTCTAGTTTAACAGAGAACCCAGTACACATTCAAATTATCCAGAAATAACCCACTCAAATGAAAAGCTCAGGGAGCTATGCAAATTTCATTGAAAAGATTTCAGTAACTTTGTAAGATGTTTACATTACCCACCCTACAGCAAACTTCTCAAAACAGGCAGGTCTAACTCCCAAATTCTCTAGTCCCCAGAGACTAGAGACTGTCAATAGGATTAATTTCCTTCACTATTACCCCATGCAGCCCCCTACCCTGCACCATTTTTCAAGCTTCTTATTTCCCCTGCTTCCCCAGACTGCAGTTGGCTCCTTACTGTATTACACAGCACAATTCAGCAAACTCGCACACCCACACCTACTCCACAGCTAGACAAGCAGGGACCCCACCATTTATCCGGGACCCATTTCTCCTTAAAATAGCACAGAAGGTGAGGAGGATAAAATCTTGACGCTTAGATACATGCATTTTCTTACTTTATTCATTGGACAAGATTTTATCGAGTTTTCCTTTCATTTTTCTGAAGTCCATCTGGCAACCCATAGAGGACGTATTCACTGCATTTTAAATGTATTTCTGCTGCCGAGGCTAAGTTCATTCTTTGGCATCCAGTGGCTTTCATCAAATACTTCGAAGAGTCAGACAATGTGAACTCTTTAGTTTGCTTGCAGTGACCTACAACTGTAGAAGGTGGGATGTGGGGAGATTCTTCCCAAAGGCTCTTTGATGGTTTTGGATTCATCCAGGAGACTCTTCGGAGAAGATGGTTCCTAGCTGCCAGTCCCAACGATTCTCCCATAGCTGGGGGGTCAGGAGATGTGCGTGGATATAGAGGTGCTATAGGGCAGAAAAGACCTCGGAATTTTTATACTATTCATTCACTACATGCTCTTCCCCAAGACAGTTAAAAAATGATTACTTATGACACTTTGCAGACATGTATGTTGAGCAGTAAATTTTTAGGATGGTTGAACTAGGGCACAGATGGCGCTGGTTTAAAAATCTTTCTGCATGTTATATATACACAAAAGATGTGTTTGTATCCATATCTATGCACAGATATATTTGTTTTATGGAAGGAGGAGGAAAGGCAAGTTTTTTTCTTATCCCAATGATTCAGGAGAAAATTAAGGGATGGGATATATATGTGCATGTGGTTGGTGTTTTGCTGAAAGCCGCCTTTTCGGTTTCAAGGTTCGTAGGATTCGCTGGCAAAATAACCACTCTACACTCAGTTAAACAAGAATTTAGAGAGAGTTTATTGAGTTAACAAAGATTACAGTATACTAATCAAGAAAAGAATAGTATAACTAACTAAGAAAGAATAGTAGAGACAGAGCTTTGTACGTCACTGAATTGGGGAAGCACCTACACCCAGATCCAAGCAGCGCTGGCAAGTCCCTTGAACAGCAATCTGGAGTCCAAGTTGGGAAGGTCCCAGGCAGTGCGTCCACCCCACAGGTGAGACTTCAGTTTGCCACTCCAAGGAGCCCAGCGTTTAGCACCAGGTCGCAGGCTGATAACAATGTATGTACAAGTTTGCAGCTCTGGCTGTTGTCATAAATGCCTTGGTCTTAACTCGTAAGTCTTGGAATGTTCTTGATCCCCGGGGGGCTGGCCAGACCCTCAAGGTTCAAGAAGTCCCATGACTTACTCCCTGTCTTATCTAATGGTTTACAGTGTGTGCTGGCGCCACCCCTGCTGGCCTGGGTGTAGCTCAGCAGTTTGGCATGCAGCCAGCTTTAGCGTCATTGTCGGGCCAGAGGGAGGCCTACTTGACTACCTTCCCCAACAGCTGGGTGGGGACAAGTTATGCAAAATTATGAAACCTTGGGTACAAACAGAACTGCTTTCTGGCCTTGGAAAGAGTGCGGCAAAGAGCTGGGGAAGAGGAAGTCTTCACCTTAGCATGGAACCCAGAACCCCCTTTGCGTGGAGAAGGCGTGACAGTCGAGAAAAGCAAACGAAAGCACGGGTCATGTAAAGAGAAGTGGCTGTGATGTGGATTCTTCAAGGAGCTTTTTATTTAATGAAAAAAGACAGTAATAGTTGATAACATTTCTTGAGCTAAAGCCACAAAGTGACAAGTATCCAGAACCTCTGTGAAGAATACTGACGTCCGCTCAGGATTGGAAGTTGAGGACACTGCAGAGTGGGAGGGGGAGACTTGGGTTATGTCAATTTCCCTGGTAAGGACTCAGAGCCCCAAACTGCTCTCATTTACACCTAAAAGTTATATTTCCCATGGATGCACTGGCCTGGAAAAATGTGTGCAACTTGGGTTTTAGATAAGAAAGGAAACTAGATTTATGAACCAAAAATTGGAAAACAATGATAGTCCACTAGGTAAAGGTAACAAATATACCTCCTTTTCCTTGGAACCTCTGTTTCACCCACAGCTGATAATACACGAACTCACTTTAGAAGTAGAAATAATTTTGACTAAGATTGATGACTACAGTTTTGGTTGCTCCAGCTGACAAATATTGAATCTGTACAAAAAGTTAGGGAAGCAGTTTCTCCAAAAAAGAGGAGATCCAGTCAGGGTGTTTTCTTTGGTCTGTGCTTCCTCCCTGTCTCTTTATAGTAACCATTTTAAAGGTAAAATATTAGTGTTTATTTTTTCCCCTTACACTTTGTCTACTTTTGAAATCCTAGGCAATAAAATAACTCTCTACTTCCAGAATATTTGTCCCAGAAAAGCTATAAATAATGGTTATTAGAAAGAAAATTGCCCCAAACTTGATCTGGGACAAAAACTTTTTGCTTAATGTAATTGACAACCTCTTTGTTGGCAGGTAAAATTCTTAAGAAATCATCTGCTATACTTTACTACGATTAAAATGTGTTCAAGGAAACGAATAATTCCATCCCTCCTGGCTATCAGTCAACACTCTAGAAACGTATAATCAACCTCTTTTCTTTCAGTAAATACTCTGACAATGTTTATCTTGCCAACCTCTTGTCCCAGAAAATGTCCATACCAAGAAGGAAAACGTTGAATTAATCTATTGTACAGTAAGTTTGTATTAAAACTTTGATATGTTCATCAAACTAAATTGTCTGAAATTATTTTCAGTGATGTCGTTCAAGTGTCCGATATCACGCATGCACACGTGCACATATAGCCCTCACATTAGGGATGCATATTAACATAAAGAATAACTGGAAAATTAAACGGAGGTTACTTCTTAGAGCCCAGGATTTCTCCAGGTTTCTCCTCTTTTTTCAGAATAGAAGTTACGTTTCTTTGACACTTTTAGTTTCATGTGAACCTATTTATAGTTTGAGTTCATCTATTGTCTCTCAAAGAAAAGGGAAGGGAGTCTTAGACATTTTACATTTTAGAGAACACAGGCTAAAAGAGGAACCTATGAACTTAAATTTGTTAATGCACTAAAATGCATTCTTCAATCGTCAATTTTAATTTCTCTCTCCAGTCACTGCTAAATAGAAAAGCATTTTCTCTGCGATATTCTGTATATGCAGTCACACACACACATATCTAACCCTCTCCCAACTTTCCAAGCTTAAAAAAAAACCAAAACTCAAAGCATTAAAAGTGTTCAAGGTATCCTAGCCTGGGAAGTCTTATAGGCATGGTTAAAATTAATTTATAACCTGAAAATTTGATCTTATACAAGAGTGTGTCTTCAGGCCATCTCAGAGCACCTAATATTCTGCCCAACGGTATTGGCTCAAATTGGCCTTATCAAGTTCAAAACCCTCCAAATTATTGCCCTGGGGGATCACACAACTGAGACTAGTTATTTTGAAAAACCTGCTAGCTTTACTTACTTTGTTATTTTTAATGTATATTTCTAGCACATCATCCAAACCACTGCTGGCATTTTGTAGGGAGCTTAAACATTCCTGGGGACTAGTAGAGTACAAAAAGCAATAGGTAATTTAAAAAAAAATCATTAAATAACTCCCAAATCTTTGTAACTTGGAACCATGTTCTTCATAGTATAAGGTGACTGCCAGGCACTGCAAAGTTTTTCTTTTCCTACCTTAATTTTTGTTGATGCCCAAATTTCCACTAACAAAAATTTATAGATTTAGCTAGAGGCTTTGACCTTTATTCAAATGCCAATTCCCCATGGTTAGTTTTAATTCCTGTGGTTTATTTACTCTTTATTCAAGTGGCAGAAAGAAGACTTTCACAAGAGGCAGAAAAGTTGAGGCTACCAACTTTGGAGCTGTCACTTCATGATTAAACAGGTGCATGGCCCCAAGAGTCCCAGAGGGTTCATCTTAAGTTCATCCTTAATGACACATATGGGGCATCTTCTGTTCGAATGACATTATCTAAGCACTGGCAAGACATTTTATTATACCAGCCGTCAAGGAAATTGTATTCTAGTTAGGAAGAACCCAGTTTAAAATATAAGAATAAATTTATGTACCAAATGAGTTTTTATTTTGAATTTACTTCTCTTTCACTTAAATGTTTAAAAATAATCTGAACAAAAGTATAATCTTAGAATTGTTGGTGAAATCTCTGAAAGTCTCTAGAATTTATACATAATTATTATAACTAATTATTAACATCAGAAACTATATTCTAAATGAGTCAAGGTCCATATAATGTCGAAGTAATCAATCCATCTTATTTTTCTAACTATCCCTCTTCTTTTTAAAATAGCCATCAAAATTTCACTTATCATTTTATAAAAGCACAAGTTATATCATTGAAAAACAGAGGAAAATGTACTGTATTACGTATGTTTAGTTTCCAGCTCTTTGTGTCTGTATAACCTTTGTTAGGCCATTTAGCATCCCTGATCTCCTTTACTTCTTATAAATTAACAGAAGTAGATGATTTTTAAAGTATCATCGGAGTCTAACTTTATTCGATAATATTATATACTCTGTAAGGTTTAGTCTATTGGTTTTAATGTCTAGGCTGATTCACTTGTTAATTATGTTGAACAGATCAGGAATTACAGACTTCTGTAGGGGGATACAAGAAAAATTAGGGATCTTTATGGTTAGTGTTCATTAGAAATGTATGTAATGAGACACTGAGTTTTGAGAGAGGGAAGTGCAAGCGTTTCTGATGAAGTGAGTGAGTTTTAACTTAAGAGTTAGGTGCTAGGGGACAGGAGACCTTGTTTAACATAGTAATGCTCTTCGTCCTTCAAGGATGTGCCCATTGTTGTGGATTTTTCTAATTACTGCAAATCTGACTTCCATGCTATCTTGTCTTGCAATAGAACTACAATTTTAGAACTTTTAGCTTATTGTTACATTACAGTAAGACCATATTCATTAAACGGCTTTTATAATTTTCACAGTATTTTCATTACATGCAAAAGTAAAAATTGATAGAATATAAGGCAAAAATACTGTAACAAGTCCCTTCTCCTTTAGAGAGAAAGATTCAACCTAAAATTTGACCAATTTTAAAATCTGTTCCTTTATGTAGGATTAATTGATCACTTTATTGTGGGTTTTTCTTATTCAATCTTCAGCTGATCTGGACCAAAGTTTAACTATAATATCTATTTTTTATTAAATTCATTTTTAGTCTTTGAACTATAAATTTAGGTTATGTGAACTTGGCAAAATATATTAGTGTTTGAATTTTTTAATGTATTGGAGGAATTATTTCTATCCTTCAAATAGCATGAATATTTTCATTTCCATTCCTCAGAAAAGCTCATAAAGAAGCTATATGAAAGAAAGGGAAAATCGTACAATTAAGGGACATTCTAAATGGTATAAAAGAATGAAATAAAACAATAAAGCACGTAAGAGTGTGTCTTATCGGAGGTTTTAACTTAGCTAATGTAGGTTTACCATGTTCTTTTTTTTTATCTTTAGGTTAGATTACAGGTTGTGTGAGAGAAAGGATGTACTCAGGCTACAAAGAACACTTTCCCTAAGATACGTGTATCTTCCTATATTGGGTTGGCCAAAAAGTTCGTTCGGGTTTTTCCGTAAGATGTTAAGGAACATGTTATTAAATCCTCTTCCTTGAACCGTAGAATGTGGACAACATATTGTACCCATCAAGGAGCAAAGTCCTTTGCTAGAAAACTGTTTTAAGAGCTTCTCCCTGAAGAGGGAAGACATATGGGAACATATGTATATGTATAACTGATTCACTTTGTTATAAAGCAGAAACTAACACACCACTGTAAAGCAATTATACCCCAATAAACATGTTTTAAAAAAAAAAAAAAAAAAGAGCTTCTCCCTGTACTCAGTTCTGGTACCTAAAGAAATGTAAAGTCTGTAACCACCTGGTAAGCTGAGCAATGGGCTTGGAGTACAGATCCTTCTTGGTCAACATAAACTGCATTAAGAGCAAACAGAAAATCTGGTTACATCCGTAATTTGAAAGTTAAATATCACCTACATGAGAGCTGTTTTAAAATAGAACGTTTGCACCCACAAAAACCCTCTTTTTGATGAAATGCCCCCTTGTGACTAAGGTTATACAAAGGTCTTCTAAAGTGCCAATATAAGCTGAAGATGTTATTCCCTAATCCTGAAACTAAATGTTCCATATAACCAGGGGACTTTGTCAGTTGTAATGCATTTTTCTTATATTTTTATAATTTAATGTCTTTGAATTTTCATTGCCTTGAGCCACTTCTGCCCATTCATTTAAATCTGTTCTCCCATAAGATTTTTACCCCATGAGTCATTTTATTTTTCTATGAATGGCCAAAAAAAAAAATTTATAAAAAGTTAATTTTACTGCATGATGGATATGGGTAGATTTTTGGAAAACATACCCTTCTGTTCTTATATGCTAACATTTCTAATTATGCAAGTTTTCAGACTAAAGATTGTGGTGTATCTTTCTTGTTGGATATATTCTCTGGAGCAAAACTGGATTCCAGTAAAGATTGTTCAATACAACTTCCTCACCCTCTCCTCTATTATACATATGGAATATTCCTACTCCTTCTTCCCTCAGGATTACTGGTTTTCCACCTTATTTTCTCTCTCTAAATTTCTGGCACTTTCTCAATAACAAATTTCATTTTCATTGTGGGCCCCTCTTCCCGGCACAGTGCAACAATTGCCTATAAAATGTCTCTTTTGCCAAGATCTGATAGAGTATAAAAAGGAGCTACAAAGAACAGACTAAGTTTGGAATATGTAGTGTGCATTCTGTTTGCAAAGACTGTGATTCCTGAGAGAGTTTCTGAATTGCTTGATGCACTGGGTAATCGTCTTGGTGGGCATAGTTATAAAATATACGGAGCAGGGCTTCCCTGGTGGCGCAGTGGTTGAGAGTCCGCCTGCCGATGCGGGGGACGCGGGTTCGTGGCCCGGTCCAGGAAGATCCCACATGCTGCGGAGCAGCTGGGCCCGTGAGCCATGGCCGCTGAGGCTGCACGTCCGGAGCCTGTGCTCCGCAACGGGAGAGGCCACAACAGTGAGAGGCCCGCGTACCGCCAAAAAAAAAAAAAAATACGGGGCAGGTAATAGTGTTTCTACACGTATTTGCTATCTGTGCCTAGTTCTGCAGCACAACTGATCTTGGAAGCTCATCATATCACACAACCAATTTCTGGAAAAGTTGCATTGTTTACATTTATGTATTGGACTTCAAAACAAAGCAGAAGGGATGTTTACAATGGGAAGGTAAATATGAAGTTCACAGAATATGTAGATTTACCTTACATGGGAAGGAGGGAACACTTTTAAAACATGTGATTGGTTTCTAAGTGTCAAATTATTTTTTATAGGAAATGAGTCATATTTTGTGTATGAAATATATTCTATATGACACCTTCAGTGCAGGGATTCTTCAAATCCTTCTAATTGAAGATCTAACGTTCTTGACCAATCTGTATTTGCTAAGCAGCGACAGTGTCCTGCATGCCTTCTACAGCACTGAAGACTGTCCTTCAAAAAGGCAGCATATTTGATTCTGGCTGTTGTGCTCCAGAAGAGACAAGGCCAATCTGAGAAATAGTCAAAAATGTAGTATGAGCTACCTCAATAAAACCTGAATTGCCTTTGAGCATAAACAGTCTAAACAAGAAGTTGTCAGTTATTCTATGGAGGATGTTTAAGTACAGGGTGACTTTTAAGATGCAGATAATCTAGGACTAAACAAATATTGAATCCAAATAGAAGAACCCTTGTCTTCCAGTAGCTTACATGTGTGAGAGGTTAGTTAGAGGTTAACAGACTAATAAAAATGATGCACCAAACTTAAGTTTACATTCACTGTGAGATTCTCATTCAATGGACTGTAAAAATTGTAACCATGCTAAAGCTTAAAAAGAAACTTGTTTTAGTTTTCTAGGATCACAGGTAGGGTGGTACTGACAAAATACCCTGAGAGGGGAGGTGCCGTAGAGCTCCTCCCTCTTTCCTGGTGTATTCATTTCCTAGGGCTGCTACGTGGCTTAAACAAACTTAAGCAAATTTGATGGCTTAAAGTAACAAAAATTTGTCCTCTCAATTTTGGAGGCTAGAAGTCTGAACTCAAGGTGTGGCAGAGCCATGCTCCCTCTTAAGACTCTCGGGAGGAATCGTTTCTTGCCTCTTCCTACCTTCAGGAGGCTCTGGGCAAGCCTTGATGTTCCTTGACTTGTAGCCATGTCACCCCAATCTCTGCCTCTGTCTTCACCTGGTTCTCCTGTCTGTGTCTCTGTTTCCAAATATTCCTCTCCTTTCTCTTATAAAGTCATTAATCATAGGATTTAAGATCCTCTCTAATTCTAGGGAGATTTCCTCACCTAATTACATCTGCAAAGACTCTATTTCTAAATAAGGTCACATTCTGAGTTTCTAGATAAACATGGATTCTGGGGGAGGACACTACATCTAGGGACCTCAAAAACCACTGAAAGGGAGATGAGGTGGTGATTTTATTATATTTCTACAACCATGGTTCTACTCTTAAGGTTTTGGTTGTATTGTAAACGGTGGAACCACTTCAGGGCAATCAAAAAAGATGGAGGTGCTAAATTGTTTAGCCTCCATGTGTTTGTATTTTTTACAGTTTCTTTTTCTGTAACTGATATCTAGCCTCATAGCATTGTGGTTGGACAAGATACTTGATAAGATTTCAATTTTCTTAAATTTACCGAGGCTTGATTTGTGACCCAAGATGTAATCTATCCCAGAGAATGTTCCACGTGCACTTGAAAAGAAAGTGTATTTGTTGTTTTTGGATGGAATGTCCTATATATATCAATTAAGTTGAACTGAGTCAAAATTTCAATCTCACAGTAGTCTGTTATTGCTGTGGATGCTGTGTTAGGAAATCCCTTGATCAGAAGGGGTGGTAAAATGTTTTACATAAGGTTCATGATTTGATTTAAATCCCACATATGCAGAGCTCGAGGAGGGCCATGGCTCATCATCTAATGCTGTGCTGTACAGTTATTTCTCCTTCGCTGCTTTGAGATCATAATGGACAGAAACTAATTTAAAAGACCAGCATGGGGTAGATACACATTTATCACAAACATCCTAAAGTGTACATGACATGTAAGAGTGGACCTCAAACATGGGTAAAACTCTAAATATTAATGGATTGAAGGATAAGTACCTTAGATCTAAATCTAAGGTAGTAGATTGAAAGATAAGTACCTGGAAAGAAACTGGCCTAAGTTACCTACAGCTACCTGATGGCCATCCTGTGGAGGGCAAAAAGGATGCTCAGAAAGCAAAAAGCAGCAATAAAATCATCATCATCACTGTGATAACAATAGAACAGGATCACAACATCCTCTCAACAATCCACACACGTCTGTCAGATAGCTACCTTTCCCTTTTGAAAGAAGCCTTTCTTCTAATTCTTTTTATTTGTATTTTTCAACGTGCCATCTCATCTTTCAAAGACAAACCCTACAGATGAACTAAGTTTGCCCTCCTGGTCTCAATGCTTACTTTCGTCCTAAGAGATAAGCTGTTTTTGGTTACTCATTGGCTACAACAGAATAATTTCTATAGGAGATCCACACTTCTGAAGATGTGGTATATATATATATATATATATATATACAATAGGATATTATTCAGAATGAAATGCCATTTGCAGCAATATATATATACACACACACACACATATATATATGTATAACTGAATCTATTTGCTGTACACTGAACAATATTGTAAATCAACTATACTTCAACAAAAAAATAAAATAATGAATATAGACACAGACTTTACACCTTTCAGAAAAATCAACTCAAAATGCATTACAAGCCTAAATGTAAAACACAAAAGACAATATCAAGAGAACAAGAAGACAAGTCACAGACTGGGAGAAAATACTTGCACAAGATTCATCTGATAAGGGTATGTGATCTTAAATATACAAAGAACACTTAAAACTCAACAATAAGAAAACAACTCAATTTAAAAATGGGCCAGGCTTCCCTGGTGGCGCAGTGGTTGGGAGTCCGCCTGCTGATGCAGGGGACGCCGGTTCGTGCCCCAGTCCGGGAGGATCCCACGTGCCGCGGGGCGGCTGGGCCCATGGGCCGTGGCCGCTGAGTCTGTGCGTCCGGGGCCTGTGCTCCGCAGCGGGAGGGGCCGTAGCAGTGAGAGGCCCGCGTACCGCCAAAAAAAAAAAAAAGTGGTCCAAAGACGTGAACACTCCCCCAAAGAAGATATACAGATGGTAAATAAACACATGAAAAAAATGTTCCACATCACATGTCATCAGGGAAATAAAAATTAAAATGACAATGATATTCCACAACACACCTGTTAGAGCAGCCAAAACCCAGAACACTGACACCACCAAATGCTGGTGAGGATGTGCAGCAGAAATGAATTCCCATTGCTGGTGGGAATGCAAAATGGTACGGCCACTTGGGAAGACAATTTGGAAGTTTCTTATAAAACTAAACATACTCTTACAATTTGATTCAGCAGTCATGATCCTTGGTGTTTACTCACAGGAGCTAAACACTTCTGTCTACACAAAAACCTGCACACAGATATTTATGGCAGTTTTATTCATAATTGCCAAAACCTGGAGGTAACCAAGACGTCCCTCAGTAGGTAAATGGATAAATAAACTGTGGTATATCTAGAGAAGATACTGTTACTCGGTGCTAAAAGAAATAAGATATCAAGCCAAAAAAAGACATGGAAAAATCTTAAATGGATATTACTAAGTGAAAGAGGCCAATCTGAAAGGACTATGTCCAGTATGATTCCAACTATATGACATTCTGGAGAAGGCAAAACTTTGGAGACAGTGAAAAATGTGTCACTCTGGAAGGGAATGACGACAGAGCAAGCTAAGCACATGTGGGGGGGTAAGGGTCTATGGGAAATCTCTGTACCTTGCCCTCAATTTTGCTGTGAGCTAAAGCTGCTCTAAAAAGATATAGCCTTAATTTAAAAAAAAGTACAAATGGCTGCAGAGAAAAAAATATGTGAGGATTTCGTTGCTATAACATTCTACAGATTCCATTTTCTCCAGAGGGTTCAGCCTGTAAAGGAAAGCTCCAAAGATCCAATATACCTGGGTGTGTTAAGAGTAGCTGGAAAGTTGGTTTATAGTACACAGGTACTATCGCGGAACACATCATACCTAAAATACCACAGATAATCTTCATATGGACTTGCGAGTTAAGGGATTCACTGGCCTATATTAGAGACGAGAGAACTGTAGCTCAGATACATGAAGTCACCAGCCTACAGCTTTTAAACTGGCAGGTGATGAAGACAGGATGTAAGCCCAGACTTCTTGATTCCAGAGGCTTTTTCTTTAATAAGTATACTCAGACTTTCCTGGGATAAAAACTGGAGATGAAGGGGTGGAAAATAGTAACGATCACGTTATCATGAGAACAATATAATAATTATTATAGCTAAAAATTGGGTTTTTTTCCATTTGTTTTTCACTGTTCTAGACCAGTTATATGTACGTGAATTGGTAATATAATTATCCCATTTTACTGAAGAAAATGAGGCCCAGAGGGATTAAAAACTTATCCAAACAGCTAACAGGTGGCGGAAACTGGTTCAAACTAGAACAGCTTGACTCTGAAAGTTGTGGAATCAAGCTTCATTCATTAAAACTACAAATACGTGTCTGAAAAGATGGCTCAGAATTTAAGACAAGTCTGAAGGAAACATACATGAAATTGTTGAATGTCCCATTTCATGACTCTGTGTTTGCGTGTGTGTGGCCTGTAGTCAAATTTCTAACCATCTTGTCTGTAAATCGTTTCAGAAAGAATTAGGCAATATCAAATGATACCAAGAGATCCTGGTAGCTCTGACACATCTATCAATATCTCTTCTTCCTCTTCCTCCTTATTCATTAAGGCTAAATTCATATTTTATTCTCAGAAATTGATTCTTAAGGTTGTGATCTTGCAGATATAAATTGCTTTAGGCCTATTTAAAAATGCCACGTAGCTCTCAGTCTGGAGCTGAAACCCTTGGGAGCATGATGCAAAGCTCTTTGGCAGCATTTTTCCTAAAATAGGATTCCCTTCACGTCCTGCCCGCCTGCTCTTCTTTCTTTGTGCCAGTCACTTCCTCCTCTTCTGATACATATTCAAATGACACGGAATTTTATTCTCTGGCAGGCTCTGCCAGGCTGGCCCTCCCCTGGATCACCCTGACATCAGGGCTTCCCTCTCTCCACTCCTCTTTACTGTTTTGTTCAATTTTGCTGCAATTTTTCAAGAGGAACAGCATTCCGGTAATGTTGCTGTTCAATGAGCAATTTGTGTACGTGTCCTGAATAAGAAGAATCTTATTTGCTAGAAAACTTCAGTCCAAGTTTAAAGCAAAACTTTCTCTTCAAACTGGAGCTTGCATACTTAGGAACAAAAGAAAGAGATTTACCCAAATGGGGGCTGGTCCCAGGATTCTCACATGCAAGGTGTTCATCAAGCCTGCGTTAACCTGGAATGGCTTGAAACAATAATCAAATGCTTTGATGTGAGAGCCATTTATTTCCCCACATACATTGATCACTGTGAAATGTAACATTTTAAGTGACTTTTTTGCAGAAAGAAGTATATTTTAATTAGTCTCTGCCGAATGCAATAACATAAAATATTTTAATGCTGCTAAATGAGAATGGAACTTTTATTATGTAAAATATGGTCTCAATACTCGATGCACAAGAACTAAAAGACAGGATTCTGGCAAAGCTATTCCTCTAAGTCAATATAGTCATCTTTATCTCCTTCACTTGCCAGGGACATAATTGCTTCGTAATGAACCAGGAAGAGAAACAACAATTCTAAGTGAACTGCTAACCAGTTAAGCGGATCTATTTAATTGGCATTTGGGGAGATATTTTCTGCCTGTTCACTAAAGGGTATGCTCAAATATGGAGTGAAAACTTCCTCATATTTTAGTAGGACTAAATAGTTATTATTTTCAGAGAGTGGAAAACGCAGGACTTTGGCCTAAGACAGACATGTAGCAAGTTGTTTAATCAACCTTAGCTGCAGTTCTGTCATTTATAAAACAGGAATAATTAAATTTATCTTGAAGTACTGCTGTTAGTATCAGAAGATATATAAATTTCTACAACATTGGTTGACACATAGCAGATGGTCAATAAATAGTAACATGAAAATGAAAACTTCTTTGAAAAATGAGGCATAAGTAATACCTTTCCCCAAAACCTACTTGGGGTCTTTAAACACCCATGTAAATAGAGATTAAAAGAGGCCAAGAGAGATTTTGCTCTCAATTCTTGTGTCTCTGTTGCAATCTGCTCTCACTCTACACAAAGTTTCTGGACCCCTTGTTAGTTGGTGAGTCAGGCTGCTTCCAAAAGGCCCCTGGAATTTTACACAAATTCAATCATTGCATTTTCCCTCACAGGCCATTAGGGAAAAATGATATTTAATGTAATAGCATTAAATAAGAATATCAAAGACCCCTAAGAAACCACAAATATTACTAAGAAGTGTATATTAAGGCTCAACAAATGGGAAACTGAAAGGAAGGCCTGCACATTGGATGAGTTGTCATTTTCTGTCCTTCATGAGTGAGGCTTAAAGCTCAAATTAATTTGAAAAAACCAAATGAAGGATTTAGGTGATCAACTAAGACTGGACTTTTTTTTGTTTGTTTTAATTACATGCAGACATAATGTTTTATTCAGCTTCATTTAAATTCAGTTCAGAAAACATTCTTAAAGGTCATTTCTGCAGATGGAAAAACCACCTTGATTTACACTAATTTATATGAAGAGTCCATAGGCAAACACCTAGAAAAGCAAAGTAACATTTGTGGATTTTGAACTGCAAGGAGCAGGGAAGCTTCTAGCAACAGAGTCCTAGCTCTACATGTCAGATCAGTTTCCAGTTATCAAGGACTGCTTGTTCTTTCTCACACTGAATAAAATTTAGATATAGAAAGTAATCCATCACTGAGATTACATAATTATTGTGATATGTATATATATACACACACACACACATATACACATACATATATATAATTTTTCTGTACCTACATTGAAGGCTTTGAAAATTGAGCACTAAAGCAAATAAAAAAGAATTTAATAGAAATCCAATTTTAAATCACTTTAAACGTTGTCTGAAGTTTTCACTTTTCTTGGCATATTGCCCAATTAATTTTTAAAGTAAGTACTGTGGCTTTATATAGTGGACGTCTATCTTGGCTGCTTCTCTTTTTTTTCCAAGTCTAGACTTTCTTGTCTTCTAGTTCTGATTTTTATTGACAAAAGAACTTCTAGCTTCTTCAGTGGTTTCTAGTTTCTTTCTTATCAAGAATAGAATTAGCTATTAGTTCCAGACTCCTGCTGACATTCTCTCTGAATCCAGGGGCACGTCTTCCTGCTACAGCGTCATTATCCAGGTGATTTGTTTGTAGAATATTTTTATTTTACAGCTGCTGTTTTACCCCCTTGGGCTTGAATCCATTCATAGAAGTTCTGCTTTTACAAAGATTTTCTGATAAGGAAAAGCATTCTACATGGCTTCTGTGTACACAATATTTGCAGAAGGAAATAATGAGAAGTATGAGAAATTGAGAGCTTACCCAGGCCATCAGGAGCGATTCAGAAGATGGAAGAATCAGGCCTGAGAAGCTGCTGCCGCAACCCCTCCCCCAGAGGAAGCCAGATCTCATGGGACCTTGGGAGTTCCATAGAGGCCAGTGGGAGAGTCCTGGGATGAGGACACCTGGGTGCCCCGGGTGCCAGAGGCCCCTTTTCCCAGACTCATCAGGAAGGAGTCTGGCTCATGCCCCGGTCCTCACCCATGCCTCCCCCACCCCCTAGTCAGGTCACAGTGCAGTGGTGGCTGCCCCAGGGACTAGGCCAGCTGTCGGGGACCAAGCTGTGGCCCAATGGCTGTGCTGGGGCCTGACTGTGAGGCAAGAAGCGGGAGTGAACTGCATATGCTCAGGCTGCAAGTCTGACCTCCAGGAGGCCCAAGGCCCAAGGCCCAGGGCAGCAACTCGGTTTCCTGGTGTGGGCCTCTGCGATCCCAATCCCAGGACTGCCAAGGTTCAAGGCTGCAGCAACCCAAATAGGCCTTCTGTGGCACATCCTTGGAGCCAAGTGTTCCTCTGCGCAGTGACCAGCAGCAGCAAGCAGCTTAGAAGTCATCCCAGGAGACCACAGCTCCCAGTTTCTCCAGCCTTTCCCCTGAAGAATAGCCTCAGGCAATTGCTCTCTCTTTCTGGAAATGTAAATTGGTTCAGTCACTATACAAAACAGTATGAAGTTTCCTCAAAAAATTAAAAACAGAACTACCATACGATCCAGCAATTCCACTTCTGGGATATCCAAAGGAAATGAAAAGAGGATATCAAAGAGATATTTGCACTCCCATGTTTACTGCAGCGTTATTCACAGAAGCCAAACAACCTAAGTATTCATCAATGGATGAATGGATAAAGAGGATGTGAGATATATATATAAACACATGAGCATACACACGTTATTCAGAAACAAGGAAACCCTGCCATTTGCAACAACATGGATGGACCTTGAGGGCATTATGCTAAGGGAGGTAAGTCAGAGAAAGACAAATACTGTATAATATCACTAATATGTGGAATCTAAAAAAGCCAAACTGGTAGAAACAGAGGGTAGCAACCAGAGGCTGAGGGGTAGGGGACTTGGGAATGTGTTGCTTAAGGGTACAAACTTGGAACTAGTATGTATGTAAATAAGCCCTGAAGATCTAATGCACTGCATAGCAGTTACAGATAATAATACTGTATTATAAACTTCCAAGTTGCTAAGAGGCTAGACCTTAACTGTTCCCCTTAATTATGTGAAGTGATAGAGATGTTAGCTAACGCTGCCGTGGTAATCATATTCCAATGTATAACTGTACCAAATCAACATGTTTTGCATCTTAAACATATACAATGTTCTATGTCAATTATATCTCAATAAAAATAAATTTTAAAAATAGAACTTATTGCACATTGCTGTGTGTCTGACTCTGCAACACTTTCTGTGCTTCCATGTCAGTTGGCCCCATTGTTCACCATAAAGGAACATGACATCTATAATCGCAATCGCAGTTGAGTCCTTCTGAAATGTACTGATTAGCCATAACTGATGCATAGATGACGCACCTGGCATCTCACACAGTTATGACCACCCTGCAAGAGCAGGCAGGACCTCCACCCCACATTTGGTTCAGAGGTCAAGACATCATGCCACACACACACAGCAAAAGGCTATGAAAAAGGTTTAGCACTTACATAATGGAGCTCTCTAAGGAGCTCAAACCTGTCCAAAATGGCTTGAGAGAGCAAGGCAAGGAGACTGGCCTGAGTTCCTACTGTGGTGAGGAGATGGGGCTGGACTGAGAGCTCCTGCATGCAGTCCGGTGTTTGTGTGTTTTGAATCCCCCTTTGGCATCAAAGGAGGGAGCTTTTTTATCAGCTAGCCCGCTCGTGGGGCAAAGGAGAAGAGGGCCGGGTAAGCGTAAAAGCTGGCAATGGTTAAACATCAAAATATGGAGTCAGAATTGTCATTAAACAGACCAAGCAATGTACCATGTGACCACATGAAATGAAACTTTAATAATTATTTTCAAAAATATAGATGTTATTGTAATATTTCTTGATACCATCTATATAATACCTCCATTTTCATACCTCATCTGCAAAGACAATTTTGCTGTCCTTTTGCTTGTTCTTTTACTAGTAAGTCAGTAAAATATGACACATGCTTAAGAAAAAATGTATTACTGGCATGCCGTACTCAGTTCATTCATTCACTTAACTATTATTTTTTCTATTTCTCAAACAAAGCTTGACACGTTGTGGAGTAAGAGAGGAGCTGAGGTTAAAAGTGTAGAGTTGGACATGACTTTGCAGACAACATTGAGAGGCTGAGATTTAGTCTCTTCAATATTTTTGAGAGGCTGAGATTTAGTCTCTTAAATATTTTTTAAGTCATACTTTATAACACAGGAATGATATGATCACATTTATAAACTAGAAAGTTTACTTTGATGACAGCATGAAGAATTTGAAGCAGCTAAGCAGGCAGATCAGTCTTAATAAGTAGAGTGAATGAAAGATTATGAAAAAAAATGAAATTTAGGAATTTCAGGAATAATAGAATCACGAAAAGGAAAAAGTTATATTTGACTCTGGCTTGGATTACTTGGCCATTGTAATATACATATATATAAATATTTATATATAAAAATGTATATTTTAATATATTTTAAAAATATAAACATATGTATGTACTTTATATGTAATTTTATATATGCATATATATTTATGTATATAAATATATATGTATAAAATGCTGTCTTGACCCAATATGGGGCCCTTACACTCTGGAGCCATTATGCACCTGCTTTAGTGAAAGGAACCAGACAACTAGGGACAGCCCCTACGCGCTGGAGCCTGCCT
>NW_020175393.1:14102542-14206133 GCF_003031525.2 Neophocaena asiaeorientalis asiaeorientalis
TGCCACCTCTGTGGCCTTTTCTGGCAATTTTCATTTGGAGCTATAAGTAAGGAAAAGTTCTGCCTTTCATCTGCATGTCAGTGTGTTGTGTCTGGCCATCAAAAAAACCTTAATATTATATAAAACTATCACTTATGCAAAAGGGACCCTTGGATAAGAGCTCTAATACAGCACACTGTTCTCTGTTAGGCAATTTTCATTTGGAGCTATAAGTAAGGAAAAGTTCTGCCTTTCATCTGCATGTCAGTGTGTTGTGTCTGGCCATCAAAAAAACCTTAATATTATATAAAACTATCACTTATGCAAAAGGGACCCTTGGATAAGAGCTCTAATACAGCACACTGTTCTCTGTTTGAGAGAGTTGAATTAAGGACACTGAGGGTCATTTCACTGCATCATTCTGTTTTTTTTTTACAAGCTGCAGCTTTCAAGTTGCATCTTGTCAGTTCCCAGAGTTTATTTGAGTCACTAATACTCACTAATAAAATGCAAAATCTTAAGTCATTATTAAGCAAATTAGCTGTCATGTGAGACTCTATTGGTTGGCATTTTCCATGAATCAAATAGGACTAATTTAGTAGCATTATCTATCAGCATACTCAACCACACAGACCAACACATATACAAATTATCACTATCAATTGTAATTGGTGCTAAGTTATAGAAGTCACAATTCATTTATCAGAGCCTGCTTCCCATAGGGCCACTGCAGTTTCTTTAATAGTAGAATTCTGTGTCCTAACGTGAAAAATAACCATAGAGAATTTCATTTTCCACAATCACCACATCTCTAAGCCCTATTTTAGACTGTAAAAGAACAGGGATTCTTAACATAGAGTTTATAGATCTATTGGGTTGGATTACAAGGCATCATGAAGCCCCTAAAATGTCCACACACTGCCCACGTTGTTGCTTGCATATTTTGTATAAAGAAGGTCTATAACTTTCACAAGGTTTTTCAGAAGATCCCATTATTCTGTAAGATTCACAAATATGACCCATTGCTAAACCAGTGCCATTGTACCATGCAAGTGTGTTCTAAATAAGATCCAGACCTCAACCCCCTTTCCCTCTTAGTGAACCCGATTTTACCCATTCTCACTGAACTTCTCACCTACAGATGCTAAAAGAGTCATTGTTTTGTAACAAACAAGGTCCTGACACTCATGGCTCTCTTATTAGACATAAATACATTTACTGATAAAATTCAACAAGTATGTGTAAAATCCACGCAGTGCACCAACACTACACTAGGTCCTACGAGCATACACGGCAAAGTAGAAGCAGAGCTGCACGTCTTAGTAAGGTGAGTTGGCAAACACCTATGTAGTAGGATTTTCAATACATCTAAAACACTGTTGTGCCCTAAAATACAACTTGTAAACTCACCTAAATTTTACAAGGTCAGATTCAAGACTTGCATCTTTTTTAAGAGGAAACAAAGTAAGCCAGGAATCATTTTGTTTTTATTCATTTTATACAAGACTTTTTTCCTCTATACAGTGTAATGAGATCAGTTAACTCTGGGTAAATTAAGCCAGTAGTCATTCATATGAAGAAGAATGAATAAGAGTGGGCAAATGTGAGCAGGATAATAATTAGGAGCCGAAGAGGGCAGATCTCATCAACTACAAGCTGTAGGGAAGTTCCAGGCATTCAAAAAAGAAAGAAGTTGCCAGAAAGGAAGAGATGTAGCCAGAAAGGAAAGAAAGAGAGTTATCTTGTCTTCCTTCATAATTTTGCAAAGATCTCCATAGAGAATAAGTCAGTAATGGGTTTTCCTAATACAGAAATCACTCTGAGTGGTAGTTTTCAAGCTGAGCACTATGTTCCTCTCCATGGTCTTTCTGAAGAGCAAGGATGCCAGAGAAGCAAGGTATAAAGGTAAAGGCTCTGTCTTGACAAAGAGCAGTTCTGCTTTGATCTATTTTACATTTTGTTCCTTACCTTCTTTTGAATAACAGATTCATTATGTAGATGAAGGAGAGACTATTGATAGGTGGATGGATGGATGGATGGATGGATGGATGGATGGATGGATGGATGGATGAATGGATGAATGGATGAATGGATGAATGGATGAATAGATGGATAGATGGATGATGTGTAAGTACAATGAATATGCCTGGTTCCTGTAGGTGAAGAGGGTACATACTGACCTTCTAATTATTGGGTTTGAATCAGCCTTGTCTTGTTTTTCTCTTTCCTCAGATATGGATCTACAGTCACTTCTTTGAGCAACAAAGTATTATTTAAGAGTGATCTCTGAGCATGTTCTATATAATCACAGTAGATACAGTCTCTATTTCTAACCCTTACCATCTCGTTTCTCATACTGTTTTCCTCTTTATTTACCCTGGAAAATCCAGGCATAACTCTGTTCTAATTTTCTTCCCAAATTCAACAACTATATTTAATAAGAACCAAAATTCTTTAAAATGTGTAAGTTATAGTAAAAAACAATAGTTTCACATTATATTCATTTATGGAAGGAACTAATGGTTAAAAATCAAGAATGAGAGCAAATACACAGGATAAAAGCCAAAGTTTCCAATCAATAAAAAACTTTTTATTCCTCTTCTTAGGTCACCTAGATATCCATTTAGATACAGACTTCAATGCCGAACAAAACATAATGGTTAATTACTTAAGCTCTCGTACTTTTCTTCTCTAAAGTGAACCCTTATTCAGAAGTCAAGGGTGAATTTCAGAACCACTCTGTTAAAGACTGTCAACTGACCTCAATATGAATGAATTTTCTAGATTTTCTGGTGGTTTAACTCACCTGCTCGGGAAATTCCTGGAATGAAGAATAAAAATAGATATTCAGAGACCTGTGTGGTTATTTGATTCATCACCTTGTCACCAGAGGAAAATTCACATAATTTAATTCCCCACCCTCCTGTCTCTGTATTTTCTCTGCTGTCTGTCACAAGAAGGCAATGCAGATGCATAATAATGAGACCAGGCTAGGCAGCTACCCAAGGCACTTTTCTCAGTCTGGAAAGAGAGTCTTAATGATATTTACAGAAGCCTCTGGGAGGACAGTTGCATAAGCATTTGTCAACTTTCTTAAGAAAGTTTAGGAGACAAAAAATAGAGACAGCTGAGATCGAGAAAGAAGGTGGTACTAAAAACCATGGCAAACAGTTATTTATATTTTTTCTCAGTCTAAAATCATATGATATGATGTAAGCTTTGCAATATTGATGTATTTGTAAGGAAATGTCCTTGATCCAGACAGAATTTTATTCCAACTATATCTGAATATCAATAACAGAGAAAAATTAAATAAAGATACTTATTCAGAATTGGAAGAAGAGTCTATTTGTGAACGACTTTCCATCAAAGACTTTATGTTGTTAATAGAGACATACTTAGAGACATGCCCACTCTCACCACCCTTATTCAACAAAATATTGGATGTCATAGCAAGAGTAATTAGGCAAGAAAAGGAAATAAAAGGCACTGAAGTTGGAAAGGAAGAAGTAAAACTGTCACTATTTGCAGGTGACATGATATTTATATAGAAAAACCTATGGACTTGACCAAAAAACTAAATGAAATAATAAATACAGTAAGGTGGTAGGATACAAAATCAACAGACAAAAATATGTTGCATTTCTAAACAATGAGCTAGCAGAAAAAGAAATTAAGAAAGCAATCCCCTTTATAATTGCAACAATAAAATAAAATACCTAAGAATAAGTTTAATCAAGGAGGTGAAAGACCTATATAATGAAAACTATAAGACACTGTTGAAAAAAATTGAAGACACAAAAAAATGTAAATATATTTCATCCTCATGGATTAGAAGAATTAACTTTGCTAAAATGTCCACATTCTCTAAAGCAATCTACAAATTCAATGAAAACCCTATCAAAATTCCAAGGACATTTTTCATGAAAACAGAATTTATACATATATATATACACACACATATATATGATGATATATGTGATATATTTGATAAATTCAGCTGGTTAAATCTACTAGGAAGAAAACTAACCAGATTAACATGATAGTAATTGAAGGCTAGGGATATTGAAGCATCCCACTTCTATCACTGAGTAGGTGACACATCCTAGCACCTGAACAAAGAGGATGGGCCAGGCCTAGGAACCCAATGGGCTTCCTAAATTGGGTATATCCTCCACGTGGTTGGTATCTTGTTACTCATGCCTTACTCGTGCCTTATCTATCTTTGCTCTATAAATGGTTCCCAAAGGAAGGTCCCTGATTTCACTTCTGAACATCACTTTGCTGGGCTTTTCTGCGTGGAACTTGAATCATTACCTTAAACATACTACATCCCAACCACTGACAGACCCGTCAAATAAATTTTTTGTTTTGCCATCTCAATTTCTATCAGTGATATTGTCATTTTTTCCATGTCCCAGGTGAACTCTAGAATTACCTTTGATTTTTCCTATTGTGCATCTTCTATTTGGTTGCTCTTTCCTTCCTTTGGAAATCTCTCAGATGCATCTCTTCCTATAACTTCAGCTTCAGTCACTCACTTTCACACCCTCATATTACTTAAAGGATTAAGTAAATTGACACCTCAATCTAATGCATTCTGCACATCCCTGCCAGCCTGATGTTCCTTAGTGAACATGTGAACCTATATTAGTTTTGTGGGGCTTCTGTAATAAACTTGCCACATTCTGGGTAGTTGAAAAATGACAGAAATGTATTCTTTCACAGTTCTAGAGGCCGGAAGTTCAAAATCAAGGTGTTGGCAGGGCCAGGCTCCCTCTGAAGGCTACTGGAGAGAATCATGTACTCTTCTGTTCCTCTTCCAGCTTCTGGTGGCTCAAGTGCTCCTTGACTTGACAGTATAATTCCAATCACTGACTTCATCTTCATATGGCCTTCTCCCCTGTGTCTTTCTGTGTCAAATTTCCCTCTGCCTCTCTTTTATAAGGAATTATGTCATTGGACTTAGGGCCCCCTCTAACATCTGCAAAGATTCATTTTTTGTCCAGTTTTTTCCCAAACATTCACAGGTTCCAAGGGGTTAGGACATTGCCGTATCTTTCTGGGAGATACTCTGTATCTACTTTATCTACAATAGCAGTTGTTTTACAGTAGGGTTGATATCATAGATCAACGGATTCCCTTCACTCTGATTTAAGATGCTTCATCTCCAAACCCATTACAGGCATACCTCGTTTTATTGCACTTCACCGTATTGCACTTGCAGATGTTGTGGTTTTTACAAGTTGAAAATGTGTGGCAACGCTGTGTGGAGCAAGTCTATTAGCGACATTTTTTCCAACAGCATTTGCTCACTTTATGTCTCTGTGCCCCATTTTGGCAATTCTCACAATATTCCAAAATTTTTCATTATTATAATATTTGTTGTGATGATCTGTGATCAGTGATCTTTTTTTCATTTATTTATTTATTTTATTTATTTATTTATTTTTGGCTGCATTGGGTCTTCGTTGCTGTGCATGGGCTTTCTCTAATTGTGGCGAGTGGTGGCTACTCCTCGTTGCTTCTCGTTGTGGTGGCTTCTCTTGTTGTGGAGCATGGGCTCTAGGCATGCGGGCTTCATTAGTTGTGCCTCGCAGGCTGTAGAGCGCAGGCTCAGTAGTTGTGGCGCACGGGCTTAGGTGCTCTGTAGCATATGGGATCTTCCTGGACCAGGGCTCAAACCCGTGTCCCCTGCATTGGAATGTGGATTCTTAACCACTGCGCCACCAGGGACGCCCAATCAGTGATCTTTGATGTTACTATAGTAATTGTTTTGGGGTATCACGAACCATGCCATATAAGATGGTGAACTTAGTTCATAAATGTGTGTGTTCTAACTGCTCCACCAACCAGCCTTTCCTTCATCTCTCCTTGGGGCTCCCTATTCCCTGATACACCACAGTATTGAAATTAGACCGACTGGTAACACTTTAATGGCCTCTAAGTGTTCAAATGAAAGGAAAAGTCCAGCAAACTTCACTGCTGTGTTATTTTAAGAAACTGACACAACCAACCTTCAGCAACCACCACCCTTATCAGTCAACAGTCATCAGGACGGAGGCAAGACCCTCCACCAGCAAAAAGATCACAACTCGCTGAAAGCTCAGATGATAGTTGGCATTTTTTAGCAATAAAGTATTTTTTAATGAAAGTGTATACATTGGTTTTTAGACATAATGCTATTCCACACTTAATAGTCTACAGAATAGTGTAAACATAACATATGCACCAGGAAACCAAAAACTTTCTGTGACTCACTTTACTGAGATATGCACTTTATTGAAGTACTCTGGAACTGAACCCACAATAGGTCCAGGGCATGCGTGTATTATTATCTCTTGACATTGAGCTCTGAGACTTTTTATACTATAATATATGAGAAAGCTTAAATTGTAATATTTTTTTCATTCCATGACTTAATTTTCTTATTTGCAGAAGGAGATAGCAATAATACATACTTTACACGGTTAGTGTCACAGCTAAGTAAAACAATATGCTTGAGGTAATTTGCAAATTGAAATCAGTGTACAAAAGATATAATTAAAAGTCCAACGACTATAATCAACTTGTAAGCCGTTGAAGTTAAGAAAACATCTTCTGCTTTGTGGCAGTTATATAATAGTTGCCTACTCAACAGTTATCTGAACTCCACCTCCGTGCCACAGTTATTTCTGACTGGTAGAGCCTGTCCCCATCCAGGGTGACATAGTCATTCTGGATAATGGAACCCGAGAGAAAGCCCCCTGAGAGATCTGAGGGAAAGATTTTCATCCTTGAGAGAGAGATAAACAAGGAAAAACTACTGTGTGTGTCAGTGCGCGCGCACGCATGTGTGTGTGTTTGTGTGTGTATGCGTGTTATTATAATTGTGTGAATATAAGATACCCTGAGTTGTATCAGCCGCTTTGTAAACACAGAGTGTTTCTGAGAAGAAAAGTCAGCAGGCTGAGCTTTCCCCAGTTGAAAGAAGAATAGACTGGATTTTTGATGATTTAAGTCACTATATTAATTCTAAAGCTGCACGCTTTCAAATCTCAAGTGAGAAAACACATTCTTATTGTTTAAGCCAGTATTTCGCTATTTGCTGGCGAGAGCATCCTAACTAACATTCCCCCCCCCCAACTATTTCCTTATCTAGGCACAGATTAGATGCTTAGCATTTTCACAGACTGATTATAATTATATTACTCTTTGTTATATTTGTGTTAGCTGTTAGGGCAGTTAATATCCTTATTCATTTTGTGAGACAAAGAAATAAAATCTTAAGACACTAAAGAAACATCATCCAGGTTATATGACAATATGCCTAACTGAATTTCACAGACCCAAGACTGGAAGTAGACAAGATTAAAATCAAAAGAAGACATGCTTTAAGTAAGAAAAAATAAAAAGCTGATATAAAAATTTAAAGTATGCTCCAGAGCAGAGTTTTGCAATACACTCTTTGAAGATTAGAAAACAAGGTTTCACAGCTTCATACCTAACCATCCACTATTCCCTGATTGTGGTTACTACTCAGATTTTCTCTAATCTATATTTTTCCCATCCTGACATCTTTTACTTGTAAGCTCAACACTATCGAATGTAAGGAAATTCTGGCCTGTAGTGAACTTAAATTCAGAATCACTGACCTAACATGCTCAGGAAGACTCAGATTTATGGGTAATGGTTTCTTGGGGATGTGGCCTTAAACAATCTCAATTTTATTATTAGAATCTAAGTTACCTAAATCACTTGATCACAAGGGTTTCAAAAACTGTTTTTCAGGCTGTAATCAAGATATAAATTGCATCAAATAAATTTTACCAGGTGAGCAATCAGAAGTGCTGAACAATTGCTTTCCAATTCTCTCCTAGCCAGCAATTCAGCTCTCAGCAAGAAGACACAATGTTTCTTGAATGACTGATGAATTCCCTTCTCAAATGACTGCAGGATGCTGGATGCACTGCTTGCAGGAAAGCTGCTGATTGTTTAGCGGCTAAACTGGTTTTATGACTCACAGAATTGATTAGGGACCTAGTGGATGTCCACAGCAGCTGGCCAAGCTGAAGTCAGCCCATTTGTGGTCACAGCTGGAGATGCTGGAAGCCATCTTCCAGATGTCAGGGCGGAGAAACCTGCTTTGAGAGCACCAGCTGCAGTGGCTAGTGGAACTGCCTAGGCAGCTGCTGTACTAGCCTTGTCTCTTTACGCTGCCAAATTCAGCAGGATCTTCACTTAGACTTAGTTTGTGTTTTCTGTTTGTTTGTTTGTTCACTTGCTTTGTTTTTTAGATTCCACATATAAGTGAAATCATATGGTATTTGTCTTTCTCTGTCTGACTTATTTCACTTAGCATAATACCTTTCAGATCCATCCATGTTGCTACCATTAGCAAGGTACACAGTGGAATATTACTCAGCCATAACTCTTATTTCTTTGAGCCCATTTTCAGTCCTACTCTCCTTTTCTCTAGGACTCTGATTACATAAATGTCAGTTCAGGGTGCATGTCCTACTCTATATAACACAATTCATCAGTAACTCAATAATGTAAAACATCTCAGATGTAGTAAATGTTAATTGTAAAGAAATTCAGAAACAACTGATAAGCCAAAAGAAGGAATTAGAAACCATACCCACCATATCTCCACCCCACTCCACAGACAACACGATTAACCTTTTCATCTTTACCCTTCTCTCTGGAAATACACTGCTTTCTCTCTGGGAATAAATATGCCCAGGAGTATACATACAGAATCAAATAAAATGAGTTTATAGAATGAACATCATGTATTGTGATCTGCTTTTCCCACTTGACAACAGACCTTAAACTGCTTTCATGGTAAATGTCACAAATATGTTAAACTCTTTGTAAGTCATGAGACAGCATTTGGATGGATTCACCAACTTTTTTGCCCTGTAACCAGCCTCATCTCTTCTGATTCAAATCTGTCTGGGAAAATTCCCTGCAGAATTCTAAGCCCTGCTTTTGCCAAATTTCAAGCCCTGCCATTGCCCCACACGGTTAGCAGCTGCCTAACAAATCTTCTTCCTAAAATGCTGAACATGACTCTTGACATCTGCTCCGCTGCTGTGTCTCCTCCAGAAGACTAAAATGAAGGGCAAAGTTTTCTTTTAATTTTTATTTTCTCTGCAGCACTTAAATATAGGGGGAAAAAAGGAGCATGTTATCTCTCTGGAGAGGAAAAATTCCATTAGATTTTTGCCACTAATTCATAAATAATGCAGACAGTGCCGTGATTTTTTTTTTCAGCTTTTAAAGTCTGTGAAAAATGGCATTTATGGAGCAAGTTATCAGTGAAAGCATAGCCATAAAAGGCCAGTTTAATTCCCTTATAAAGAAAATAGTTTCATGTTGTTTACATAGGTCATTTATATAAAAATTGATATTCTAATTAAGATCACTCATGTATTTTTATGAAATCAGGTTCCTCAATACTTCCTACCGGATGCGACTTCTTAACATGGATCCAATGGTTTAACCATATGGGTTGAAATCCCAGCTCTTTCATCACTTCTACACATACACACAGAAACCCACACACACCCTGAAACAAGTCATTTAATTTCTTTGAGCCTTAACTTCTTTTTTTTTAATTGAAGTATAGTTGATTTGCAATATTATATTAGTATCAGGTAAACAGCATAGTGATTCAGTATTTTTATAGATTATACTCCATTTAAGTTTATTACAAAATAATGGCTATTATTACCTGTGCTGTACAATATATCCTTATTGCTTATCTATTTTATACATAGTAGTGTGTATCTCTTAATCCCATATACCTATCTTGCCCTTCCCTCCTTCTTTCTCCTCACTGGCATCCACTAGTTTGTTTTCTGTGTCTGTGAGTCTGTTTCTGCTTTGCTATGTACATTCATTTGTGTTATATTTTTAGATTTCAGATATGTGATACAGTATATGTCCTTCTCTGTAGGATTTATTCCACTAAGCATAATTCTCTCTAGGTCCATCCACATGTTGCAAATGGCAGAATTTCATTCTTTCATGGCAGAGTAATATTCCATTGTATATATATACCACATCTTCTTTATCCATTTGTCTATTCTACAAAGCTACAGTAATCAAAACAGCATGGTACTGGCACAAAAACAGACACATAACTCAAGGTAACAGAATAGAGAGCCCAGAAATAAATTCACACACTTATGTTCAATTAATCTATGACAAAGGAGGCAAGAATATACAATGGAGAAAAAGCAGTCTCCTCAATAAGTGATGCTGGGAAGACAGCACAGCTACATGTAAAAGAATGAGGACACTTCCTCACACCATGTACAAAAATAAACTCAAAATGGATTAAAGATCTAAATGTAAGACAGTATGGAGTTTCCTCAAAAGACTAAAAATAGAACTACCATATGATCCAGCAATTCCACTCCACTCCTAGGTATACATCCAAAACAAAAAACAAAAACCACCAAAAACAGTAATTCGAAAATATACATTCAATCCAATGTTTGTAGCAGCACTACATACAACAGCCAAGATATGGAAGAAACCCAAGTGTCTATCAACAGAGCCTGAACTTCTTTATCTAGAAATAAAGGACAAAATAATTTCAACTTATCAGGATTTGAAAATCACAAATTATAATGTATTTAGTAAGTTTTTTAAATGTGTGAAACTTTATAAAAGTGGAAGTTTTAGTGGTATTTTAAACTAGTTCCAGTTATTCGACACACAAACAAAATAAACTGTAGTTGACTTACAGCTTTATACAGTTCAGATGTTCCCTCCATTTTGAAGGAAGTTTGACATTGCAAAGAATTAGTAAAATTATACTTATTTTTAGCAATATAGTTATATATGTTTCTGTAGCATTTCTTCTTAATAAATGTCTTCCACAACATGAAACATCTCTATTTTCCTGAGTATATCACAGACAAACTAAGGCAGGAATAAGTCCAGGATAGCTGAGTAACTGAGGAAGAGACAGAATGAAAGCCAAACTTTGTAATTACTCTCTCTATATATATATTTGCTTTCAATGGTTTCTTACATAAAATGGCCTGCAGAAATGAGTTGTTTAAATCTGCAGCGGCCTCAGGGGAGTACCATTTTCCTGGTGCTTCTGCTCCCAGATATCTTTACTGTTGCTTCTCATAGAGATCCTGTATATGGTTTAGTACAAGTGGTTCTCAAACGGGGACTATTCTGCCTCCCAGGGTATGTCTGTAAATATCTGGAGACATTTTGGGTTGTCACAATTCAGGAGATTTCTCCTGCCAGAGGCGGGAGAGATTTCTCCTGGGCAGAGGCGACATGCTGCTAAACATTCTGCAATGCCCTGGACAGCTCCCATAATAAAGAATAATCCAGCCCAAAATGTCTATAGTGTTGAGGTGGAGAAACTCTGGGCTGGTGGAATCTCATACATTTGTGGTTGGTTCTGAATTAGAATTAAAGGAATCCTTCTCTCCAGGGTGGTGCAGTGCTAGCCCATCAACTCAAAACTGTGGGAGGCAGTAGCAACAGAGACAGGGAATCCTTCCTCACTTTTGCAGTTCAGCGGAAGTCCAAATACAAGTGGGCCAACGGGGACTTTACCTATATTTATGAGCTATCTCCTCTCTATCTATCTCCCTGGCTGTTGTTTGCTTAATAAATCAAAAATGCAGCAACTTCTCATCAACTTGCCTTCTGAGTCTGATGCAGCCAGTGCTCATTCTTCCTCGCTTGATTCAGTTGGGGCTCATTTTGTATATCTGATTATTATTTAGAGAGAAACTAGATAGACTTGTATAACTTTAGAGTCAGGCTTGCTTAAGGCTTGCTCATAGTAAATGATGAGTACTCACCAACCAAAATTATATTTCAGACACTATTTTCCTGTCCTCTTCAACATTCTTCTATGCGCCAGTGATTTTATAAAGCTGCCTACAAAATAGTCTTCTTCATTACAGTGTTTATGATAATATTCTATGATGTGTATTGCAAACACAAACTTTCTTTTTTTTTTTTTGGCTGTGTCTGGCAGCATGCGGGATCTTAGTTCCCAGACCAGGGATGGAACCCGTGCCGCCTGCAGTGGAAAAACAGAGTTCTTAACCACTGGGGAATTCCCCACACGCAACTCTTTTTTTTTTTTTTAAATCTTTCTCCCTACCCACTTCCCATGCTACTGGTCCATGAGGGCAGGTTTCATATACGCTTTTTTTTTTTAAACATCTTTATTGGAATATAATTGCTCTAAAATGGTGTGTGAGTTTCTGCTTTATAACAAAGTGAATCAGTTATACATATACATATGTTCCCATATCTCTTCCCTCTTATGTCTCCCTCCCTCTCACCCTCCCTATCCCACCCCTCTAGGTGGTCACAAAGCACCAAGCTGATCTCCCTGTGCTATGCGGCTGCTTCCCACTAGCTATCTACCTTACGTTTGGTAGTGTATATATGTCCATGTCACTCTCTCACTTCGTCCCAGCTTACCCTTCCCACTCGCCATATCCTCAAGTCCATTCTCTAGTAGGTCTGTGTCTTTATTCCCATCTTGCCCCTAGGTTCTTCATGACCATTTTTTTTTCTTAGATTCCATATATATGTGTTAGCATACAGTATTTGTTTTTCTCTTTCTGACTTACTTCACTCTGTATGACAGACTCTAGGTCCATACACCTCACTACAAATAATGCAATTTCGTTTCTTCTTATGGCTGAGTAATATTCCATTGTATATATGTGCCACATCTTATTTATGCATTCATCTGTTGATGGACACTTAGGTTGCTTCCATGTCCTGGTTATTGTAAATAGAGCTGCAATGAACATTTTGGTACATGACTCTTTTTGAATTATGGTTTTCTCAGGGTATATGCCCAGTAGTGGGATTGCGGGGTCGTATGGTAGCTCTACTCTTAGTTTTTTAAGGAAACTCCATACTGTTCTCCACAGAGGCTGTACCAATTCACATTCCTACCAGCAGTGCAAGAGGGTTCCCTTTTCTCCACACCCTCTCCAGCATGTTCCTAATTCTTGATATAAAAATTTCCATTAATCTAACTCAAAAGCATTTTCCTCACAACAAATTAACAGACTGGAAATTCATGGTGAATGAATTCACTATGCTCCACAGAATAGCCTTCTCTCCAGGGACACAGTGAGGGCTCTACTCTTGTCCCCTGGTCATCTCTACCTTAACTCCCATACTGAGATGCCTGGAGGTCAAAGACTAATATCATCACTACTGTTGCTTCCAGTTACAAACAGTCCTAAGCATGATTTTGATCCCCAGAAGCTGCTTCTGTACAGCTCAGGGACCAGCACTGAATAAAAGCCTCCAGAAAAATAAAACCTCTCCTTCTACATCTCATAGAGCTAGTAATAATACCTCAACTTTTACTGGGTATTCTATGCTTTTATAACTTGGATTTTAATGTGCTTGGAAAAGTTTAAAATGTTCCATAGCATTTTTATTCAAAATAAATTTGAATTTTTCTGTACCTGCAAGTACTGAATTAAAATATTTTAGTCACACAGAGTGTGACTGCAGAAGTACAACATTTAAAATCAGTGCTACCAGGGACTTCCCTGGTGGTCCAGTGGTAAAGAATCCGCCTTACAATGCAGGGAACACGGGTTTGATCCGTGGTCAGGAACTAAGATCCCACATGCCGGGGCAACTAAGCCTGCGCAACACAACTACAGAGCCCACGTGCTCTGGAGCCCGCGTGCCACAACTAGAGAAGAGAAAACCCACACGCCACAACTAGAGAGAAGCCCCTGCACTGCAGTGAAGAGCCCACGCACCACAACGAAAGATTCCACATGCCTCAAAGAAGATCCTGAGTGCTCCAACTAAGACCTGACACAGCCAAGAGTAAATAAAATAAATAAAATCAGAGCTACCAAGCCTTCCAGTGAACTTTATCATTCAAAGCTATAATTGTACATTCTGTTTCTCAAAGGACAGCATCAACCTTCTGAATTTTGTGGTGCCAGTTGTTAATTTTCCTCCCAGTGTTCTGCTGGCCCACAGTGTGTGGTGCCATCAACCATCACAAATGTGTCCACCTTTCCATGGCCTCCAGATATTGGCTTTCCTTTACTCTCCACATTACATGACTTTATTTGGTGTTTTATTCAATAGATATACACTGAGCTGCCTAACAGTTGCTGAAAATCTCTTGATAAGACTTTTGGCAGCAAATTTTGCTAAGGTGATCTAACAGAAGGGAGGCTAGGAGCTTCTTTCGTGTAGGAGAAAATGTCAGAGAAAAATGGTGAGAAAATTCCATTTTTTTATAACTAAGGAAGCCAGAATCTAAAAAGTTGAGTGTATTATATTGTAAATTTCCCTAGTAGACTATGAGCTACTCAAAAGCTTCTTTATATTTCCATTTTCTATGACAATGTCTAACAGCTTCTATGTGTTCAATTAATGTGTGTGGAAGGAAGGGGGGAATGGCTGCATATGATATGGAAAGATCTTTTACCATATGGAATCATATGAAATAATTTCAAGGTAAATAAGCACTTTACTAGTAATAAATAGGCACCTGAAACCCAGGACTAAGAATTAGGAATGAGTATCATGGTCCAAGATTAAAACTAAAAACCTAAAACCCAAATATTTGAGTTAAAAACTTGAAAGCCCACCAGGGCTTCCCTGGTGGCGCAGATGGTTGAGAGTCTGCCTGCCGATGCAGGGGACACGGGTTTGTGCCCCGATCCAGGAGGATCCCACATGCGGCAGAGCGGCTGGGCCCGTGAGCCACGAAACCTTGAAACCAGTATGAAACATTAAGAAAGTACAGTTAGGGTCAGAATCAGTATATATGTGGATGCCAGCATCCACTTTTTACATCATGCTTCTTTCATTAATGCCAGCCAAGAAAGAAAATCAAACTCCTTCCTATTGACCAATGCAATTTAATGTCAGGATCATTCATATTATTTCTTAAATATATTCATTTTGTAGTCTTAATTATAATCATGTGTTACTTGCTCATTAATTTATATGTGCTAACCTCTTCCAGTGAACCTAGAAACCAAGCTCATGGTTTTCAGGTTCCTTGCCCAATAAACATTTCAAGCAATCCTTAGAACACATATCCTCCCAGTACATGATTTTTGTATTTAATTGAATTACTGATATAGCATAAGACTGTAAGCTGAGAAGAGTCAGAGGTGAAAATATTTACGAAACCTAAAGAAAGTCTCAAGTGGTTGATCATCATCAACAATAAGTAACCATTTTCCAAGAAAATATTATTAGTAGGTAATTATTTTTCCTATAAAATATAAAACAAGAAAGAAAAGAGGAGCCCAAATGGACATAACGCAAATTAAAAGGAACAGTGTAAGGCAAACCACAGGAACTCTGACCAATGCTGAACAGCAGGGTCCTTGGGCTGTTTCCCCTTTGGTCAGGGTTATCTTGTGGGAATTGGCCATGTTCACTTGGGAGCTGTGGAGGATTAGCAGGGTATTCTACCCTCACAGACTCAAGTGGCCACACTCGTCAGTTTTCTACTGGTGTACCCTAATTGGTTTGCAATATAAAATTATAACAAATTATTTTCCTGAAGTGGTAAATTACACAGCAATAAAGAATAAGAGTTTAGTAGTGCTCTAAGAGCTAAAGCTCATAAAACATGTACAAAACCATATTCAAATCTAGAAAAACATAATTCAAAATAAGTAAAGGAAGTAAAGGACAAGAAAATCTTGGGAAAAAAATAGCAGTTACAGAGATGAGACAAAGAACAAGTCAGAAGACTTTGTGCTGAGAAAAAAAAAGAAATTTTGGAATTGAATTGAGCTAGAGTTAAAAAAATAAATTAGGCTAGAGTCTTAACTATATCATGTCTCTGCCCCTCCTACCTGTCTCATTGTGCTTCTTTCTGTATATCTTTAGCTGTGGAAAAACTTTTCTGCTGGTCCTCTGGTCATGCTCACTGGTAGTTTCTCTGAAGATGGTGGTGATTCTGGTGTGCCCATGGGAGGAGGTGAGCTCAGGGTCTTTCTACTTTGCCATCGTGGCCACACCTTCTTACTATGCCTTCCTATAAATGTTTAGTTTACTCACTGGAACACAGACTTTTATTGGCGAACTTTCCACCTCTTAACAAAGGTGGTTATTTAGTGTTTAAATAACACTAAAGAAAATGTTTGCACATACAAGTGGAACCTGTTCATAGCTACCTGTCTGATATTTGGAAACTACAAAAAAAAAAAAAAATCCTTTGATTATCTGATGTGTCTGGCTTCCTGCCCTTAGCTGCCATAGCCTCCAGCCAATATTCCTGGAACACAACTACTCAAGCATTTACATCATTAACGACAGAACTGATTCCCAGAGCAGTTGAGATCTAGATGGTTGGCTAGGTGTGCATTTAGATGGACTGAAGAATTAGCTGAAGATGCTGTTTTGAAAAAAAGGATGGAAAAGAAGTCAGCCATGAATCATTTAAAAAGCCTCATCAAAATGCTCCTTCATCTTTTTTATTTTGTTGTAAATATGCCTCAGGCGTCTACCAGGAGGCATTGACATTTTATGTAACATTACACAGCAATTTATTCACTGGAAAATTTATTCTATACCACTGCATGCCTCCAAACATGAAAAGCACTAAGAAACTCCATTTTAGAGTCTGGGGTTTTATAGATAGGAAAGGCTTTGCTGACTATCTCATACTAAATCTGACTTCCTGAAAATTCTAGAACTTTTAGCCTTGTGTTGTAGGAAGTATTCTGTAAAATAATGCACTAATTTTCTGTTTATGTACAAATAAATATTCACAGTTGCTTATAACCAATCACTCTGCAAGAAGGTATTCAAGACCTTTGCTATCTCAGATATGAGCCATTGTCTACAATTTTTAAATTTATGATATAAAATTTTTGCATTTGATGGTTTTATCAGATAGGACTGGTGATCTACTGCATGAATTAAAATCTGTTTAGAATATCTTGGCCAAATATTAATTTCTTTTTGTGTGATAACATAAGATTCATAAGATAGGCAGACCAGGGCTGGATCAGCAGCTCCGTAAAATTATCCTCAATATCCTACACTCCTTTTGTCTTTCTGCTCCACCATCCTTAGTTTCATCCCCATGATAGTCTCATGGCCACAAGACGATTGCCTTACCACCAGCTCCTGTCTGCATTGCTGGAGGAAGGAGATGGTCTTTATGGCCTCGCTATCAGGAAAGGAACCCCAGCACCTGAATCTTCTCCTTGTTTGGATGGGGTAACTAGGAAATATAGTTTTGTTTTGTTTTAACAATTTAGTCACAAACGCTGAAGAAAATTGGTTCTTTTCATAAGCAAGATAGAAACAATGAATATTTTGACGTCTACTAGCAGAGTTGGACACAACAATTTTCTATTACTTTATTTTTATTTATTTTTGGCTGCATTGGGCTTTGTTGCTGCAGGCAGGCTTTCTCTAGTTGCGGTGAGTGGGGGCTACTCTTCATTGCAGTGGCTTCTCTTGTTGTGGAGCACGGGCTCCAGAGCACAGGCTCAGTAGTTGTAGCACATGGGCTTAGTTGCTCCACGGCATGTGGGACCTTCCCGGCCCAATGCTCGAACCTGTGTCCCCTGCACTGGCAGGCGGATTCTTAACCGCTGCGCTACCAGGGAAGCCCTATTTCTATTACTTTAATGTTTTCCTACATTCCTTCCCCACAATAAATACACCATTTTGATTGATTTTGTTGGCTTTCAAAACTCTATTAACAACACAAAAGTTAGTGATAACATAACACAACTTTCCTGCAGAAAGTTCCAGGAACAAAATGAGTAATCCAATGCAAAAAAAAAAACAGAGGAAATTAATTTTGCACTTAACAATGGGATTACTAAGTAAATACATTTTCTTTAGAAACCCATTTTCAGGACAGTACTAATTTTTCAGCCAAAGTTTTGTCAAATACTTTGCTTAATAATTATTCCAAAAAAGTAAACTGTAATCACATAACCAGCCTAAGTATAATAACAAGTATGGCCAAACACCCTTGTATACTTATTTTTGCTCATTGCCCACATAGGAGAAATCTTTTTTCTTGGATCAGAGAAATTATCTTCTGCATGAGTAGGGTATTCTAAAAATTAGAAGAAACATAAATTGCTTTGCATTCCACAAAACTGTAGTGGGAAAATCCCAATTTTAATCCCCCCAGAAGTTTAACTACAAAATTGATACATCTGTGGCTACACTGATTACTTTTTCTGATTTAATTACTGTCTGAATTATGCTGGACAGTTCTCCCCAAAGCAGAAAGCTAAGGAGGCAAACTGCTCAGCTTGTTAAAGTTTACTTAACTTATTTTTGTGAGTCAGATCCACTAATTTTTGCATTAGTTTATCCCCATCACTAACATCTCCTTTACTAGAAGATATATGAGAAAGTTGATTTTTAAAAAGATGGAAATATATAGCAGTCTCAGTCTCAAAGATCAGTTATTGACTTTTTTTCCATAAAAAGAAAGTGGGGGTTTACTAGGCTCAACAGAAAAGTTATAACACGACACACAATCAACACAGTATTTTTCTGCTTGTCATACTATTAACGCAAATGTTTTTGATACCTCATTTTACATGATACTAAATATATTAAAATGGATCCATATACCACATTCATTCTAATTTACATATGTATATTCACATATGTATAATGTACCCACTTTTGTCCAGCTTTATGAGGTATTAGTGACAAATAAGAATTGTATACATTTTCGGTGTATACCTTGATGATTTGAGAAGCTTAAATGTCTGTCAATAGATGAACGGCTAAAGAAAATGTAGCAAGGGTTTCCCTGGTGGCGCAGTGGTTGAGAGTCTGCCTGTCGATGCAGGGGACATGGGTTTGTGCCCCGGTCCGGGAAGATCCCACATGCCGCAGAGCGGCTGGGCCCATGAGCCATGGCTGCTGAGCCTGCGCGTCCGGAGCCTGTGCTCCGCAACGGGAGAGGCCACAGCAGTGAGAGGCCCGCGTACCACAAAAAAAAAAAAAAAAAA
Source organism: Neophocaena asiaeorientalis asiaeorientalis (assembly GCF_003031525.2). Classification (NCBI taxonomy): domain Eukaryota; kingdom Metazoa; phylum Chordata; class Mammalia; order Artiodactyla; family Phocoenidae; genus Neophocaena; species Neophocaena asiaeorientalis. The sequence goes on from NW_020175393.1 coordinate 14,121,520, forward strand.
AAGGAAAAGAAAATGTGGCAAAAATATGTAAAACATAACTGTAATATTCCACTCTTAAAAAAGAAGAAAATCTGGCCGTTTGCAAAAATATGGATGAACCTGAAAGACACTGTGCTAAGTGAGATGAGCAAGACACAGAAAGTCAAATATTTCATGATCTCTCTTAAGATAATGGCCTCTGAAATAGTCAACTTCATGGAAGTAGAGAGTAGAATGGTAGTTGTCAAGAGGCTGGGACGAGGGGGAAATGGATGAGCTTATTGAACAAGAGCTAATTGAACAAGATGGTATGACAGCATGCTGGTCCTACACATGCACTCAAGAGTAAGATGTAGTAATCCGTCCACAGATAATTTCTATACCATGGAGACAAAATAGTACCTTCCTGCATCTGAAATTATTCTTGTTAAGACCATTCATCTAGTATGTTGTCATTTATGTAAGAAATTGTTCTCTTCCTTCAGTCTTCATCAAAACAGGGATGGGACAATGAGTCTTGAGCTCTATAGTCTGGACATCCAATTTGCTATTCTCTAGTTATATATTCACAAAACATTTACACAATAATCATGGATTTCTATTGAATAACTCCTGAAAAAAGAAAAAAATAAAGGGAGATAGATGTGTCTAGTCTAAAGATAAGATGAACTGCCATAATTTTTGTAATGAGGAAAGAGGAAAACATCTGCAATGCCTACAATAGCCACACTCAGGGAAATATCCCAACATCACGTGTTTTAAAGCAGTATGAGCTAAGTACATTACTGAGACACTTTATGGATCCACCATATATTTTATAAGTCTACAGTTAATATGGAAAGCAAATTCCTGCTAAAATGCAATACAACTCTAAGAAAGCTCCTATTTCTAATCATTGCTAACACAGCACTTTACATTTAATTTTAAAAAATCATATATGTTAACTGTTTAATGCCAAAACTCTGGGAAAACGTCCCCTTTCTCAAATGCAAACACACACACATAATAATAATTGTATTAGAACTTTGTCATTAAGGCTCATACCTCAAGTCTATCTTGAAATTTCTGGTAAAATCAACATGGGCTGGATAGGCAACTGATGTAATAATTACCACCCATTATGAATTTTTAAAATGTAGTAACAGGAAATACGAAATGTCCTGAGAAAAAAATTTTACTAGAATTAATAGCCCCCAAAATATTCCTGGCAAGTGAGAAAAAGTCAATCATTTACATTCCTGTTCAATTAAGCTTTTCCAGATCCATAACAGGAATGTATGGCTATTCTTATTATTATGGAATAGATTAACTGGACTATTTTTTATAGGCCTTGTCATGTTTAATCTTTTCAAAAGTAATAAGTTTGAAAAGTAATAATCTTTTCAAAAGTATAATTTTCAAAAATAATCATCCCCCATTAGCTTGTAAGAAAAATTATTGTCAAAGTATTTCCCCCATTTCTCAAAAGGAATGCTTTAAGGGAAACTGCCAGGTATTTAAATTATTAGGCAATGGGGGTTAAATTACGGTTAGAAGGGGCCAGGTAGGCAAGGAGGAATAAAAGAGCAGCTGTGAGTCACCACTTCACTCCTGATAAACTAAGCAATCTTCTGAGGAAATTAATTGTCACGAGAGATTTGCAATGTGGTTAGAATATTTTTCTTGATGATTTCAGGTACCTGGGCTGAACTGAAACAGTTATCCTTTCTTGAGTATCTGGCACAGGTACAGAGGCACCGAAGAATTTTGAAGGGATTTTTAGAAATCGCTCTTTCTTGGAAAATAAACGTCCCTTCTTGCTCTAGAAAATATTAACCTTATGCATATAACTCTAGGCAGAAAGCTGTTGGGATGTCACCTCTCTTCAAATAGCTGAAGGCACCAAGTAAAGGACCCAGCACATGACAGTACTTAAATAATCTCATAAGTTTAAAAACAGTGGCTTTCCTTTACTTTTAAAATTGTATTTTATATTAAACCATATGTGTTTTATACAACTTATGGATTTGCATTCTCCATATTTCAAGATAGGCCCTTTGGTGTTGTAAGCTTACACAATTCAGTTTGGTCATTAATATTACTAAGTTCCTTTCAGTCTATGTATAACCTCTAGTAATAAGAAGAGTGTAGATATTCCAATATAACATTCCCTAGGACAATGAAAGCAAGTCACAAATTCAGGTGTGTATACAGGGTTTGTGTGTAAACTGGTATAAAAAGTCTCACAACCTGTTTTGCAAACTCAGTGCAATCTCAGTAATCTATCTTTCTAGGTACTAAGACAATTGTCTTGCATGAAAGATGTAGTAAAGCCAATGCAGAATGCTCTAGTGTCAGGATTCAGTCATGTATCAGAATCCTCTGTAGGCTGCTGAATATAGGACCAGTCAGGGTTCTGAGCCTTTTTAAACTACATAGGCTACTACAAGTACTAGATTCTGACACTTTATTTTTGCAAGACTGAAAATATGTGTACTATATTTTTAGCCAAAAAAGAAAAAACATTCTGTACCCACTATGTTAATTAATAAACCCACTGGCATTGACTGGAGATAAGCAAAATTGAAAGTTTTGGTTAAGAGCCCCTTCTGAATTGTTGAAATTTGAATACCATCTAACACTTTTCCCCAGATTTTATACTCTAAATTAGAGAATATCAAGGGTTAACTAACTATTCCTAGAGTATAAATTAAAATTAACAGATTGAAATATTTAAAATAATTACAGGCAAGTTACCAAGAACTTAGAATACAAATATATTCATATTATTATGAAAATTAACGTTTTGAGTCAAGAATACTGATTCAAACGCCGTAATGTTGGATAAATGGTTTTATTAAATAAATGCCTAAGGCACATTCATTAATAGTTGCAGTTTATGTTCCATATATATGAATAATGACTTCTTTCCTTCTATTCTCAGAAATCCTTTAATTTTAGTTCATTAAAAAAAGAAGAAAAAAACGGAGGTGATATTACATGGTTACTGTGAATAAGGCAAGAAGAAAAGATAAGACTGCTTTAAGAGACAACTTGAAAAAACTATACTATCTAGCTGAAAAAAGAAGCTTCAACTGAAATGCACAGACAGTTACTCAGCACTCAAGCTATTTCAGTCTGAGTCACTATCTTCGTGGAGTTGGCATTATGAAAATTAAGTGCCCAAACTTTTCAGAGTCCTGAAGACAGGTGACTACACTGAAATGTGTCAACAGAGTTAGGTAGAATACAACTGAACAGAGAGAATATTTCCTCAGCCTCTGTAACTGAATTTAAAATATTAAAGTATTTATGGTTTTAAAGTTTGTATTTTGTTTTTGTTTTGTTTTTGCGGTACGCGGGTCTCTCACTGTTGTGGCCTCTCCCGTTGCGGAGCACAGGCTCCGGACGTGCAGGCTCAGCGGCCATGGCTCACAGGCCTAGCCTCTCCGCGGCATGTGGGATCTTCCCGGACCGGGGCACGAACCCGTGTTCCCTGCATCAGCAGGCGGACTCTCAAGCACTGCACCACCAGGGAAGCCCTTGTATTTTGTTTTTAATGGAAGCCACAAATATAATAACATTGGTGGCACAGGAGAGGAAAAATATTTCCAACTGATATAGTATATCAGCACTGAATATCATTCAGATCTAACAGGTCATGTATGATAAGGTAAAATTGACAAATTAACATATGTACCCCAGGGCTTCCCTGGTGGCGCAGTGGTTGAGAGTCTGCCTGCCGATGCAGGGGACACGGGTTCGAGCCCTGGTCTGGGAAGATCCCACATACCGCGGAGCAACTAGGCCCGTGAGCCACAGCTACTGAGGCTGAGCATCTGGAGGCTGTGCTCCGCAACGAGAGGCCAATATAGTGAGAGGCCCACGCACCGCGATGAAGAGTGGCCCCCACCTGCCTCAACTGGAGAAAGCCCTCACACAGAAACGAAGACCCAACACAGCCAAAAATAAATAAATAAACAAACCAATGAACCGACATTTAAAAAAAAAAAAAAATGTACCCCAAAGCCTGATGTGACTAGATCTAGATTTTATTAATGGCTTTTTATCCTATGGTTATATATTACTGTTCAATTATTAGAACATATCTGGGCAGATGAAATATTAATGCATTAATGTAGATTATTCATTCTTTCAACATTCAATTAACATGTAGTAATGCAAAGCACTTCTCTAAAACAGCTCATTGATCTTTGGCCATTGCCTAATGACTCCAGATGATTATTGATCAGTTTCTCTTGGATCCCAAATATTAAACTGAGGTGCTTCAGGCTACAAGAAAGGCAAAGGAGGTGATATTCTTGTCTCTCATTCTATGCTTCTATTTATGCCTACATTAAGCATAAACCTTTCTACTTTTTATCTGTTTTATGTAATAAAGGAATTCCCCATAAAGTTCATTCATTTATCAAAAATTTTTGAGTCACTACTATGGTGTCAGATCCTGTCTTGTCCCTTGATTTTGTTCAAAAACCACTGACTATACCAACATATCCCTGCATGCCATTTAAAAGTTCTCTCACCATTCATCCATGTATTCATTAAAGCTGAATTAGCTGCAACCAACAGCAAAATTAGAGGGTTGAAAGAAAGTCTACAGTAACCACAGGAAATCATGGGAGGCTGAGCATCCCTAGGAGGGAGAGTTGTGAGGACTCTTCAGGCACAGATTTTCTGTTAACAGGAATGTCAAGGGCAGTTGTGAAAGAGAAATCACAATTGTGAGACAGGTACCATCTGGTTGAATAAATAAGAGGGCTCAATCCTATCTGCTCACTGATGAAGTTCCTTTCTTACAGAATGAGATAGTATATGCCACCTTCTCTCCCAACATTTGTTTCGTTCATGAATTTCTGATTGAGCTCCTTAATTCTAGCATGAAGGTAGGATCCCCCTCCCACCACCTAGGGTTCAGAGAAAACATCTCAATTACAATACCCTGTAGAAGGTTTTAAGTAGATAAGAGTATCCCATGGAGACAATGTACATTTAAAAAAAAAAAAAACTTTATTCTATAAACGTATTTATTTATGGCTGCGTTGGGTCTTCGTTGCTGTGCACAGGCTTTCTCTAGCTGCCGCGAGTTGGAGCTTCTCGTTTTGGAGGACGGGCTCTAAGCGCTAAGGCTTCAGTAGTTATGGCATGCAGGCTCAGTAGTTGTGGCTCAAGGGCTCTAGAGCACAGGCTCAGTAGTTGTGGTGCACGGGCTTAGTTGCTCTGCGGCATGTGGAATCTTGCCAGACCAGGGCTCAAACCCGTGTCCCTGCAATGGCAGGTGGATTCTTAACCACTGCGCCACCAAGGAAGCCCCAAGAGACAATGTACATTAGACCTGGGCAATCACTCTAGGCTTTTCTGGGTCTCCTAATCTCCTGATTAAGGAGAGGGGGCATCCTCAAGTCTCTGCCTGTGACAAAATAAGAAACATATATTTGATCTCTGTCCCTGAATTCTCACACAGAGCTCCTAAAACACTTATAATTTCCTTAGTGATTTGGGCTGATCAGAGCATCTTACACAGAGCTCCTAAATTCCTAGGGATTTTTCTGGAGCATCTTTTATTTTAATGAGATGACTCTCGGCGGGCTCCTGGATGAGGGATGGTCACCAGAAAGACTAAGCATGATTAGAAGCTCAGAACTATCAGTCCCACACCCCATATTCCAGGGAGGAGAGAGGGGCTGATGACTGAGTTACTATTTGATCATGCCTACCTAAGGAAGCCTCCATAAAAAATCCATGAACTGTGGGATTCAGAGAGCTTTCCAGGCAGTGAACACATCCACGTGCCAGAAGGGTGGTGCCCCCAACTCCATGAGGACAGAAGCTCCTGCACCCCAGACCCTTCCAGACTTCATCCTATGTACCTCTTCAGCTGGCTGTTCATCTGTATCCTTTATTACAACCTTTATAACAAACTAGCAAATGTAAATAAGTGTTTCCCTGAGTTCTGTGAGGCATTAGAGCAAATTATCAAACCTGAGGAGGGAGATATGGGAACTGCTGATTTATAGCCAGCTGGTGAGAAGCAAAGACTTGTATAACTGGGGCTTGCAGCTGGTGTCTGAAGAGGAAGGCAGTCTGTGGGACTGAGCCCTTAACCTGTGGGGTCTGCACCAATGCTAGGTAATTTGCATCACAGTTGAATTGTAGGACATGCAGTGGGTTTTCAGATAGTTGGAGAATTGGTTGGTGTGGTGTCCAAAGTATTGAGGGTAGAGTAGGGAAGGAGGATTGCTTTTCTTTTACTGCCTTAGGCTCTATTCTATTCTATCTCATTTGCCAAATACACTGATAAATCTAAAGCTGATTTTATTTCATTCCAAACCCTGATCGCTACCTTACATCATCAATTCTAAGATTTTTTTTTCATATCTTAACACCTCTAAAATCTGGGTAAAAAATGCAAGTTAGTTATTTTTCCTTTTAAGAGCTATATAAAATGATGATGCATGTCAAAACCAAAGTCATTTTAACTTCCAAAGATGTACAGCAACAACCTATATATCTGCTTGGATGTATCAAAGGAAATTCAGACTTAGGTGGTCCAAGATTAACCTTATGTTCCTCCCTTCAAATCAGATCCCTTTTTTTTTTTTGGTACTCAGAGGCTTTTATTTTAAAGCAAATTTTACAGACCTCATTCAAACCTCATGCCAAGTTTCTACAATGAATAGAAATACTATTATCCTACATGGAGACTCGAGGAACAGACATGGAAAGGTTAAGGAATATAACCTTAAAGATGCAACTGAGTAGAGGCAGTTACAAACAGAATTTGAGCCTTTTAACTTTGAAGCTCATCCTACTGAATAACACTGCATTTTTCAAGCTTCTATTTCTAAATGTATTATCATTGTCCTCTCTCACTTCTTAAATCTGTCTTAAAATTCTTTCAACAGAAATTTTAAATAATATTAAAGAAAGAGTTGATAAAAATGACTGAAGTTCTCAAAGGAAATAGATTAAACAGAGCCATGAAAATCAGATTTTAATTAATTTTGTGATTTCTTCTTTTAGAGAAAGCCAAAAAACTGGCCTATTCAGCAAAGTCACTGGCTTGTTTCTTGACCAGCACTCATCAATGAGGCTAATCCACCCACGGGCAAGCTGGACTTAGATAATTACTTCCAGAAGCTGAAAGTTGCCTATTCATGCTTGCAGAAAAGAGGAATGTGGTACTTTAATCATATATTTCACTTCCTCTGAGTGGCAGAGATTTTATACACCATCCCTTTGAGAATCAAATACTAGATGATATCTTTGGGCATGCAGATGCCCTTTCTAAGTCCCCTCTCAGAGAATGGCACCACCATCCCTCAGTTACACAGGCCCTAAATCTGGAATCCCTTCTCTCTCATCCCCCACGTCCACCTACCTCCTGTTTCTGGCAACTTTACCTTTTCAATATTTACTATTGCCATCATTTTCCTAAGGGGTTCTCTTTTTTTTATTATTAATTTTTATTGGAGTATAGTTGCTTTACAATGTTGTGTTCGTTTCTGCTGTACAGCAAAGTGAATCAGCTATACGTATACATATATCCCCTTTTTCTTGGATTTCCTTCCCATTTATCCTAAGGGGTTCTCTTTAATCCTTTCATTTTTATTTTTTATTTTATTTTTTTTTTGGTACGCGGGCCTCTCACTGTTGTGGCCTCTCCCGTTGCGGAGCACAGGCTCCAGACACGCAGGCTCAGCGGCCATGGCTCACAGGCCCAGCCGTTCCACCGCATGTGGGATCTTCCCAGACCGGGGCACGAACCCGTGTCCCCTGCATCGGCAGGGGGGCTCTCAACCCCTGCGCCACCAGGGAAGCCCCAATCCTTTCATTTTTAAATCACTGTCTCTTTGTTTTAATCAACTTTATTCAGGTATAATTTACATACATGCATCTGTTTTAAGTATGCAGTTCATTGAATCTTGAGAAATACATATGCTGATGTAACCAGCACCACAATCAAGATACAAAACATTTCCATTACCACCAAAAAAATCCACTCTGCTCATCTGCATTCATTTCCCTACTCCGTTCTCCTGTCACAGCAACTAGTGATCTTCTCTAGCTCTGTAGGTCATTTTTATCTGTTCTAGGATTTCATATACGTGGAATTATATGGTATGGACTCTCGTCTGGTTTATTTTACAAGGCATAATATTTTTGAAGTTCATCCACATTGTGGCATAAATCATCAGTTTCTTCATTTTTACTGATGAGTAATATTCTATTATATGCCTAGGCTACAGTTTCTGTTTACTCATTTTACCTGGTAAGGGACATTTGGTAGGTTTTCAGTTTTTTGCAATTACGAATAAATTTAATAATAAATTTAACAGTAAATGTGATATTAACATTTATGAACAACTCATGTGGTCACATGTTCTCTTGCATAAATACCTAGAAATGGGATTTCCTAGGACATGATTTCCTAGGAATGGATCATATTGTAGGTATATGTTTAATTTTATTAAAAACTGCCAACCTCTTTTCTAAAGCACTTATACAAAATTACTCTCTTTTGAAATACATTTCATATCATTATTTTTGTTATTTGTCTTTTTTTGTGTCAACTTAAATCATTTAAGTCTGTCAGATCCTTATGTATCCATGCCTTTTTCTGTGGTTAAAGTACTCTGATATCACTGTATGGACTTCATCAGGTTATGTTTCTTTTTAAAGATGGAAATTTTTACCCTGAAATTAATGAATTTATGTTGTATTACCAAATGTTTAGAACATTTATGAAAAATCAGAGGCTGACTGGTAAGGACTTTGACCCAACAGCTCCATGTAATAAAGAGTCCGACTTCACCTTTATTTTTGACCACTGACAGCTCTCCAGCTCCATTCTTCCCCCTTTGCTTTTTGCCCCACGTCCGGGCAGGCCAATAAGACCTCTCTCACTCAGTCTGTCTCTGTCTCTGTCTCAGTCTCATTCTCTGGGAATTCATATCACGCAAACCCAATCCCATAGGTAGAGACCCCCCGACAGACACCACCTTTTAGCCACAATTCAAATGAAAGCCAATGCACCACTCCTTTCCTTCAAGCCATTCTGGACCAGCTTGTGTGTGTCCCTCACTCCCCAGAAGCCACTCGTGTGAATGATCCACTTCTTTTCAAACATTTTTGGTGTATGAAGTCATTAGTATCAACACACAAACCACTGATTGAAGGAGTCTGATCCCTTCACAAGGCAGCCACAAGAGTCTAGGAGCTGGTGTTAAAACTCAGAGGCAGTGTTTGGTAGAGGCTAAATGTATATCCAGCTCACACCTTCGTGCCATGGCAGCATTTGCTTTCTTAGCATCCGTACAAGTACATAACTTCAGTTATAACAAAGAGCCATATGTACTTAACCTTCCATTTCACAAAAAGTTTTTCTGTGTAAATAAGGCATGATATGAATTTCACACAAACTGAAAGGAGAAGAAATGCTGGGGGATTGTATATAAGACAACAAAGGGCAAGAAATTTAGAGAAACAAGTAGCTAAGCATATGGGAATATCGAGATAGCTAAGATCAAAAGTCTTTTGAACAAAGAAATGTTACATAAGCCAGCGCAATTTAAAGTGTGGTCCCCAGGCCACCATCAACTGGGAATTTGTTAGAAATGCAAATCCATAGGCCCCACCAGCTCCACTGAATCAGGATTCTGGGAGCAGAGCCCAGCTATCTGTGTTTTAACAATTCCTCCTGATGATTCTAAGGAAAGCTAAAGATTAAGAATTATTGCTTCAGGTGACATAAAAAGCAACTGACTGACCCAGAGTTGCAAGGGATAAAGCTTTTGCAGACAAGAGGTTTATGAGCAGTCTCATAGGCAACTTTTCAAAAGAAGACAGATCTAACAAATGCTGTCAAAGAAAATAAATTATGAAAATAAGACATTACGAAGAAAGACTGTCTTCAGTAAAAGAAATTTAATGCTTGCATATTAAAGGTCAGAGGAAGTAAAGAAGGGATGTGCTAAGGATATTTATGTGCAGTGCCTCTGGGAGTGGAAGTTTCTAAATGGGGATTTGTGAAAGTGAATTAAATGATTATCAAAAGGAGGAAAGGGGTTTAATAGATTCATCAGCATGAAAGTAGAATTCTTAAAATTAAAGCACCTTAAGTATTTTAAAACAAATCATTTCTCAGTATAAATACTGAATCCTAAATTATATATATATTTTTTTTCTATTTCTACTGTCACTATCCTAGTCTAAGTCAACATGTCTCCCACTTGGTTTCTGGCAACAGTATCCTAACCCGTCTTATTGATTACACTTCCTCTCCTCCAATCGAAACACAGCAGTCAGCGTGAATTGTATCATGTCAATTCCTACCTTATCACTACCCCAATTTTACCATTATATACAATATAAAGTAAAAATTTCTTACCATAGGATGACCCAAACTCTGCCTACTTTTCTGGTCTTATCTCAAGTATGCCTCTGACTTACCTCTCTCCTTTGTTTCTTTTACACCAACAGCAGTGGCCCTCAGTATGTTCCTCCAACAGGGCAAACTAGTTAGCAGCCTCTCTCCTTGATTTACACACTGTGGGCCCTGCTCAGCATTCAACTCTCAGTTTTGTTAGGGAACCTCTGGCTGAAACCACTAGCCCTGGCCAGGCATGACAATAACCGCTTGGCTTGCGTAAGTTGTCTCACAACAGGAGGTCCTGATAAGGAGCACAATACTGACAAGCTACTGCCAAAACCAACCAGAAGAATTCGGGAGCCGCCAAAATGAGGGAGGAGATGCCAGCCCATAATACATCCTGCCAACTTCCCAGAAATCCTCACACTTGAGTCAACCTTGACTGAGATACACGCAGCACCAGGAAGGGCCCTGAGTCGGCAGACCAAGTATGGGTACGAGCAAGATTGGCCAGAGACAGCTTGGAAGGCTCACCCCACCTCTATAAAACCTGAGACTTTGAGCCACAAGGCACAACAGTGCTGGGCTCCCTTACCCTGCTGCTCTCTGCTCGAGCATCCCTTTTCAATAAAGTCTTTTGCTTTGTCAGTATTTGTGTCTCCTCGGACAATTCATTTCCAAGTGTTAGACAAGAGTCCACTCTCGGGCCCTGGAAGGGATCCCCCCCACCCCCCGTAATAGTTTTAATACCATATTTGTAGAGAGAGCTTTCCTAACTACTCAACCCAATATAATGTCAGTCATTCTGTATTATATCACTTTATTTTTTTCATAATACTATAATTAGCAGGAATTATTTTATTGATTCCTCTATTTATTGATTGTGTCTTACACCAATAGAAAGTAAAATGCAACAACCTGTGTGTCTGTGGAACCACTTTCTCGGCACTTAAACAATAGAACCCCGGGCACATAAAAGTTGTTCGATAAATGCTTGCTGAAATATATAAAGTTTTATCTTAACACTATCCTTTTATTATTCATATGTCAACATTCCCCACTGGACTGATAGTTCTTTGAGGATACAGTTCATGACATTTTTCTTTTGTGTGCCTCAAACCTAGAAAAATACATGGAACAAGGTAAAATTCTTGATATATTGATAATCATGGAAAAATTTTTTTGCATTACCCAACAAGTGCATTTACTGGTCAATAAAGTAACTTGAAAACTATATATCACTACTTTGGGGACTTTGAATAAGCCCATTTATTCAACTGTAAAAGGAGCCTAACAAAACTGTATTATTTCCCTTCCAGAATATTTGTGTTAATGAAATGAAATGCAGTAAAAGTTATGTGAATAAATCTTAGCATCAATTTTCTCTTCTTTATTTAAAAGTTATTCTTTTCTTTTATTCTTGTTTCTTGGGCCAGGATTGGCAAAATATAGCCTGTGGGCCAAATCTTAACCATCACTTGTTTGTGTACAGCCTGAGGGCGAAGAATAGGTTTGACATTTTGAAGTGATTGAGAAAAATCAAAATAAGAATAATGACACATGAAAATAATGTGAAAGTCAAAATTCAGTGTTCATAAATAAAGTTTATTAGCACACAGCCAAAATACTCCACGTATTTCCTATAGCTGCTTTTGTGCTCCAAGGGCAAGGGTGAGTAACTGAGACAGAGACCACATGACTTACAAAGCCTAAAAGGTTTACCAGCTGGTCCTTTAGAGACAAACTGTGCAAACCCTTGGTTTAGACCACACCTCAAATACATAACAGTCTACCCCTTGCATTCATGTCAATCATGTGCTCCATGGCTGCCGACTGGCCCATATTTACTCTCATAATACCCTCTACTTCCCTAACATAACACACACTCTGCTGTATTAAAAGACTTTTATTTCATTTTCTGTCTTCTCATTTAGACTATAAACTCCACAAAGGATAGGATGGGTGGCGAAAATCTAGCACATAATTGTTGCTAATTAATTACTATCTGTGCAAAGACTGAATAAAAAATGAATATGTGTTTGTATTTAAGATATACAAATATATAATTTTTCTTTGCCATTTTACCTAAGGGTAACTTGAAAAGGGTTTTACATTCTTACCAACAGGCAAAACTATCACATTATTTAAGAAGTTAAACATTCTCCTTCAATTTGTCAGACGTGACTATTTCATTAAGAAATTCCAAGTTTCCTTATCACAAGGAACTTTCCTTATCCTTACTGCATAAGAAACAGAGTTAAGTGCTGAGAGCCATCAGCTTAATTTCTCCCTTATTAATCCCATTCACACATGTAGGGCATTTAATATCTCCCTGTATTGAGCCACTTCTAACTACAAGACACTTGAATACAAGAACTCAGAATGGACAGATTGATGTATCACTGATTATTCTCAAGTACGGTCAAAGACTGAGAGTTAAATCTTTGCAATAGAAAAAGAATCCAGGGAGCCCTGCATCCTGCTTTTCTTTTACAAAAATTAGTATTTCTCATTATTAGAACTGGAAATATAATGATTTCAGCTAAAAACAGAGTTAAAGTTTAGTCTTTCTTCCCCTATCCAGAGTGACAATGATTAGTGGGGCATCTTTCAGACAATACTAGGGTTCGATTGTAAAGAAAGAGGTGAAGTAAATGAGAAGATTAAATAATTCAAAGAAATGTCAAAAATTTAGATAAATTTACTAAAGAAAGCATAGGTATCTTGAGTTTTTTTCTGATACTGAGATAATGTATAGTACTATGATTCAGATATACATATAAGTCACCTCTGAAGCTATCTTTTTAAACTTTTGTAGTACACTGGGTCTTGGACTTGACCTTGGAGTTTCCAGGGAACACTAAGTGAAAGTCTTGATTTTTCTGGATAAGATGGATACAGTCTATATGGTCTAATCTGTGGATTGCTAGAAATCACCTAACTTGGTTAGTATGCGTACGCTCACATTCTATCCTGTTGACCAAAAATACCTACATTCTCATGGTTGATGTGAATTCTAATCCCAGATGTACATACAAGGGTAAATTATATGAAGGCTATCACACCAATAACTATTACTTTCATAGGATTTTAAAAAATATTTCCTACTCCTCCTAGTGAGATAAGCACTCTTGAGCTCCATGTCTTGCTTCTCTAAATAAGTAAGCTGAGCACCACTGTTATTCTGTCTTCAAACAATGCATTATTCCAAGTGACACCAACTTATGTACAGTAAGTCCCCTACATACAAATGAGTTCCTTTCTGAGAGCGTGTTCGTTAAGTCCACTAACCTTAAACCAGGCACCCCCATACTCTACTCATCTCTGGGCCTAGCACACCTTTCAGATCTTTTGATAACACAACACCTTGCCTAACTGCTGGTTCTTTCTGTAGATCAAAGAAGCAGAAATGAAGAATAATTAACAGATGACCAGATCTCTTCTCTAGCTTCCCTTTCAGTAGTTTTGCGAACAAACTGTGTGAACAAGAGAGCATCTGAAGAAAAATCTCGAGAAGTCGACAAGGCTGCACACAAGCCTGCACACAGTGGGGGATGGCAGTGACTCTGACCCCCCATCTCAATGATTAACTGAGATTACTTCCATTTTGTCCCTTTAAAAAACTTTCATGGCTGAGCAGAATCTTTGGAGGTGGCTTTTGGGGGACACTGAGTGTACCATCTCCTCAGATTACCAGCATTCTGATTAAAAGCAACTTTCTTTTCTACCAATATTTGTCTCTCTCTCTCTCTCTGATTTTTTTGAGCAGTGCACAGCTGGACCTGAGTTCAGTAAAAATCATCGGATCTAATTTTACAAGTGAGGGGGAAAAGAGGGGCCCAAGCAGGTTTAGTGACAAATGCCACGTAGTAAGTACACAAACTAGAATTATTTCTTCCTATTTCATTTCAGTGCTGTCAGTTCAATGTCTGAAATATCTACTGGATATGCACCTGGTAGGCACCTGTCCTACTGGAAGTGAGTCTGCTTGTCCTAAAATTATGCAAAAACCACTACATTCATCTTATTGTAGATGTTTTTTTTTAAACTGTGAAGCTGGGTTACAAACAAAAGGCCCCACAGAGTCAAAGGGAAAAAGAACTTACCTCTCTGGGAAGTCCAGCACTTTCCCCCGACTGAATTTTTGATTTGAGGTAAGATTGAGATTGATAGTTTTCTTTTTTAATGTTTTAATTGTGCTTTTTTTTTATTTTTCAGTTGTCCCTTAGAACGATCTCTTTATTTTCCTAATATAAGTTAGGAAACAAAGAGTTACCACTGGATAGAAAGCCTGCTCTGCCTGTTGCTACATTTAGGATCTTGGACAAGTTACCTTCCTTCTTTAAGGTTCATTTGCCGTGTCTACAAAATACTCCAGTGTGTATCTCAAAGATTTCAAATGAGAAGAAATAGGAGGGGATGAATAGAAGATATATGCCAATAAATAAGTATATTAATCATGAGGATGATAATGAGGAGGCGAAGAAGAAGAATGCACAGCAGATAAATAGATACTGAGCAAGTTTAGGGTGCCTTCTGTTCTGTTCTTGTTTTTCATGACATCTCTAGAGTTGCCTGCTTCAAAGTGACCTCCAGCTAAAACTGGAATGCTCACTTCTCTCATTTAGATTGGGAAATCAGGATCTAATTTGGAAGTCAATAGAAGTCATGTGTGGCATACAAATTATAGAAAGAAGATGCAAATACAAACAGATCAGCTAGAAAACATATTAACTGTTCCTCAAACAATTCACAAAATGGCTCTGTCAATGCAAACTTATTTAGAAGTGACTATAATTTCTCAAAAGTTAACGGGATTGTTATTGTCCATTAATTTTGGCCAATGGTTTTTAACTGTCCTTGCATAAAATAAAATGAATTTAAAGAGCAGTTAAATTATTAAAGAAACCTGTTAACTGGGAATTTTTTTAAAGTTAATTATAGCAAGTGGAGTATTTAAAAAACTCATTTGTTCTGCTCAATTGGAGTAAGAAGATTTTGCTCCACTCCATAATTTAAATATCCCATAAATTTGTTTCTAAATGTTCAGAACAATAAAAAGGTACATTACACATTATTATAAAGGCTCCAAATTATGGGGTGAATAAATGAAAAAAAAAAAAGATTACATGTGGTAAGGAGACATCTAAGATGGTTCTTAATGATCCCACCTTCTCACTAGTAATCTTTTTTTATTAAATAGTGACTAATTGTCTCTTTCACAATGTTTGCTTAAGAGTAAATCCAGAATGTTTTTCAAAGTATTTGTTATGTATACAGTAAGTGAAGCTAATTTTGAAATTTTATTTTGGGGAATGACATGTCATATTTGAATATGAAAAGAAATGAAGGGTCAAGTTAAAGGTCGTATCCTATTTAAAATGTTAATATGTGATAGACTGAATTAAGAAAAATGCAAATTTATTTCAACTGAATGGAAAGCAAACAATGGGATCTCAATTCTAGCTTGGTAAATCCCATTATGTTTTCTCTCAACGGTTATTTAAATTTTCCTGAAATTTCTCCATAGCAAGTGAATTGTAATTTATTTTAAGTTAGCACCTGTTCATAAAACAAAAAACATATTTAGTGGAACTAAGATCATGGTCACAAAATCGAAATGACAGAAATAGGAATTGCTTCTGTAAATGACTTTACAGAATGAACGCCCTGTGAGAGGTAACATACCTACACTATTCTTATGCATATGCCATATTTTAAAAACTCTCCAGAATTTCAATTATACAAAGAACTCTTTTGTTATACTTTTCGTAGGTTGTCATTAATGAATGAGTGAGTTGTCTGAATGATGAGGTGCTTTCTAGTTGCATTCTCAGTTGAGATTATGATAGGACTGCCATCTGAAAGAGATGATTTCAAAATTGTTGGATAACAGAGGAAGAACCTGGTCCAGGAAAGCACAAGATACAATCCACCTTGGCTATTAGTGACTTTATGATGTGCACTTGAGATTGAAGCCACTGCAGATTGATCTAAGGGCACTTCATCTATTCTTAGCAAGGCCAGAACATCAACTAAGCTTGAGTCCATAAAAGAAAAAAGGCTTTATTAATCAAGTGTATTTAAGACTGTTTTACTTCATTCTCTGTGTTTTTAAAGATATCACAGATGGCAATCTTGAAGGTTTTCCAATAATGAAAAATACTCATTTACAGCTGAGCCAGTACCCACTGATAAAAGGCGAGGCCTTGAGAGTTAGAAAAGCTGTCTTCTCTTAGGCGCCAGACAGTAATCAGTAAGACTGAGCAATGTTATGAGTGATAAAAATCCATTAAGACTCAGGTCTGTGGCAAAACTCTAACTGAGGATATAACCTTTCCACCTATTATTTATCATGGCTTATAGTAGCATGTGAAAAAGAAAAGCACGGCAGAGAGGAAATAAAGAAATAAATGAGATTTGAGAAATCTACACAAGGATGAACTTTAATACACATTGGCTCATGGAACTGTGTGGAAATAGATCAAAGGCCAAATAAGTATTTGAGGCAGTTTTATTGACAGTGAAACCAGACACATGAACTAAAAAAAGCTTATGATTGTTGGAGCCTTAAAAAATCTTTACACCCACTACTGTGCTCCAAATTAGCATGGGCCGGACACAGGTTGTGAAAGCTGTGTGGCCTTCAAGAATGGCTTCTTCCCCTTCAGATATTAACATGATATCTCAGATACTGATCAACTTCAAATATTGACATGAGAGGTGGAGAGTCATTTTCCTCATAATTTATAGTGTACAGGACCACAATGAGGCACTTCCAGGTCTTGAGAGAGAGAGAACCTCACATTTATTATGAGATGTGGGCCCTCAACTGGGATGCACCAACTAGATGGGAATTTGGAAGATAATCCTTCCAGAGAAGGTAAGTGTGTTTTATGTCTGGAAAGAAGATAAATTTGATAACAAAAAGGTGGGCTAAGGAAGAGATTGGCCAGTTGATCACAAAATAATTTCCATTCTCTCCTGGGCACAGTATTAGACTACATTTCTCAGTCTGCCTTTCAGTAGGTTGTACCTGGAATGAGTTTTGTCCACCGGAACGTGGGCTGAAGTGATGTATACCATTTCCACATCTGGCCTCCATGCTCTCTCCTCACCCCACCTACTGGTGGATGTTGATGACCTGGGTGACCTCGAAAGCCAAGTGTGGAAGATGCCAGAGACTGCATCAGTTTGTGTCCCTAAATGATTGCAGAGAACACAGCTTCCCCTACCCCTACCTTGACCACGAACTGAATTTTACGTGAATGAGAAATTTAGTTGTGTTATACTACTGAGATGTTGTGGGGTTGTTTTTTTTTTCTTAGTGGCAGCTATCTTCACCAGAATTAATATAAAAACAAGTCATTTGTGGGTATATATGTCCCAAATATTATATCTCCATGACTTTTATTTTTTCTGTACATACATGGTGCTTTTTTGATTAGCGAGAGTTCTTAATTTTGACACAGTTGAATTTGTAAATTTTTCCCTGTGGAGTTAATTCTTCTGGCCTGCAGAGAAGAATCATCACTGACCCTTTTGGTGATGTTGGTGCTTCTCTCACCAGTGCATCCCCAATATCTTTGGTGAATGGTTTGGCCTCTGGGCCCTCCTGTGGAACATAATCTTCTGATGGGTCTCTTGGCCTCACATAATATATCTGACTCAGAATACCCACTTCCGAGGGCTCTTGAATCCTTCCCCACCACTTACAATGGCAATTCAGGCAGTTGCCTTTCACTCACCATGGGTTACCATTTTCTCCAGGCTCCCAAGGGCCACCCTAGGATTAAACAATATATCCCGAGATATATATTCAAAACTAAACATATTATAATTTATTGTTAGTTTAAAGGACTTGGATAGCACCTCCGGGCTTAAAGCACTGGAATCCTTTCTGTACTACATATGTGGTTGGGGTGAGGGGGTAAGGGATGGAGACTAGAGATTAGAATAGTTTCATACTACTAGTGAGTCAAGTATATTTAATGGAATTTGATGTAAAGTTGAGTTCATAAGGAATTGGTAAGGTTATAATAGAAAAACTTCACTATGATACCATGGAGGCTTATGTGCTTGGTGTTTGTTTTAACTAAGCGAACACTGATGGGTTCACTGAAATTAGCTATACTCGCTTGGATCTCACTAAAATTTTGAGTTATGATTTGTGATAGTTATGACTGTTATATTAAATCAGTAAGACCAATTAATTTTCTCATTCCATATAAATACAAGTTTACTTTTGATAACATTAATTTTTATTCTAAGAGTTTGTCTGACTAAAGAAGTTATCTTACAATATGAGAATTAGAAAGGAGATATAGTCCAGGACTCAAGATCTATTCCTGGTAATTCATATGATGTTAATAGTCTTCATACTTTTCAAAATAATTTTTTTTAAAGATTAAAAAAAAATCTCATGCTGCCAATTAAATTGCCCCATCCCTGCAGATGCTGTTTTTAATTTATGAGATGTCTAATAGTGTTTTTAAAAATACTAAACATGTGCTTCATCAGAACCTATTTGTAATAAGATTACAGCAATTAAGTAATTGGAAAAGCATGTCTGAACATGCTGAATAAACTCTTCTGAAAGAAATAATAATTTGTTTAATATTAATATATTAAAATATGAATATATAGCTAATTTTTGTCAACCTCACAGTTTTCACTTATTTGGCAACATAAGCTTATCCAAATACTAATATCCAAGGTAAAAGTTGGTTCACCACCCTCATCTATTTATCTCACTTCAAGTACTCACTGTTTTTTTAGCCACTAAGGAAACAATATATAAACAGAAATAAGCTATTGGTACAAACACTCAGTGTTAGTATTTCAAACCCTTTCTTTCAGGCTTACGACTGCCAATGCAATCAACAATTCATCATTCTGGATGTTAGAAATAAAACATCCAGCTTTTAACCATTTGCCTGTGGTGAGGGGAAAAGGTGGAGAAGTATCACCATATTGGAAATAGCAACATTGTTTACAAAGAGAAGTATAGTGAGAAACTACAAAGTGGTTTGTTATTCTCTTTCGCCTTTTCTGGTATCCTGAAATGGCCCTTGAACCCACATCAGAGACTACCAAGTCCTAGTAGCAACAGTCTAGTTCTTTAATGCTCTAACCTGAACCCACTCAAGTGTGTGAAACATTTTTTAAAATGATTAGTGTTTAAGACATTAAGTTTGTACTTCTGGGAACGACTAAGAGCCATACTGAGAAGGAATATATTACGGTAATGAAATGTGAGGTAAGAGCATTTTAATGTAAGCATCTAAATGTAAGACTCCTCAATAAAATTTTCCGGGAACTTCTCCAAGTAGAAACATGGGGAGTTCATTTTTACAGATCACTGAGATTCTCTATACATCGTAATGAAGAAATGTCTAAGCTGGTTGAGCTCTAGGGAGTGATTATGTGTCCTTGAAGAATAATGTGAATGTGGTTTCTTCAGTCTCGGGTAGTGGTCCCATCCAATGCCCATTCACAATCCACAACCTTTACGACGGGTCCCAGAGTAGGTCCTGAGCCAATCCTGACAGAGGCAAGAGCCATCAGTGTGTCAGCCCTAGCTTCTGATGGGGCTTCATTAACTTATCCCCTTGGATTTGGTGCCTGCTGACTGATATATTTATTTTGGTCTTTGCTTGTTTGCTTCATAAAGGTAATAGTGCTTTCAAAAATATTAAGAAATTCCTGAAAGAAAAACTGTGACCATGTTACAAGCAGAATAGTATTACTTTTACTATACTCTATCCTGGTCAGATCCCATCCCAAACATTGTGTTGAGAGTATTATGAAATAAGGAGTATTCTATAGTTGGATTTTGTCTCTAGTTAGATTAGAAAGGCTTCCTAAGTCTGGAATGTTCTGCCTATTTTTCACTGCTATTTGAAATTTCTCCCATTTTACTAGAGGTCCAGATCCAACTGTATCCTCTGTGAAGCCTTCTTATTACTTCTAGACCACAGTTAATGTTCCTATTTTTCAACTGCTAAAGCACATTCTGTCTCAACTTTTAACTGGATAATTATTAAAGAGTTTTCATTAAATTTTTATATGTGTGTGTCATCTCACAAGTGAGACTTATGTGCTAGTCTCTATTATTTCTTTTCTTATTATTTTTTCTTTGCTGTTGCAAATAAGCAAAGCCCAAGTGAATAAATAACATATTAATTAGCGGGGACCAGATCTGAGTGGGGAAGTGAATATGAAGCCCCATCAGAAGTTAGGCCTGACTCACAGAAGGCTCCAACCTCTATCAGGATTGGCTCAGGACTCACTATTAGGGTTGTGGGTTGTGAATGCACGTAGATGGTACAACTACCACAGGCTGAAAACCTAATTCATATTTACCTTTAAGGATTCACAATCATTCCCCAGAACTTAACCAGCTTAGATTTTTCTTCATTAGGATTTATAAAGAACCCCATGATTTTTAAAATGAGCTACCTGTGTTTGTATTTGTAGAAGTTCCAAGAAATTTTCATTTATTGGGGGGTCTTACATAAAAAAGCTCTTACCTCACATGTCATTACCATATCACATCCCTTCTTAGCATGGCTTGACAGACTTTCACCTAAACTGTATTTAATACAGGTCTCATATATGAGTAAACATCCTGCTATGCATTTAAATCTATGATATTTCATTCCTGGTTCTACTTACTAATTCTATAATTAAGAATGTATATGGAAATTACCTAAGGGAAGTCTATTCAAATTTCTGGAATTAACTTCTCTTATTATTGGTACCAAGATGGAAAAAAAGAGGAGACGATCGGCCATCAAAGTGGGAATAAAATCATTTGAAAGATGTTAAAAACATAGCTCATGGTGGCGGATTAAAAAAGGACCATGAATCCAGGATTAAATTCAACTTCGCAGCAAAGGACAATCACTTTCAGGTTTGTATACATTGTTTCTTATTGCTTCTAGCTTTTTGGCTATTCCACCAATTCCCAGCAGGAAGAGAAAGAAAGATAAAGGATATTTGTAATTTCACTGTGATTGTGAGAGACTCATTCTCTTTTTACCATGGATAGCAGTGTTTCTTAGACTTTAAAGTACATAAAAATGCCCTGAAGAGTTTAAGAATCAAACTCTAAGGTCCTACCCACAGAGATTCTGATTTGGCCAGTCTCAGATGGGGCCTGGGAGTCTGCATTTTAACAAGAACCTGAGAATCTGAATGCAGGTGGTCACCATTAGCTCAAAGGTTTTTGCTTCCAAAATACTTCCCAAAATAATATTATTTCACGTATGACTGAACTGGCTGCGCCACTACCTGAGTATGTCAAAATATATATATATCAAGGATTAATTTTTTCTTTGGTTATCTGTACTTCCCATGTGCTCCGCGTCGCAATTTTTTCTGAGGCTCAGATGGCTACCATGGTGTCAGTACGGAAAAAAACAACGAACTTAGAGGAAAAAGTATGCTTGGTAGACATTACAGTGTCATTTTGTACAAGCCATAGATACTGCTTTTCCTTATGTAAAATAGCTAATAACTTCCCTGCCTGAGTTGCTGAGAATAAAATAAGAAAATGTGTGTGAATCATTTTAGTAAATTTAGTATATCAAGTAGTAAATTTAAAAAACATAGTAAAAGGAAAAATATTCTTATCCATAGCACTGTTCCTTTTGAAAGAATGTAGCCCCTCTAATTAACAATGGCAAGTTTAAAGACTAAAACTTGTTTGAAAACTTAACAAAGCAACAGGTGGCAAAAATGTTCCAGTCTATATTATCTGATCAATGATTAAGTATTTTACATCCAGGAAAAGTTTCCTATTACAGTTTTTAAAGAGAAGCATTCACCTTAGGAAAAAAATCTCTATTTTTTCCCCCTTTGGGAATTTGCATTAATCTACAATTTATCCATTGTTATATTTTTCTATTTGAAAAAAATAAGAGTACATAAATTTCATCAACCTGAGAGCAATACCACAATATGTTGAAACAGAGCTGAATATAGAATACACAGATAGTTTTAACCTAATTCTTTAATCCAGATCATCGCTTTTAAGAGTACTTTGGTTTTCACTTTTGAACAACTCTAAATAATTTTTGCAAGCACATTACCAGACTAGTCAATGCACGGCTCAGGGCACAGAGAGGCCTCTGTTATAGAAAATGCCAGACCAATCTACGGCATCCACAGAGAAGCCTGAACAGTCTTCATAGTCACAGTGAAGTACTTCTAAGAAGGGGATGAGTCTCAAAGTGACTCAATAAGGCAAATGCCAACTACCTGGCCTCAACACAGCAGGATCATTTCATATTTTGAATATTTCCTAGAGTTGTGGCTTTTAGAACAGCCCTCACAGACACATCACTTGCATTTTCATTTTCATTCCCCAGAACTTTACTATATGACCTAGGTAAGGTATTTGGGGCATAGTATTCAAAGGCAAAAAAAATGACGACAATATTCTAACAAATGTTCAGAATAAGAGCTATCTTCAGAGTAATGTTGTCTGTGACTTCGGCTGCAAAAACAAAAGCCTTAGCAAGATTTTACAAGGTGATAAGTTGATTATAAGACAACCTTTCTGCTTATAGAAGAAAAAAACAATATCCAAAGAGATTTTTAAAATTTATCCAAAAATTAAAATCTGATTAGTGATTAGCCTCTCTTAAACCTTTCTGGTTTTTTTTTTTCTTCTATAAAGATGACTAGAAATTATTCAGGAAGTATGTAGTTTAATTTTAACATTCCAAATTCTTTAGGTGAAAATTCTTTTGAATTCCACTTCTAGTATAACTTTTACACAATTTGAACTCAACAGAACATGTTGAACTAGAAGATCAAGGCTGAGCTATTGAGTCAGAAGTTCCTGTTTTCAAACTCCAAATCCCTGAAACTGAGCTTCAATTTCCTCGTATGTAAAAAAGACAAACTAATCCATATGTTCTGGCATAATTTTGAGGTCCAACTGAGATAATGTATCTGAAAACATTTTGAGGACTGCTTGACACATTGCAGGTAATAAGTGGTATTTTTCTATTTTTTACACTAATGATTGATGAAAAATTGAAAGTATAATGGAGGAATCATAGTTCAGGCATAAAAAAATGCAGCCATTGAGGATCTGGTCTCAGACACATCCCTGCACCACTGAGAACTTGCATTTTCTCTGAACTGCATCAAAACCAAGGACATCACAAAGAGCGTTTAGAACAACATCCGCCAGCTGCAACCTTATGATCTCCAGGTCCTGGCTTGTAACTTAGCAACCATTTCAGAGCCCAGCCAATCCTTGCTTAATAAGCACCCTTACTTCTTGCCAGCTCCAATTATAATTCTTGACAAACAACTTCTGTAACTAACTGTGGCCTTGCCATTTTTGCCTTTATAAGCTTCCTCCATTTTGTAGTTCAGTGGAACACAATTCAAGTGCTTCTTGAATCTGTGTCCCCTGGGCTGCAGTCTTAACAAACCTCAAATAAAAGCCTCTTTATTTCAATCAGGTCTCTTTCTGAGATTTTGGTTGATATGATCATATTATCAGATATAGATTTCTGTCAACATATTCTGTTTTAAAGTATAACACAACTACAGAATATCAGAAAATATAAATGGCCAATATATGTCCAGTAAACTGAGAGGAGGAAAATTTAGTAAATGAAATTCAACATAGAGAATGCTTTTCTGAAACTGAGATGTGAGTGGCAGGGAAATGAACCAAGTGTGCAGGTTCCACCATTTAAGAGCTCACACAGCATCTCTGAGCCTCAGTTTCGGTATCCATAAAACAGTAATGATAATATTTACCTCTGTCATCAATCAGAAAGAAAAAGTCTTTGTTAACTGGATACTGCTATATGAATATGTTAATTTTACCCATAATTTTTAAAATTGCAGAGTAATTTAAATGTAGGTGAAGTGAAGTAAACGTCTGCATTTCATACATTTGGACTCCATAAAATTTTTCTTTACCTCACCCACTTTTGGGGGATTTTGTAGAACTGTAAGGGGAGTGAAATAGTAATACATTTTAGAAAACCGTATTTTGTTATAAATTACTATAGCACTTTATGTACAAATACAAGTTGAAATAAAGAAGTATATAAGTTTGGACACTTGTGTATCTCATTAAGTCTATTTCATAGTCTTAATGAATGTGGTAGGTTGTATTTTCCTAAAAGCTCACAGCAATAATTTCCATCTCATATGTTCCTTTACAATGTGACCTTGACTTGGCCCCATCAAGATGGGGAGTTTAGCCCTATCTTCTTGAATGTGGGCAGGCTTGTAACTACTTTGAGTAAGGTGGAAATGACACAGTGTTTCTGAGACTAGGTCATAAAAGGAACCAGGAGCAGGTTCCCCTTGCCTGCTGGAACACTTATCTTGAAACCCTGGCCCCCATGGACTAACCAACCTCAGGTCAACATCCTGTGGGGAAGTCACAAGGAGATCTTGTCTAGGTGCTCTAGTCAGCATTACTAGCGTTCGAGTCATCCTAACACGGGTGCCAAACATGTGGATGAATGAGCCTTCAGAGGATCCCATGCTCTAGCTGCCAATTAACCTCTACCTTCAAGTCTTGGAAGTGGAGCTCCTGGGCATTTTGGAAGCTATCCTTGGTGCTGTGTTTGACTCTTGTTGCCTCAGAATCTGCCAGCCTGATAAAAATGGCTGTCTTCAGTTGCAAATTTTTGGTTACTTGATTCTGCGGCAAGAGTTGCTGGAGCAGGATATTTAAGCACCCTAATGTTCTCCTAATGAATGTAATACAAATGCAATACTGAAGTTATTAATAGAACAAGAATGTCTTACATTGGCCAGAGCTAGGTCAGAAATAAATGATAAACTTACTCCCTGGGTTGTGAATTATTAAAACAAATTAGGAAAAGTGATTCTGAAATAATCAAACAAGACACATTTGAAGAATCAGATTTAAGTGGTCTCTCTGGAGGAATTCAAGGAATATCTTATTAGTTAGAGGATAAATTAGGTTAACTCTAAAAATTCCTCCCAAGCCTGTGCTCCTCTGACTGTTACAGGGAGTGTGTCAAGGATCTATGGTATTCACCCGTAATGGAATGTAACACCAAGCTTTGTTCGGTGGATTAAGAAGTATAAGAGATATCCCAAAGTGTCATTTATGCTGTATCCTCAGGTGTCTCAGCATTGAGCCTGCTGAATAATATATAGAGGGGATTTCCTTAGGTAAATATTTTCTCCTCTAGAGAGGAATTGAGCTACCATTTAGACATTTCAATAAGTCAGGACCATACATACAACATCGCACAAAGTTCACATGAGAATTGCTAGCTCAATTTGATTTTGAAAACTAATAAAATTGCAACCTCAATTTGATTTTGGATCTACAACATAGAAGAAAATTGCTTTAGGTGATGTGTGTTTATTCTTTTATTCAATATTTACCCTTATTGCTACTTTCTCCTGATAAGTAATACTTCTAAAATTGTCTCCTTATTAAGCCCTTACATTATTTCTACTTTTGTATTATAAAGCATGTTGTGAAAAATAATACTATCTGAATTGTTCACTTAGTATAATCATTGGGAGGGGAATACAGGGTCAAAGCTTAAAGTCTATTTTTTAGTCTATCAATTTAAATACTGTTCTATGATGAATTCTGATTTATTTTTAGGGTCCAAAAGCTAAACACAAATTGGAAATAGACAGATTTCCCTCCACTCTGTAGAAGTTAATGACTATTTCTTATGCTAGGTCCTAGTAAATTTGGGGTTCATGAGTATTCTATGAAATAAAAACCCAAAGTTCCTATAGTCCAGCCCAAAATACTGTGATTCTTCTTCCTTAGCTCTGATGAATGATTATACAGTCCAGACAAACCTGGAATACTCATTTCTATAAATTGAATCACAGGCCAAAGTAAAAATCTTCATGATACTTCAATTCTATCTAACTGGGTGCTTGAAACTTAACTGGGACTTTAGTGATTTTTAAATTATATGAAAGTGAAGAATTTGTATACATTATGTATTAGTGAGCACTAAACGTAAAAGACTGAGTTTGTTTCTTTATTAAATGCAGTATTTAATATAAAGATAAATGGTTTTCATTAACCAAAATTATCTGTTAAGAAATAAAATAGGATAAACTTAATAATAATAAGTCTGCTAAAAACATCAATAGCAGTGCAGCAACTTCCTTTCTTACCATGGGCCAAGAACTCTTCTAATCACATACTCATTTCATCCTCACAACAACCCTATGGGATAAGTTACTACCCATATTTCACATATTGAGGAAACTCAGCCAGAGAGAAGTTAACTTGTACAAGGTCACCCAGTTAGTAAGTTGTGTGGCCTGACGTGATGTCAAGGAATCAGGTTTCTGAGATTACACACCATGTGGGGCTGACTCATGGAAAAAAATGTAAACTGACAGATTTGGACAGTTAAAAAAAATCAACTACTAAGGGATAGTGCAGCATTTCTCAACTGAAATTGACATTTGTTGAGAGAATTAAACCTTAAAGCCCTAAGGCATTCATTGATGCAATGAATTAACTTCTCTCCTGTTCATTTAGAATGATACTAATTAGGTATCATCTTTGGAATAAATTGAGAGTATAGTCACTGCAATCACTTCCTGTGTTCTGCAACTCAGACAAAGAATCCTTATCGAGAAAGGTGGCAGGATCTTTTGAATTAGTTTATAATTCCAGTTCATCTTCTTATTTTTTTCGTTTTTTTTTTGCAGTACGCGGGCCTCTCACTGTTGTGGCCTCTCCCTTTGCGGAGCACAGGCTCCGGACGCGCAGGCTCAGTGGCCATGGCTCACGGGCACAGCCGCTCCGTGGCATGTGGGATCTTCCCGGCCCGGGGCACGAACCCGTGTTCCCTGCATCGGCAGGCAGACTCTCAACCACTGCGCCACCAGGGAAGCCCTCATCTTCTTCTTGATTGATGTATGTCAGGGATCTTTTAGTTACAAGTGACAAAAACCCAAAGGAGATTATGCAAAACCAGTAATTATTTGGTTCATATAGCAGGCATGAATACAGTAATTGCTCACAGAATTAAATGAAGAAATACAGCATCAAAGACTTCAGAGTCTGAAATGAGGGATTCAATTCAAAAGGAAGGTAACTCTCCCCCACCATTTCTCATTCTCAGTTGCCTCTGATCTTCTATAAATCTGCTTGTTACTATTTACTGTGTTAAATGTCCATGATAATCTGTGACCAGGGCAGACATTTACACCTTACTACAGAGTTTCAGCAGGCTAACATCTTTTGCAGAGTGTATTCATATTCAGTTTAATCTCTACTTATACAATAAAAAAAACATTTTTCCTTGCGGATAAACAAATCTAGGAATCAAAAAGCAGATGGAAGAAGCTGTTTTGTTACATTCTATTTGTCATGAAATGAGGTCACCTTAATGAGGCCAGCACTGTTCCAAGAAATGATAATGCTTCAGTATAATTTCAGTAGTTCCTTGCTAGAAGGTTCCAAAGAATATTACTCACACTGATAATTGCTTGTTAAAATTCACTGTAAAAGTATATATTTTCCTATAGACTTATAAAAAGTCCTTCACCTTAACAAGTTTAACATGCCAAAGTTTATATTTGGGACTGTGAGAAATAATAATTGGCTAATGTTTCAGAACCTGAGAATCATTTTACACTAAATGATTCCAAAAGACCTAATTTGATTAGTACCTAAATGCATGTAATTGAATGGATTTAAGGTTGAATAGAAAGAACAAAATCAATGTTTGTCAAGACATCTATTTATGATTATAGGGAGAGTGTGAGTAAACCACAACAATAAAAACAAATCAGAATAAAGTAGGACAGATATAAGGGTAGGCTGCTAGAATAGCACTGTGCCATTAGAGATTAGGAAGAATCCTGAACCTGAAAAAATAAGTTGTTTTGTCCCATCCAGACCACAGCTTAATAACATTTACACACAGCTCCAAATATTGTCTATAATTGACTTCGCTTAGTCCTCTGTGTTTGTTCATTTTAATTCATATTAATGGAATCTAGGGGGAAAAATTTAGCACCTTAGATTTTTGTAAATACAAAAGTAGCGAATAGGGCTTCCCTGGTGGCGCAGTGGTTGAGAGTCCGCCTGCCGAAGCAGAGGACACAGGTTCGTGCCCCGGTCCAGGAGGATCCCACATGCTGCGGAGGGGCTGGGCCTGTTAGCCATGGCCGCTGAGCCTGCATGTCCGGAGGCTGTGCTCCGCAGCAGGAGGGGACACAACAGTGAGAGGCCTGCGTACCGCAAAAAAAAAAAAAAAAAAGTAGCGAATAGAACATAAAATAGGACCTAAAAGTAGAGAAAGTAGAGTTCTTCCAAAATGCCCCAATATAACTAATAAAGAGAAATAGAAAAGAAACTAATGAGAAGGAAATTTGTTCCACAAATTTCTTTTAACAGTGGTAGAGTGGCATCATATACCTAGAACAATGTAATTTTTAAAGCACCTGAGCCAGGTTGTTTGGGAGGATACTGCAAGTTTGTTACACAAAATTATCTGTTTGCTATTGGAACAGATTTTAAAAGGGAACTATTCTTCTGAAACTGGCATTAGCTATAAGATAAGCACAAATTATTC
Organism: Neophocaena asiaeorientalis asiaeorientalis; assembly: GCF_003031525.2. Classification (NCBI taxonomy): domain Eukaryota; kingdom Metazoa; phylum Chordata; class Mammalia; order Artiodactyla; family Phocoenidae; genus Neophocaena; species Neophocaena asiaeorientalis. The sequence goes on from NW_020175393.1 coordinate 14,150,458, forward strand.
AGTTTAGGGTACAAAGATCTGAAGACAACCTGCTTTGTCATGTACTCCTTCCCCTCATTTATTCTCATTAGATATTATATTTACAGTCCTCTAACATCCTACCATCCCCTATTTCAAATCTATGGCAGATGATGCTAATTGGTCATGGTACTCCTTCCAGAGACAGCCTAAAAATAATTTTCACCAAAATTTTTAGCAAGGACTCAGCAAGTTAGCTACGGAAGCATCGAAATAGAAAAGGCAACTAGAGTAACAAAAGGAATAACACACATCATCTTCAACAAACTTAATGAGAAAGTGTCCACATAAAACCCACAATAGGAAGAAAAAAGTCCACCCACTCTCACATGGAACAGATTTTGTGCAGAAGCAAGCAGAATTAAGACAATAGAACTAGAAGCAAAAAATCTTAAAATCTGTATGGAGACACAAAAGACCCCGAAGATCCAAAGCCATCTTGAGGGAACAAAATGGAGCTGGAAGAATCAGACTCCCTGACTTCAGACTATATTACAAAGCTACAGTCATCAAGAAAATATGGTACTGACACAAAAACAGAAATATAGATCGATGGAACAGGGTAGAAAGCCCAGAGAGAACCCCACGCACCTATGGTCAACTAATCTAGACAACTAATCTAGGCAAGGGTATACAGTGGAGAAAAGACACTCTCTTGAATAAGTGGTGCTGGGAAAACTGGGCAGCTACAGGTAACAGAATGAAACTGGAACACTCCCTAACACCATAACACAAAAGTAAACTCAAAATGGATTAAAGACATAAATGTAAGACCCAACTCTATCAAACTCTTAGAGGAAAACATAGGAAGAACACTCTTTGACATAAATCACAGCAAGATATTTTTTGATCCACCTCCTAGAGTAATGGAAATAAAAACAAAAATAAACAAATGGGACCAAGCGAAACTTAAAACCTTTTGCACCGCAAAGGAAACTATAAGCAAGAAGAAAAGGCAACCCTCGGAATGGGAGAAAATATTTGCAAACGAATCAATGGACAAAGGATTAATCTCCAAAATATATAAACAGCTCATGCAGCTCAATATTAAAAAAACAAACAACCCAATCAAAAAATGGGTAGAAGACCTAAATAGACATTTCTCCAAAGAAGACATACATATGGCCAACAGGCACATGAAAAGCTGCTCAACATCACTAATTATTAGAGAAATGTAAATCAAAACTACAGTGAGGTATCACCTCACACCAGTTAGAATGGGCATCATCAGAAAATCTACAAACAACAAATGCTGGAGAGGGTGTGGAGAAAAGGGAACCCTCTTGCACTGTCGGTGGGAATGTAAATTGATATAGCCACTATGGAGAACAGTATGGAGGCTCCTTAAAAAACTAAAAATAGAATTACCGTATGACCCAGCAATCCCACTTCTGGGCATATACCAATAGAAAACCATAATTCAAAAAGACACATGCACCCCAATGTTCATTGCAGCACTCTGTACAATATCATGGAAACAGCCTAAATGCTCATTGACAGATAAATGGATAAAGAAGAAGTGGTACATATATACAATGGAATATTACTCAGCCATAAAAAAGAACGAAATCTGGTTATTTGTAGAGACGTGGACGGACCTAGAGACTGTCATACAGAGTGAAGTAAGTCAGAAAGAGAAAAACAAATATCGGATATTAATGCATATATGTGGAAACTAGAAAAATGGTACAGATGAACCAGTTTGCAAGGCAGAAATAGAGACACAGATGTAGAGAACAAACGTATGCACACCAAGGGGGAAAAGTGGCGGGAGTGGCGGATGAATTGGGAGATTAGGACTGACATATATACAGTAATATGTATAAAATAGATAACTAATAAGAACCTGCTGTATAAAAAATAAATAAAAATTTTAAAAATAGGCAATATATTTTGTGTGTGGTTTTCTATATCTGTTTTGTTTTACAATAACAAATTTAAAAATAAAACTTAATTCATAGTACTCTTTAACATCTTTGTAAAGAACATAAAATCTGTAGAAATGATGGGTTATTTCATGGTCCCGCCCAACTCCTAAGTTTAGAAAAGTGAAGTGACACGTGAGATCCACAGTGTTAGATGGTACATGCAGGGTCACTCAGATGGATAAGAACGGATACAGTCCTCCTTTCCACTTCTCATTTCAGTGCTTCCCCTCCTACCTTATGCTTTTCCCATTACTCCCTTCCCTGGATGAGCAGGGATGTCTTTTCTGCTAAGTAATATGTGAAAACGCGTCCAAGTTTGGAGTGAGGCACCGAGCGCTGAGCCTGTCACCCACCACTGATCACACTGGGGTACTGGGAGACCTAAGGGGTATTCCAAGAGTCCCAGAGCCCAGCTCAGCTTCGCAGACTAATAGAAAATAAGCAGCTGTTTTAATCTATGTAATCTCTGAAGCAGGACCATGCTATTTGGGTAAAATGGCAACTTTGCTGAAAAAGCTATTTCCACAGGTCAGTGGGGGAAAGGAAACATTTGAAGTCATTATCAGGGACAACATGAGAGCGAAATCCAGGAATGTTAGCAAATGGTAGATAGTTTCAGGTTAGCGGCAGTAAAACTTTTATTTTTATTTGTTACTAAGGTTTTTGGTAAAAGAAGAATTCCAACTCCCTAAGGCCATTATTTGAATTAGTACTTACAGTTTCCATATTAATATGCAGATGCTTAATTTGCATCCATCTTTTCTGAATACCTGCCCTGTAGGTCATCACCAACTTTCCCATACCCACTCTGTTTGAATATCAAGGACAGAACATGATGAGATCTTCACTGCTAACCCCTGAGAGTCCATTCTGAGCCAGGGGGGTCAAGGAAGCTTAGGGTAGCTGAAATTTGTGTTGTATTTCTTCTATCGTCCATGATAATTTACAGGATTGTTAGAGAAATTGAAAAGTGCACCACAAATTTGTACTGGTTTGATTTCAGTAAATAGGACAAAGTAGAAGAAAAGTCAGGAACAACTAAGACTAGAACAATAAGCATCCCTTCTGGAGCCAGCTCTTGGAGTTCTGCTAAGTTTCTGAGGGTACATTCCAGATAAGAACTAAAAGGCATAATCGTTGCCACCAGAGGGTGCAGAAGGGTCCTGCTCCTTGCTGTTATCAATTTTCCCTTTTATTTAAAATGACTTAAAAGATAGGGGAGAGTGGGAGGGAGGGAGACGCAAGAGGGAAGACATATGGGATCATATGTATATGTATAGCTGATTCACTTTGTTATAAAGCAGAAACTAACACACCATTGTAAAGCAATTATACCCCAATAAAGATGTTTAAAAAAAAAAAAAAAAAAAAAAAAGATAGACATCGGTAACTTTGGCCTGGATCCTGATTCTCACTGCCACCAGAGTGCCTTTATTTCTAAATGAAACCTCCAAAAGGCTTCATTTCTGTCCAATGAATAAGCATTTTCTTTCCATTTCTTTGGTGGTATCCTTGATTTTCCTCTTTCCTTCCAAACTTTGCCTCCTTTTTTTAAAAAAAAATATATTTATTATTTATTGGTTTTTGGCTGTGTTGGGTCCTTGTTGCTGCGTGCTGGCTTTCTCTAGTTACGGCAAGCAGGGGCTACTCCTCGTTGCAGTGTGGAGGCTTCTCACTGCAGGGCCTTCTCTTGTTGTAGAGCATGGGCTCTAGGTGCACGGGCTTCAGTAGTTGTGGCTCGCGGGCTCTAGAGCGCAGGCTCAGTAGTTGAGGTTCACAGGCTTAGTTGCTCCGCGGCATGTGGGATCTTCATGGACCAGGACTCGAACTCGTGTCCCCTGCATCGCCAGGTGGATTCTTAACCACTGTGCCACCAGGGAAGCCCCAAACTTTGCCTCCTTAAATATGTTTTATGTGGCCTGTTGAAGAACTTTCATGTTCTTTAAACATCTCCGCCTTTACTGTCCAAGTTCAAACTTTCAGTAAGTCACACTCAGACTTTGTAAGAGTCTTCTGATGCAGGCCTGCCTCCAGTCACCCACTACCCCAGGTGTTTCCAAACCATTCTTTACAGAGCTGCCAGATCCATGGTCTTAAATGTTACAACAGCTGAATTCGTAGCAGATGGCAGAGTAGGAAACACCAAGAAGCAGCCTCTCCACCTAAACAGAATGTCTGATGTATCCAGTTTGCAAGTTCTAGAGGAAGACTTGGACAGTAAATTGCTAGTTAATTTTCATCAATTTCAGCTCTTAGCACAGTAGCAGCTACCTATCCCCAAGCTGCATGCAGCTTCCAGGAGCCAGAGTGGGCTGAAAGGACCCAGTCTTCCAAATGTGGAGGGTCTGTGCTCTCCTAGCTGACTGCTACTTCTGATCAAAGAGGTGCAGACAAAGAGGTAGGCCACCATTGTTGTTGTACCTCCCCCAGTTGTTGCAAGCCCCTCCCGCTCTGGCTGCAGTGACGGCCAAGGAATTTAAAGGGCCAGCACCCTCTTTTTCCTCCCTTCAATTTTCTCTTTTGAGAACCAGACCTTAACGACTAGGAGATTCAAAAACAACTGCATAGGCAGGGAAAATCAGAAAGTGACCATGCATGTCCAGGGAAAGGCTCAGAAAAGACCTGAGAAGACCTTAAGTTTACACCTCAGACTGACACTAGGCAAAGAGACAGCCTACAATTAAAACAAACAAACAAACAAAACCAAAAAACAATAAACACAAAGACTAGCAAAAACAGCAAACCCTGGGAAAGAAGCAGAGTCTGATTTCTAGTGCCTCCCTACGAATGGACACCAATGGAATGTGTGCATAGGATGCAGTAGTCTTTTCCTACTGGGGTCATTTCACCCTGCAGAGCCAGTAAACTCTACACAGGAGCTTCACCCCCGCCCCCAGGGTTCTTCTGGCTGCACAGGTTAGAGGCTCTAAGGACAAGTGGTCATTTATTTGTAGATCACATACAGACATCCCTTGGTATCTTCAGTGGATTGATTCCAGAACCCCCAGCAGATACCAAAATCCAAGGGTGCTCAATTTCCTTTTCATAAATGATGCATATATCCTACCCACATCCTCCCATATACTTTAAATCATCTCCAGATTACTTATAATACCTAATACAATGTAAATGCTGTGTAAATAGTTGTAAATACAATGTAAATACTATGTATATAGTTGCCTACAGCAGCAAATTTAACTTTTGCTTTCTGGAATTTTTTTCGAATATTGTCCACCCATACTTGGTTGAATCTGCAGATTTGGAACCCATGGATACAAAGCCCTGACTGAATTTAAGAGAACTACAAGATGTATAAACAGCAACTTTCTCCTTCTTAGAGGAAATATTTTGAGGAAATTAGAACATGAAACAGGCGCAGAAGTGTGAACATCTAATTCAGTAACTACAATTAATGTGTTGTTTTCTTATTTTAAAAAAAAATAGTAGGTCAAACTAGAATAGTTGCTCTTTATTTGAGGGGATCAAGGATACCTTTAAGAGTCTACTGGAACTAGGGGTCCTTCTGCTCAGGAAATGCTACATCTTCACATATGCACCATTTACATACAATTTACCTGTAACTTCAGGGGATTACTGGAATTAGCTTAAAGTTGTCTTCCTTCTCTAACAATTTTTTATTCTGCCATCCCATGATCAATGATGATATTTCCAGGTAATTCAGGATGGCAGGAGATATATTCCCTAACAATATAGATTAAATAGGATTGAGAGCCACTCAAATTGTAATATTTAGCTAGAAAAAGCAACCAGGCCCTAGAAAATTGACCTGTATGCTCTACTCTTCTCTTCCACCATATTCAGTGATTCACCATTTCAATGGTAACCAGAAAAAGCAATACAGAGTAGGTGGGAAACTGAAGACAATGGAAAATGAAGAAAAAAAAAAAAAACCAGAATGTAAAGTGAATACAATTACTGAGTATATTAAGGCCATGTTTTCCTTGCAAAGTAATGAGATTTGATGTATACTCATTTAGATAATCCAACAGACACAAACCTACCAGGCAGTATGAAAGCAAATGTCACTACTGAAGGTCAGGAGAAAAACATATTACATTACTTACGCAAAGTATCTATCTTTTTAAATAAATAACAGCTGTTCTTGATGTTTTGGAAGATAAATATACAGGGAGATAGATCTCTCACTAACTCTGACCATAAAAGAATGTAAAAAGACATAAAAATGCAAATGCAAATCATCTATCCAATGAAAGATAGCTTATTGTACAGACAAAATCCTAGTGTCAGTGGGTCATATTTTATAGAAGACATATATGGCAACAAACTAAATTAAAGATTCTTACAAAAATAGCTTTAAAAGAGGATTGAGAAAGAAGATATGCTAGTGGTAAAATCGGAAATGAGTCAGGATGTAATACAAGAATCTCTAAAGAAAGGCAATGACTGAAAATGATGTTAAGCCCTTCACCAATCATTATAAAAATTTTCTTGGTAATGAGTAAAGATCAGGAAACCTATTTATAAAGAGCCCAAATTCTGCAACCCAGCCAGAACTACCTTTAAATATGTCTTTAAAATGTACAGATTAGATATGCAACTACTGATAATTTAACATCATTCTATGAATGAATGAATATTTGCAGAACAAAGGGAGGGAGGGAAAATGAAGGGGAGTTCAGTTTAGTAAAGGTTATTAAAGCTACCTTGTTTTTGACACTGTACTAAGCAGGGTATCACGTTAACTTGTTCACCATGATTTCCATGCTTAGCATAGCATTGGGCTTTAGTGTGTCCTCAACAATTCAGTGAATGAATGCATAACTCAAAGAGCTACAGAAGTGAAGACCTATGTCCTGTGCTTTAAGGAGCTCACAGCCTTGGCATTGGAGCATTTCAGCCAAAACATGGATGCCTTCATTTACACAGCGTTGTTCCCATCACTGGCATCTTCCAATACTGTGCACTTATTTTGGGGAATCACAACTCTGAGTAGTTCAATTTTAGCTTTTTTGGGTTTCATCGATTTCAATTTTTCTACTCAAGTCCTCATATCCACACATATTATATAATCATTGGTGAACAAAATATTTTTTGTTAAACTGGCTTGCTTCACAGACACTGTTAATGCTTGTGATCTTATGCAGCTGTCTACTCTGTCACCTGGAGACGTGCCCATATTCCAGGCAGAAGCAGCACCCATCTCAGAGAGACAGTTATCTGAAATATTTTGATTGATGCCTAGTATGCAAAAAACCATTCTGCTAAATTCAATAAATTTACAGGAATAGGGATGCCCTGCTAGTCTCCTATCCCCTGTCCAGAAATAGGACCATCTATGTGATTCTGATACTCACTTTCCCACACTGAAAATCTCTGGCTCAGATAATGTCCAAAGTCCCCTTCCTTGACATCTGGGTTAAGACGGTAGATATCTTAAAACTTAACATGCTTTCAATAATAACAAAGTTGTAAAGGTTCCCAACATACTAGACTTCCTAGGTTAGTAAAATTTCAAAAAGGGAAAAAAAAAATCTTTATGTTACATCCAAAACACCTGCAGGAACATTTAGGAAATGCTCCTGAAAAATTCCAGAAAAAGGCCTTGTCTTATTCACAGCTGATCATGAATAGCTTTAGAAACCATAGGATGCTGCAAACATCTATAAAGGAATTACTAGAACAGGTTGGAATGAGAATAGGAATCAAACCTCTCAGCTATAATGCCCTTCTGGCTTTTGAATATAATTATTACTTTTGTTATTATTATTTCTTTTTGCTGATACGAGTCTTCTGGAACTTGGTAATTGTAAAATGCAAAAAAAAAAAGCGGTAGAAACATTGTATTCGACAAAATTTTTACTTATGTTCTTGAGTGTTATCTTCAATATTTACAAGTTCTAAATTCTATTTTATTCTTTCAGGTAAAAGAAAAAGAAACACGTATGTAACATGTTTTTCGTATGAAATAAGTTTGCAGTGCCATAATAACAATGAAAAAAATGGGATTCTTCTGTTTCAGGGCAGTTTGGGGAGCTTTTGCAGAGCGTGCATTCTTCTGAACTGGTTGGGAGGCCTCCAGGGGCTGTCTCCCAGGTGGTCATGGCCTTCTGATTGCACCCATGGGATCTATCATCTTCCTTTTTCTGATCCTGATGTTGGCTTCGCAGGAACCTGACCAAGAAGTTGCCACCCCTCCACCATTCTCACAATTCCTTTCTCTGTGATTCGAAATGTGTCTTGCTACCCCTCCTCCATCCTACAGCTTAATTTATTTACTTCTCAGAGGCAAAGCAAATATCACCAATCTCTATACAAAGGTGGCTGAGAGATCAATGCTGTCTAGGTCACTCAGCTCTTACAAAAATACTAAAGATGTGGCTCTTTTAGCCTTTCTTGAAGAACCCTCTCCTGAAGACCCGGAATGAATCACAGAGAGCTTGGCTGGCAAGTAAACTGAGTTACACACGATACTCTATAGTAAACATCGGTCCTTCTCTTCGCTAATGACCAAGCTTGTCTTAGGACAAGCTTATGGACTAAACCACATGCAAATGGCATAAACCATTATGGTTTCCATTCTGGTATAGAAGAATTTCTTTCCAGAATTTCAAAAAATGAATGATTAGAGGATCGACCCTAAAACTTGTCCAGACATCCCTGGGCATGCCCACATTTACAGTGAATGTAGAATGACCCTTTACTTCGACAGACTTCAATATATTTGTTTTAATCTATTTACCTCTTTTATGTACAGTCAAAATGGAAATAACACTTAAATGAGCACATAATGTAGCACTCCTCTATGTCTTTAGATTTACACTCACAATCCTAGCTACATCAACCGGCTGAACTTAGAAAGAGGAAAAATGGAGTTCTGGTCCCATGCCTAATACGAATCATCCACACATAAAAACCGGAAAGAACTATAAAACATAATACAAAGAAAAATATGGTTTCTAAGAAACTCTCTCTTCATTTCTGACAAAAATCAATGTGAATAGAATTTGGATGCTTGCAAACCTCTGGAAAACTGATCCATCAATTTACCAAATAGTCCCAGGCCTGTATAAAATGGAGTGAGATTGAAGCACAGGACAGATATTGTTCTGGAAGGGCCAGGAAACATCCTTGACTGCCAGACAACTTAAGCATCTGAAAAAAACTGATATTCCACAATGTGTGACGGCAACCTGTAATTGTTTTATTTCTGTAGCAAACTGACACTTGACATGTGAGATCTATTACTGGACATCCCTAAATAAAAACAAATCACAAAGTCGTGTAAATACAGTTTGACAAGAAGGGAAGACACAGCACAGTTTTAAGCTTATGGTGGAATGCCCCTCTGCATTTAAATGTCCATTATTGTATAAAAAATTGGCTTTGTCTGCTATATAGATGGAATAAAGTTTCTAGAAAGCAAAATGTTTAAATGTTTTCAGACGATCTATAGTATAGAAGATCTTCCTCTCCTTCCTTCTGTTTTTTTTTTTTTTTTTTTTTTTTTTTTTTTTCTTTTTTTGGCCGCACTGTGCAGCTTGTGGGATCTTAGTCGCCCCACCTGGCACTGAACCCATGCCCTCGGCAGTGAAAGTGTGGTGTCCTAACTCCTGGACCACCAGGGAATTCTTCTTCCTTTTTAATTTTCCTGGTTCTTACCTTTTACCCTCCCTCCATACCTTCTTTCCTTTCTTCTTTTCCATTTTTTCTGTTTGTTCCAGAACGGACGCAGAAAAAAAAAATACACACAAGATGACCAGATTGCGTAACTGAAATTGCCCAGAAAGAGAAAGAAGGAAAAATAGATTGGGATCTGGTTCTAGGTAAGAAGGAGTAAACACACATGTCCTGTCTGTCCCACTGAATGCAACTATAAGACCTGGAGAGACTGTCTGGAGCAGCAACGTGAGGGCTCTGAAAAGTAAATATGGCAGGTGGCTTGGGGAAGGAGAGCAGAATCCCAAGTAGCACTGGACCAGTGGTGTGTTACCATTTTTGTATTTGTTTTCTTTCCCCCAGTTTCCTAAGGCTTCCACTCAACACATGCTAAAACCTAAAAGTGGGCATCAGTGTCCACAGAGACCTCAAAGAGCAGCACTTTAGTTCTGACTTAAGGAGTAGAAAGGGGTCCTTTAACACTCAGAAAGAGTGGGGAGATCTCTCCTGTGTTTCTCTTTTCTCCATTCTCTAGTGCCCCAGCCCCCAAGCTATCTTTTGGTAGCAGCAGGAGTGACAGCAGCAGCAGCAATAACTCATAGGAACCTAAAACACTGAAAGAGGGAATGAAAGAGGGAAACTGTCTTCTCTGATGAGAGGCACTATGGTCCCGCCTGTATAGTCACCTGGGTTTCCCGAGCTCTAGCCTCTGCCAACCTCTTTGATGTTATTTCCCAAGGCTCTCTATTTTTTTGCTCATGGCACTGGACCTCATTCACTTTCCAATTTGATGGCCAAATAATCTAGTTCTTTGTTTCCCCCATGGTCTTTGCACTGTTGTTCCCTCTGCGTGAATACTTTTCCTCTTCCCACTGCTACCTTATTAGCTGATTCTGCTACCCAGTTCAATGCTGAGGTATGACAGTAGTCTTCAGATGGAAGAAATTTCCCTACTCATTACACTTATAAAATAGCACCATTGAAACCATACTATGCTCCTGCAGATGAGACCCAGTCCTCTGGTTTGTCCAGTTATATCCTATATGAAATAGCCTATTTCATGGTTACTTGACTCTGGAGATTACTGTCATCAACTCCCGATTTTCAATAAGCTTTTGTTTAAAATTAAAATCATCTCTTTCATTTGTTCTGCATTACCAAGATGCAGATCAATGTCCAGTCATAGGCTACATCTGATATTAGTGTCCTGCAATCGAAATAAGCATTTTAAGACTTTTCTCCTTAGAATTCTGTGGAAAATTGAGGTATGTATCCAGTTAGGACACTACTTGGTTTTGAATCCTGTAGCTTCTTTTCCTCTATTTCTTTTCTAAAGCTGGATTCTGGAACCAGAAAAAGCAAAATGCAGCTACCTGATATATTTTTTCTCTTGGTGAGTCCACACAAACAATAATGAACCTGGACAGGAGATACGTAGCCAAAACCAGAGAATATAACTCTTTCTATCTATCGGGGAAATACAAGTCCTTCATTATTTAAAGTTGTCTCTATTTTCTTAGCAGCCTGAAAACATTAATTTTAAATGCTAATGGGAATTACTAGAATGCTCCTGGATACAGAATAGATTCCAAATTTAGTCTTAGCAGCTGTAGGCAATCATCAAACTGAATTACCTGGAGGGATCTGGGAAGATGGCAGATGCTGGTCAATTACCATAACCTAATTGTAGCAGGGCTCCTGGTTTAGATAGGATAGTAAAACTTACATTAGGCTGGAAAAGAACTATCATTTGTGGGATCTCAAGCAGTTTCTGCTTACCAGGGAGGAAACTAAAATTTGCATTTGGGGAAGACTCTTCTGAGAGAGCACTTTTGGTAATGCAAGTAAGTACCTACTTATTATTGGGGGGGGGGAGCTTCATATACAGGTGAAAAACCCAAATATATTATAGATGCTTCAGAATGAGCTTAATAAAATGAACTGAAGAGCTCTGACAGAACTATATTGCATGAGAGTTACAGATTTGCTTTTCCAAATCTGAATTATAGCTTCCAATTGCCTTAAAATTTTTTCTTGTTCTCAGTAAATTCTGTGATTCCTATTCAAGATAATTATTCTCTAGAGATCAGGAATACAGATATTGAAGGACGAACGTAAAAAGGAATTTACTTGGCTTGACCCTGAAGACTCTAATCGCAATGCTGTCACTGAAGGCTGAATAACCGAGATTTGTAAAATGTACCACAGTGATTATTCTGTCTGGGTCATTGGGAACTCACAGGAATGGATGGGGTTTGGGTTTCTCTAAGAAAGGTTAGATATTTTAGTTGTCAATCACACTCAGAAAAGTTTAATTATGAGACAGAAAATAAAGTGAACACTGGACTAAGGAAGAGAATAATTTCCTTTTTCTGTTGCTGGTTGGGAACAGTTCAGCCTGTACTCTTAGGTACAGAGATGTTAGAAGCATTCTTGATTGTGGGGTGTTGACCTTCAGCTGAAAGTAAATCAAGAACAGGAAAAGAGGTGAATTCTCAAAGGACTCCAGGGTCAGCGTTCCTCTCAGCTTGAATAAACTTTAGACAGGCTTCTCCCAGATTCTAGGTCCTTCCTCTCCCTATTTTAGAGCATTTACTTTAGAAAATGTATAATTGTGTATTCTTTCCCTGCCTCTTTGAAGTGTAAATATTTTAAAAGCCTCTTACTTGTTTTGCATTCCAGGACTGTCTTTCTCAAGGACCTGGGAGCCATCCATTTGAAAGGTAACCATCAAGGAAAATGTGGCCTCTTTCTTCCAGTTTGTGGGAGAATAAGAGCCCAACTTCCACAGGAGCCTTTCCTCCGAGTTTTAAACCTTCCTTCTGTCAATAATATAGGGGAAAGTTTACTTTTCCTTTGAATAAGGCCACTTAGGGAACACGGATGGCCTACGATGGCCTCTCCCTCCAACCCCAGCTCTAAAAACTTTTCCTGCTCTGCCCTTTGTTTCTGTGGAGTTGAGCTCAGGTTGAGTTCTGATCTCTCTCCCCTACAGCAATGACTTTGATAAAGCCTTCGTTACCTGTTGAACTTTGTCCAGTGTAATTTTGCTTTGACCAGATTGGTCCTTTCTAATGTTAGGATGATACAATCTAGCAGTGTGTGCAACTCACTAGTAATGTTTACTAACTGCTTTGATAGGGACCGGATCTTATTTTACAGCCGTGGAATGGTGATGCTGGCCACATGCATTTAACTGTGTTTGTCTCCAGGGTACTGCTGACATTAGCAGACTCAGAGTCACGATGCACTTGGTTTTGTTAAACTATTTAGGGATTTTGTATAAAAGGAACTTTGGGCACTGGCAAGCACATTCTTTCAACCTCACTTTTCACATAATTGCTTACTTAGCAAAAATATGAAATCACCGTCCTCTCTCAAAATGTGCGGCCCTTGCATGAAAATTTTTAGGTTGACAGAATTATCGGGTATCTTGATGACATTGTTACATGGATGTTTACGTTCCTCACACTCACTGAACTATGCAATTAAAATAGGTGAATTTTATTGTATGTAAATGGTACTTTTTTTACTAAAGTATAAAAATTTTAATAAAGTAGAAAATAGATTTTTTAAACGAACAAAAAGCTATGAACAAAACAACAGAACAAAAAGTTTTAGCCTTTGTTGTGTTTCTTTGGCTTCTCTTTCCTCAGGTATCAATATTTTATTGAAGCAATCAGAATAAAACCAGTTGTCATGTCTCTCCAAAAATACTTTAGCAAGTAATAAACAGCTAATTTATAGGAACTAATTTCCAATTTTTTAATCTATTGCAATTCTGTCTGTGAAATATAAAATAAATAGCCATCAGAGAAGATACTATTTAATTAATTTGAAAATATGCAGTTCTCTATGATAAGGAACCATAATGATAAGATTATGTTACTTCTAATATTCAGCACCTTCTCTAGAAGAACCATGGTAAGTCTGCATCAATTTTTCAGTATCTTCTGATTTCATATTTGGTAAATAACACAAATATCTGAAAAAGCAGGGATAAAAAAGGTGCTTACCAGTGCCCAAAGCACCTTTCTTTCAAAATTAACAGATATTATTCCCATTTTTCAGGGTTGTTCTTCCTATGTCCCAGCTTTAGCAAACAACTTTGTCATTATTTTTCATTTTCTTTCTTGTAACCTTTCATTTGTAATTGAGGGAAGTATGTTATGAAAGAACTCCCTGTTTAAGAGCCGTAGTGAGATTTATGCATTTTGCTAACTTATGTGGCATATGTCTAGATGAATCGTGCCTAAAACTTTCTTAGTTATGACCTTTCGTTTTGATTATATAAGTAGTCAAAAGCATGATCTATTCAATTTTTAATTTCACAGACTACTGTTGTATGTTTTTGATTATTCTAGAGACAGCATCCTCTGTAGTTTCAAAAATCTAAAATAAAAAATTTTAACTATTTGTAGATTGAATTAAATTGCATCATTAAAAATATTCGTATTTTTAAAAAGAGCAAAGGAAAGCTGTATTTGTTACTTTGTTTGCAAATATAGTAGAAAACGACCACATAACAATTTGTTTTGGAGGAAATATCTCACAATAGGGTTTCAAGTATGCAGATTGAGGATTTAAGTCCCCTGTACTGATATACGCATAACAAAACATGAATTTGAAACTATAGCATAAGGTGCTAAATAAGATATTACAGGGTTTACAAAAAGTGACCAGAATATTGTGGGGAACATACTGTATGAAAAACATTTGGCAAAAGTTGAGAGAAGAGAAGACACAGGAAGAATAGACATGGCAAAAAGACAAATGTGTTCTGTGTGGGCACAAATGGTAGATGAAAAGAAATGAGGGTGAAGGTATAGGGAAGCAGATGACAGTTCAATATAAGAGGAAAATTTTAACAGAACTTTCCAAAGATGGAAGTGGCCACCTCAGATGTTGATAAATTTTCATAAACTTCCTAATGCTAAGGTATTCAAGCAAAGGTTGTACTGCTACTTATTAATGTTACAGAGAAGATTCAAACATTGGATTCTGTACAAAATAATGTCAAACGGACCCTCAGCATTCTAACTACCTCTCAGGCAGGGTTGCCCAAGCTCATTTGTTCAAGTGCTCTGAGACTATTTCCTACTGTCTTGGAGACCACGATGAGAAGGCCTTTAAGCTCCGGGCTTCATCCAGGAAAGAAGAAATGGGTTCAGGCACCATAGATGGCAGCAGATTCACTATCTCCAGTCTCTGCTCTGAAATGCATAATTCTATGTCTCTTGTGAAATCCCCTATCCTTTTTCTAATCAAGGAGTACCCTGAAAATGGACTAGTGCAATACCCATAGCTTACCAATGCTTAGATTCTATTTATTTTTAATATAGGATAAGTAGATGTCAATTCCCATATGAGTTGTTAATTGAACTTAGTTCCTCTAGAGATGACTATTGGTCGTATACAAGCCAAATAGATTTGAGTGTCAGGTTCACCCAAACCAGATACATAAACAAGACCTGGGCTTCTGCTCTTTTCCTCAATCATCTCTCTCTACTCCTCTTTCTTCCTTTCCTTCTGCCATCCCATTATTCTTTTTTTCTCCCAAACAAGTTCACTTTTCAAACCAAAAAGAGAAAAATAAAAACATTATCTCTTCTTCCACAGCATTCCATCTCCAGTTCATTTCTGTCTTCTTTCCTATGGATGATGTCTTCACATTTCCTTATATCTTTTCCTATAGTGGATCTAATTTCCTTCCTTTCTGCCTTCCTTCCCTGAACACTTAATACTGTTCAGGTACACAAAGGGGGTCACAGTACACCTTCATTTCTCTGTGCCCTTATGTGAGGGAACACTTTTAAAAGATTAAAGTGGGAAGAAACAAGCCCATGGGCAGCAAGGTGTGGGCTGACTTTTTAGTGCAAAAAGCAGTGAGCCCTGGGCTTGCCCCGTAAGATTAATCATTCTTTTTCAGGATGTTCAACATTGTGTATTGCCTCAGAGAAATAAGTTCCATGTTGAAAATATAATGCATTCTGTGCTTGGTTAAGTAAATCAGCGTGGGTTATGACAGATAACTTACTTCCTGCCCTGTTCTTAAATTCTAGAATAGTATCACAGAGCTCTTGAAGATGACTTGTTTTCATTCAAATCACTAAGCAAGGAAACTGAACTATCTCTACCCGGCACTGAAAATAATAATAAAGTTGCTAGATGTAGCCTTGAGCAAAAGGACAACTGTTAAACTGCCCTGGCTCTCTGGCTATTTTCAGCACCACAGAGGATGACAGGGTAAATGAAAAACCAGTAGGTGGTTAAACCTCATCAAGGTGAAACCTCCATTCTCACTATCTTTAGTCTCTGTCTTTTTTTTTTTTTTAAAGTAACAAAACATTCTGTTTGCCTCTCACATTCAGTACTCACTAAGGTCTGATGCACTTCCTCTCCAATTTTTCCTGTCTTCATTGCCTTTTCTGCACTCCTATTAATATCCTACCTAAATTCTTTATCTTCATCATCTCATTCTTCTACATAATCTTTTGCATTATCAACTAAGCTCTAGTCCAAAAAGTCTTGAAATAGTTCATTCTAAACATCAAACCTTGCATGACCAGTTGGTGTATGAAGTTACAGGTCAAAATCCTTTACAGTATTTTTACTCTACAACCTCAACCAGCAAATGTTTACTGATTATTTTAATAACTATCGCTCATGGTGCTGTCCAAGGCCAAGGCAATGCAGTAGTGAGCAAAAACAGACACAACAGACTTGCAGGCTAATGTAAGAAAGACACATTAATCAAATAATTGCAAAAATAAAGTTTAACCAAGAGAAAGGGCTTCCTACTTTGTCCTAGGTAGGAAGGTATTCCTGAGGGAGTGATGCTTGATCTAAGAGCTCAAGGGAGTAGGAGTTACTCAGGGGCAGAAGGGAAGGAAGGAATTTCCTGGCGGGAGAAGCCATCAGACTGCGATGCACACCAGACAGTGACCCCAGCCCCCCCAAAGCTCTGGAGCAAAGATTGCTTGTTAGAGAAGTTTTTCATGGGAGAAATGATGAAGCTCTGTTACCACCTCATCATTGCTTGTTAGAGAAGTTTTTCATGGGAGAAATGATGAAGCTCTGTTACCACCTCCTTGCTCATCATTAGCCACGAGCTGCCCCCTCCCCCCAAAAATAAAGTGTGACCACGGTCCAAAAGCTGAAGCAGACCCTAAAACTGTGAACAGCTGGAGGCTCTCAGATAGCTATGTTCCTGGTAGGTGGACAGGGAGTCCTTTCCTCAAAAGGGATCTAAGCAGTGCTTCTCCGTGTTGTAAAAAAAAAAAAAAAAAATCAACAAAGTTTAAAGGGTTTATTGGCTTTATTCAATGATTCGCGAATTGAGCAGCATCCAATCTAGCAGACAGTGTTATAAACCAGTCCATTTGCCCAACGTATAGCAAGGCAAATGCTGAGACGCAGAGGTTTACAGCCAAGAAAGTTTATTCACAAAGCAGCCAAGTGAGGATACAGGAGGAGATCTGCCTCCCAGAAGGCGAGGGAGTTGGGACATTTATGGGATAGGCAGGGTGGTCTTAGGCATGGGGAGAAGTGATTGGAGGCAGCAAAAATGTGGGGTAACTGGTGTTCTGAGCAGGTGCATCTGCATTACTTGCTTCTGCATATTCAAGACAGAGGGGTTAGCATGATCTGAGGGTGGTGTTTTCCAGTGCTCTAATATAAAAAGCTATTCCTCAGATGTCTACACAGGCCCAGTTTTACAGTCAGCGGTCCCAACCAGCCCCAGCCGGTTCGCACAGGCCAGGAGCTGACACCCAAGTTCCTGTAAAACAACTGGGCTGCGTGAAGCTGGGAAGGTCATTTACAAGCCAAGTAGTTTTTTTTAACAACCTGTTCCCTTACCTGTTGTTCAAGAATCTCTATTAGTTATTGGCTTCTGTTAACTCTATGGGGCATGGTGTCTTTAGAAAGGAGCTCCAAGGAGCTGTAAAAAATGGAACACTTTTACCAGGAAGCAGGAAGAAGAAGTTGTACTGGGCAAAAAAAGTGGATTGTTATGGCAAGGTTACTTTCCTTTATGGGATGACACAGGGGTCAATCAGGTAGATGACCTAACTAGTGCCGATAAGGTGATTCCTGAATGACTGGTTTAAGATTCCATTTCTGGGAGAGCTGAAAATGTAATTAAGTCTCGGTTTGGTGATGTGGGGCTTAGCATAAGTGACTCCATTTTGGGAGTCTTTTTGTCTTGTTTTTAACAGTGCCTCCCACAATCCCCAATAATATACAATACCAGAGAGCAGGAACATTTTAATAGCATAATAGGTACATCTATAAAAAAATAAATAAAGGCTTAAACCACTGTTTAAAAAATCCACTCTGGTGGTTAAGTGGCAAAAACTCAGGACTGAACCCAGATCTACATAACCCCAAAGTCCATCATCTTTCCATTGTTCAAATTCAACATGTATATCGTCTGAGCACCTACTTGGTGCCAAGCTCTGTCCTAGACTCTGGGGACACCACAATGAACAAAGAGGCAAAAAGCCTGAGTTGTGGAGCTAAATGTCTAGTCCTTCAAGATACTAACATAACTTGCAGATATGTGCAGAGCCACCATTGCAATCATTTACAGCCCATGAAGAATAACAGTGTAAGTAAAAGTTAAAGGTGTTAAATTTTCCAGTTCTCATGGAGAGGAAAAATAAATGTAGTTAGACAAGTAAGCTTGACATCAATTTATGAAAGTATTCTAGAATGCATTTTAAAACAGATGGTTAAGAGCACAAAAGATAATAACCATTAAGTAATGACAGGATTTCATTAAGAAGAAATTATTCCTAGCCTGTCCACTTCCTATTGGAGCAGGGAAATATAGGCAGAAAGGGTCTTCATTTCAGTGCAAAAAGACATGTTTCCTATCTTTTGAAGAAGATTAAATATCAACTGAAAAATAATACGGTCAACCAGATTTACAGCTGGTGGTACCACTATTCTGCAAAATATATCTATAAAGAGAAATCTGTTCCACCTGACAGACGGCTTTACGTCACAGGCTGAAAAAGCTTCTTAGTAATCTTGCTCAGTATCTTTATCCAAATGTAAATGAGTATAAGTTATGCTCACTAAATATACAGAGTGGCACAAAGCTAGGAGGAATGATTAACCTACTGAGGGATAAAATAAAGCTCAAAAATTAGCTCAATGCACTGGAATAATGAGCCTATTTGCAGAGGATGGGATAGGTTCTCACAGGGCTGCAAAAAAAAAGAAAAAGAAAGAAAATCAACTTTCTTAATTCAGAATGGATGATATCTGTTTTGGCAAAATTCATGTGAAAAAAAAATTGCTCAAAAAGTTTTAGTTGACCACCAATAAAGGCTAAGGTGACTATTTACTATGGGTACTACAGCAGCATGTCCTAAGCTGCATTCTTAGAAGTGTGGTTGAGTCTGTGCCAGTCAGAGAAAAGTAGTGAGTTCAAAGTAGAGAGCAAGATGCCTACCCTGTAAGGCTCCTATCCTCCCATAGAAATTTGGGGACAGGGTGCTGTCTCCCTTGATGTGATGACTCTCAGGTCCTTGAGAAAGCCATTCCTGACTTGTAAAACTTGCAATGGAAACAGAGCAGGACCCTGTAGGGCCTTCCTGGAGAAAGACCCCCGTGTCTCTCGCCTCTTGTTTATAGAAAAGTTTTTGCCTCCTAGGTCTTCCCCTAGTTCCAAAGAACAAATTTAATCAGAGAAGTGAGAAAATGCAGAAACAAAGGAAAGCAGTCATGCAAGACAAAATAATAATAGTTTAGCCATAAAACAAAGTCAAGGACCTTTAGTTCCTCCTCAAGGGCTACAGATAATATCCAGAGCCATATCCTTGAGTTATTTGGCAGATACTAAAACCCCTACCAGGTGGAAGAAGTTAACTGCATGCTCACCACCAGCACATAACCCCAGACTGGTTGGAACCAGAAGGCTGAAGACTGAAATTCCCAAAACATCACCCTGTTACCTCACCATGAACCAATCAGAGAACTGTGCACAGGCTGATCATGCACCCTGCGACCCTCTCCCTCACTCTGTCTTTAAGAGCCCTTCTGTGAAAGCCATTGGGGAATTCAGGTCTTTTGAGCATAAGCTGCGTGATCTCCTTGCTTGGCCTTGCAATAAATGCTATACTTTCCTTTACCACAACCCCGATTGGCACTGCTGAACATCCGGCAAATGGACCCAAATTTGGTTCAGTAACATAACAGGCATTTTTAAAAAGATGTACACACATCTCAAAGGTGCAGAGAAAGAGTTTATAAGTTTACAAAAGAAAATGTTCTGAGAAAAAGGAAGAAGGAACATCTTTTCCCTTACACTTACTGGGAAGAACTAAGCCTCTTATGTTTAATTTTTATATGTCCTTAGAGTTGATTGGGAATGTATATATACACTTTAACGTAATCCCTCCCTTTTTATATTTTCCTCCTTTTTTTAAAAAATTTCAGTAGGAAAAACAATTCATCACTTACTCTCCCCTTATATTCCTTCAAATTTTTCCAATTAAAAAAAAAAAATGAGGCTAAACAAAACAAAAAGACAACATACAAAAAGACAACCTGGGGCTTCCCTGGTGGCGCAGTGGTTGAGAGTCCGCCTGCCGATGCAGGGGACACGGGTTCGTGCCCCGGTCCGGGAAGATCCCACATGCCGCGGAGTGGCTGGGCCCGTAAGCCATGGCCACTGAGCCTGGAAGTCCGGAGCCTATGCTCCGCAACGGGAGAGGCCACAACAGTGAGAGGCCTGCGTACCGCAAAAAGAAATAAAAAAAAAAGAGACTGTGCCTTTTTATTTAAATGACCATAGTTGCAGTTTGCCTGTGTTATTCAGGCATAAACTATTTATAGCACCACTTTCAAAGGGATGTCATTTTGGTGATGAAGTATTTGGTCACTCTTCTCATTATTATTATAGCTCTAGCAATGCAAAGAGTGTCTGGAACATACTTGGTAATAATGTAATAAATATTACATTACATTTATTATGTAAAGTAATAAATGTCTGTTGAAATAGTTATTTTATCAATCATTATTTGTATAATAAAGAATGACACTAGAAATAATGAGCAGTGTGTTAACAACTGCAGCATGAAAGCAGGAGAGTTCATGCTTTTGTGTGAAGGAATCACTCTGATGTCCTTCTGGAGGTTACTAATTTCTCAAACTTAGAAGTCAAATCAATCTGCATACGTGATGAGTAGGGTCACGGATTTCTAAAATAGTCAGCTCTTCACTTAGAGCATTTAAAAAGCATTAACCTTAAAGTCTCCCAAAATAAACACATATGAATATTTTCTATTTTCCAAGCCACTTCCACAAGGCACTTAATTTTTTTCTCCCACTGATCATCGTCAGAGCTTCCTTGTATTTTCCCCTTAGAGAACAAAGGAACAAATGCAAGGGTCAAGAATTTCTAATGACATATTTCCAATTCCCTTTTAACACACCCATAAAAATGATCTTTTAAAAAATAAAGACTTCATAAGTGGAACAAAAATGTTCTGATCTATTTTTGATGAAATTTACTTTTCTTAAACGTTCCTTAAAATAAAAAAAGATAAACTTGAAAGAGCAAAAGAAAGACACAAGGTCACTCTTGAGATTCCCTCCTATCTATCTATATTTCCAGGACCAGGAGTTTTCAGTTTATATTTAACTTCTAAGAATACAAGGACATATAAATTTTAATGTATTTACCAGTTATAATTCTTGCCATGGTGTCTTGTAAGTAGTTACCAATCAATGAATATTTGTTAAGCAATTGTCTAATTTTACCTGCTGTCATTGTACCAGAGCTCCAAATGAATTTTGTTTATCAATTCCTCATATTCTCACTGTGTCCATCAATACCAGCAACGATACTTATTTGCAATAGGTGTGACATTCCTGACAGTGCTATTAAGCACAGAAATCCAAACATCAAGGGCTTATAATTTATTTATTATAATGTTTATAACAGGGTTTAGTATAATTTATTATAATGTTTATAATGCAAATAAACAATATCTACTTGATTTACTAATGTTTAACATAATTAGATTTAAGGACTCTCCTGCCTAAAATAATACCTTTATAGCAATATTTTGCCAAATGTATCACAGTACACTGTCTTTGCCACAGCTCAATGTTAGTAAGACCTCACCACTGATAATATCACTTTCCTAACTATAGAAACAATGCATAGAGTAAGCAATAACAGCACCAATTTAAGCTTCAAATTAGAAGACTCAGTGTTTCAATTCCAGTTAGGATATAGAGAATTGCCAGATATCATTGCTCTTGTCATAACAACCAAAAATCATCAGATAATTTTTTAAAAACCGTAATTTTTATTAAAGTCATTGAAGAGAATGATGAGCAGAAAACAGTGGCACTTTTATTCCTGGAGTTAATTTTCTAGTCTGGGTATTAGCACTTGGAGGAGGTTAAGAGACTTAAGTCTAATAAGGAAAAATAAGCTAATTTTTACAAACAGAAAATATAAAAATTCTTAACATGTAGAGCTAACAACAGAGCATCAAATTACATGAGGCAAAAGCTGATAGAACTGAATTCTATCACATCAACAGGCTAAACAACAAAAATCACATGATCATATCAACAGATGCAGAAAAAGCATTTGACAAAATCCAACAGTCATTTATAATAAAAAGTTTTGGTAAACTAGAAATAGAGGGTAACTTTCTCAACTTGATAAAGACTACCTATCAGAAACCTACAGTTAACAGAATACTTAATGCTGAGAAACTCGAAGCTTTCCTGCTAAGATCAGATACAAGGCCGGGATGTCCCTCTCCTTTTCAGCACGGTACTAGAAGTCCTTGCTAATGTGGTAAATTAAGAAAGGAAATAAAAAATGTATACAGATTGGGGAGGAAGACATACAACTGTATTTGTTTGCAGAACACATGATCTTCTATGTAAAAAGTCTGAAAAAATGACAAAAAACTCTGGAAACTAAAAAGCAATACACTAAGTTTATAGGATGCAAAACTAATACACAAAGGTCAATTGTTTTCCCATATACCAACAACAAAAATGTGGAATTTGAAATTAGAAGCACGCCATCATCTACATTTGTACCCCAAAAACAAAAAAACTGAAGCATAAATCGAACAAAATATGTATAAATTCTATATAAGGAGAAGTACAAAAAGTAAAAAACTCTAATGAACAGAATAAAAAACTAAATAAATGGAGAGACAATAAAACAAAAATGAGGGGGACTTCCCTGGTGGTCCAGTGGCTAAGACTCCACGCTCCCAATGCAGGGGGCCCAGGTTCGATCCCTGGTCAGGGAACTAGATCCCACATGCCACAACTAAGAGTTCACATGCTGCAACTAAAGATCCCACAAGCAACAATGAAGATCCTGCACCAGCAATAAAGGTTACACATGCCACAACTAAGACCCGGCACAGCCAAATAAATAAATAAATATTTTTTTTTCTTTTTAAAATGGGGAAGAAGAAAAGGGCGAAATTCATATAGACCTGTGAAGATAACATGCTGTCATCAGAAAATGAGTATTTTACATATGAAACACTTTATACAAACCTCATGGTAACCACAAAACATAAATCTAGAGCAGAGACATGAAATACAAAAACAAAAAGCGAAAAAACCAAAACAACAACAATAACAAAAATAGGAAACTGGGAAAAACATCATAAAAAACCACCCAACTAAAATGGCATACAGAAACACAAGTAAAATAAACAATGGAGATATAGAGCAACCAGAAAACAAAACATAAAATGGCATTACTAAGTCTTCATTTATCAATAATTACTCTAAATGTAAACAGATTAAATTCACCAGTCAAAAGACAAAGAGTGGCTAGAAGAGTTAAAAAACAAGACCCAACAATATGCTGCCTTCAAGAGACTCATCTCAGCTCTACAAATAAACATAGGCTCAAAGTGAAGGGATGAAAGATGATATTCCAAGCAAATGGCAGCCAAAAGAAAGTGGGTATAGCCATAATCATATCAGACAAAATAGACTTCAAGTCTAGAACAGGTAACAAGAGACAAAGATGGGCATTAAATAAAAATAAAGAGGACGATTCATCAAGAAGATATAATAGTTATTAATATATATATGCCCCTAACATAGCACCAAAATTTATAAAGCAATTATTAACCAACCTAAAAGGAGAAATTCACAGCAACACAATAATAATAGGGGACTTTAACATCCCACTTACATCAATGGACAGATCATCCAGACAGAAAGTCAACAAGGAAACAGCAGCCTTAAATGAAACATTAGACCAGATGAAATTAATAGATTTATAAAGCAATTCCATTTACAATCTCAACAGAAAGAGTAAAATACCTAGTGATAAATTTAACCAACCAGGTGAAAGTTGGGTATGTCTCCTCAGGCAAGGGAAACAAAAGCAAAAATAAACAAATGTAATTATATCAAACTAAAAAGCTTCTGCACAGCAAAGAAAACCATCAACAAAAGAAAAAGACAACCTACCAATACCATATGAACACCTATGTTCATTACAGCATTATTTACAATAGCCAAGATATGGAAACAACCTAAGTGCTCACTGACAGATTAATGGATAAAGTAGATACATATGCACACACATGATAGAATACTACTCAGCTCAGCTACTAAAAAAAAGATGAAATCTCGCCATTTGTGACAACATGGATGAGGGTGTTATGCTCAGTAAAATAAGATGGAGAAAGGCAAATATTGTATGATTTTACTCATATGTGGAATATAAAAAAATTAAAAATAAATGAACAAACACAACAAACATGTAGCTACAGAGAACAGACTAGTGGTTACCAGAGGGGAAGTGGGTGGAAGAAAGGGTAAAATGAGTAAAAGGAGTCAACTCTGTGGTGATGGATGGAAACTAAACTTTTGGTGGTAAACACACTGTAGTGTATACAGAAGTCTAAATATGATGTACATATGAAACATATAATGTTATAAACCAATGTCACCTCAATTTAAATAAAAACAAACATCAGACAAATTAAAATTGGGAGACATTATACAAAATAATTGGCCATTTCTTGACGAACGTGTAAAGGTCATAAAAGACAAAGAAAAACTGAGTAATTGTCTCGGATTGGAGGAGAGTTAAGAGATGTGACAACTAAATGCAATATGGCATCCTGTATTGGACAATTTGCACAACTGGCAATAAAATAAAGTCCATAAGTTAGTAGTATTGTATCAGTGTTAATTTCCTACTTTGGATACTTGTACTTTGCTAAACTATTAAGCTTTGTACAAGAACTTCCAGTTCTCTTTTTGCAACTTTGTATATGTCAAAAATTATTTCAAAATGAAAAGTTAAAAATAAACAAAACATAAACCATTTTTACAATGATCTAAAGCTCTTTTTAGTTAATATGCAGCTACAAAATAGCCAAATCTTTTAATAAGCATACCATAAATTACATATTAAATAGTTCTTTATACTTCACAGAAGTATCTTCCTTCAGGACTATTTTAGCGATGACCTTTTTTCAACGTATCTTTCAAATACTTTTTCTGGAATTGCCACAAAAGTAGATTGTGTGCCACTGAGAATATTAATCACCTTATCTAAAAAGTTGGGGATTTTTTTCACTATTATACAGATAGGATAAACAGACAGATAGAAATATATATATATATAATATATACATATCCATACATCAATGAATATATTCATATATTCATTCTACCATCTTTGCTACAAAACAATTATACCTGTTTTTAAATATTATGATTATCCGCAAGGAACAGATTTCCCAGCATTGAGGATATTTAAAACAAAATCCATTGTAATAATTTTTAAAGAAAAGTCACAAAATATTTGGGGCAACGATAGATGTGTTGGAATTGATGCACAGACTTCTAAAGTGATAGTGTCAAAGTGTGATAGCAGTCACAAACACTGTAAGGACCCATGGGTGCATTCTAAAAGCTGTAATTCGACAGTGCCAGGCTAAAAGTGCTTCACTGACTTGTAAAATAGGATTTGCCTTATTATAATTGCTATGATTATAACATAAATCAGTACAACTGAAAACAATTTACATTGGTTGTTTACATTTGAAAAGGCCAAAAGAGTTATAGATAATAGCAGTAACTCTGAATGCCCCTATAAAAATCTACATTATGGCTTCCTCTATCCAATAAAACGGAAATGACTGGCTTTTGCATTTCAATTATTGCACAAAAGCATTTCTAAGATATTAACATCCAGCTGGTAAAGGCCCTTTCATTTCATAGCATAACACTTTAATTTTAGAATAATAATCATGTTTTATGCCACTTTTTGCCATCAGTTTTTCCCCTCGACCCTCATCAAGCTGGTAATTGTTATATAAAAATCTACTTATAAATTCTTTATGGGTTAGTTGCATGATGCAACAATTTAGCATTATTTATATACTGTAGAACATAAACACATTATCAGTTAACTCAATTTTATTAATCTGTCATAACTGCGTATTAGGAAATATTGCCATCTTTTTTTTCTTTTTTGTATTGAGTTTGTTCTATATAAAATTTATAATAATTATATTATTCCAAACCCCACAAAAAGCTTGAGATGTCATTCATTTTTGTTCAAAATGCACTGATTCAGCCTATTTTATGGTATTAAAAAATTTGGAATATTCTCTCAAAAAGATGTGATTTTAAACACGTCAAAAATGGTAAAATTCTATAGTGGTTTGAAATAATATTATGTTAAAAATACATTTTGTCTTCTCTCATTTAATATTTGGCTTCAAATTTCAGGTCAGTTCTAGGTCTTAGGACCTGGAAGTAGAATCCACTGTTTTTGGCTCGACATATAACTGGAAATATGTGAGTCATTTAGATAATGAAAAGAATAGCTTACATTTTAAAAGTGCTTTATGGTTTAGAAGTAATGTATTATCGTGTCATTACATAAGATAATGTAATGACATTACATAAGAAAGCTAAGTCTCAGAAAAGTAAATGTTTTAGCCAAGATAAAGCAAACAAGCGAAGCCTAAACCTGTCTCCCAACTTCTGTGTGTTCTTTTCCCCAACATGACATAGTTAGCTGCCTTTATAAGGCAATTTGACAAGTCTTCCACCTTATCCTGGCTGTGGAAGAAAAGCATCCAAAGAATTGGGCCAAAGAAACTATTTTCCTGAAGAAAAAAATATTCTATAGCTAAAAGAGCCAAATTATAGGTTTTATACTCCAGGTATAAATATATGTAGGAATCAAGATGAACTAGAGATCAACCCTCACTCATTTTCTGCCTGGACTTGATGGTTTATACCCTTCTTAGGCTACATTAACTTGTTTAGCCCAGGATATCACTGGATATGGCAGCATTGTACAATAGGTATATGCTCTGAGCTCAGAAGTTGGGCAGTCAGTACAACCATCTCTTTGCAAGTGGGACTGTCCCTGTTATACCACCCATAATCAATCAACTGGTATTATTTTGAATCTGGTATGATGTTAAATCTTTAACTTAATAATGATATTGTGTTATCTATCCAGTTAGCAAAGGTATTAAAATAAAAATACATAATGCTAGGGAAGATGTGATTACAGGTATTTGCATAGACTGCTAATGGAGAGAAAATTAAGCAAATTTTTTATTGTTGTAAACTGTCAATAGACTTTTGTATGTTTAATTTTTTTTCCGACGCTGTTCATTACTTTTCAGTCTTCTGCAACACCATCATTTTCCTTCAGGCAGATGAAGTTTCTTTAGAATTTCACTTAGTGCTGGTTGTTGGTGACAATGGCTCTCAGCTCTTGTTTATCAGGTAATGCTTTATTTCAGCTTTGCTGGGAAGAGAATTCTGGATTGGCAATTATTTTTTCCTTTAGCACTTCAAAATGTCATTCCATTGTCTTCTGGCTTTATATTTTCTCTTCAGAAATCAGCTATTATTTTTACTACTGTTCCCCTAAATGTAATGTGTCTTATTTTCTTAACTATATTTAAGATATTATCTTTGTTTTGGAAGTTTGAACATGGTGCCCCTAGGTGTGGTTTATTTGAGCTAAGGGTTTGAATCTGTGGGTTGAAATCTTTCATCCAATTTGAAAAATGCCTGTTTATTGTTACTTCAAATATTACTTTTCTCCTATTTTCTCTCCCTTCTCTCCTTTCCTGTCATCAGTTGTACCTAATATAAGATATTTTGACAATAACCTAAATAAAACTTGAGACTCAATATTTCCCCTGCAAGCAGTCAATGTAGGCTATTTTCTGCATCCCTGATTTCAAGTTCACTTATACTGGCTTCTGTTGTATCCAACCTATTTTTAAACATCTCTAACAAATTCCTTATTTCACGTATTATATTTTTCACTTCTAGAATATCCATTCTTTATTTATAATGAAATTTAATCCTCTGTTAAATATGACAGATTTTTATGTCTTTTGGTCATCTTTTTCTCTTTTCTTCTTAAGCCCTTCTCTGCTAACTCCAACATCTAGATCATCTTTGGTCTGGTTCTTTTAACTTCTTTATCTCGATTACTGGTCACCTTTTTCTGATTCTTGAAATTTCTATAAACATTGCAGATGTAATGGTATTGAGGCTCTAAATTATGTAATTGTCTCCAAAAGATTATGTAATTATGTTATAATAGCAGGCAAATTTCCAGCAAATCATCCTGACCCTCTCAACGCTTAGTATTGGGATTTGGTAGGATAGGTTCATTTCAGTTCTGTCCTCAGTCTGTTGGTGTAATCTTCACTCCTAAAGCGTGAGGCTTACTCCTTGAGTATGGCATTTCTGAGGTCTCAATTGAAAGGCTTGTTATTCGCCAAGTTCTCTCCTCACTAGTTGAGCAGGAGCTCCAATATCTCCCAAACACCTGTAGCCTCTGAAATCTTTGCTTAGCTGTCAGCCTCTCAGCTGCTCTTCTCCACCAGAAGTTTCATAGCCTCACTCTGTGAATACACAGCACAAAAGTTTCCCAAGGGTTTGAGGAGAATTTCTGCACAGAATTACATCTATGGCAGGACTGGGATTTATCCTTAAAGTTCTCTATTTTTTTCACTGTTAGCAATATCTTCTCTCTAGTCAGGTTACTTTTCTCAAAGTGTCTGACATTTGTTCACCTACATGCACTTGCTCATGATTTGCTCTCTTTCTATGCCCTCAAGTTACTCCTATTCCTAGGCTTATCATCATTCATAATTTTTCTATGAAATAAGCTAACTCTATTCACATTAATTCCTCTTTCTTTGAATCTTTAATGTAGTTTTGGACAATAATATTCTATTTTATTGTTATCTAATTTTACCATGATTGTTAACATAAAGAAGACTATTGTATAGTCTCTAGATAGTGATTTTTGTTCTAGTATAGTTAACTTGAATAAACTCAAACTCTAAGTTTTGTCTTTCATATAATGGACAGCAGTTGACATTTCTGTTTAGTTTTTCGGCTTACAGTTGCTGATTTTTTTCACTGGATCCTTGATGTTTTTTCTTTATCTGTATAATATAGCTGTCAACCAATTATTTGGGCATATTGGAGGACTCAGCTCCCCTATGACTCTTTCCCTTCGAAGATTTTCTCCCCTAAACTTTTTTTTTTTTTTTTTTTCCGGTACGCGGGCCTCTCACTGTTGTGGCCTCTCCCGTTGCGGAGCATAGGCTCCGGACGCGCAGATTCAGCGGCCATGGCTCACAAGCCTAGCCGCTCCGCGGCATGTGGGATCTTCCCGGACCGGGGCACGAACCCGCGTCCCCCGCATCGGCAGGCAGACTCTCAACCACTGCACCACCAGGGAAGCCCTCCCCTAAACTTCTGACTGTTCCTCCAGCCCTTAACTCTATCCTTTGATACCTCAAGCTTATACGACTATGATTTTCTGAATCCCTAGTTATGTATGAATGAGGGAGTGCTCTCATGCAAAAGGCCACAAAGTCAGAAACTGTTCCAATTCCTCTTTCAAGGGTAAGCTGCTGTACAGTTTCTGTTTGCTTGTTATTGCTCTCTAGTGCCTAGAAATAGTGGCATTTTATAAATGTTACCTTAGGAGGATTGCTCCATCCAACCAAGCTACTCTGCCATTAGCAGCAACTGAAATGCCAGTATTTTTAAATCGAGAGACATTTTCTTATAAAAAATCAAGATCATAAAATGTTTCATCTTTTTCTTTCAGAAATTTTGTTAGCCAAGATGCTGCATTTTCCTAACTTACATCTCCCAAGTTGTTCTTATAGTTTTCACAGCTAGTTTTGTTTCACGGTCCACTGGTTTCAATCTTTTCAGCATATAGAATGTTCAAACAATTAAAATCATATTTGCTAACAGAGGAAAATCACATTTATTAAATTTCTAATCTGTGACAGGTGCTGTACTAAGCATTTTGCATGTTATTTCTTTTAACATATGTCTTGCACCGAAGTCCATGCTTGACTTGAAACAGGTGGCACTCCAATTTACTTCCAGATTGGATGTGAATGATAATAATAATGGTCACGGACTTCCCTGGTGGCGCAGTGGTTAAGAATCTGTCTGCCAATGAAGGAGACACGGGTTTGAGCCCTGGTCCAGGAAGATCCCACATGCCACGGAGCAACTAAGCTCGTGCACCACAACTCCTAAAGCCCGCACGTCTAGAGCCCGTGCTCTGCAACAACAGAAGCCACAGAAATGAGAAGCCTGCGCACCGCAACGAAGAGTAGCCCCCACTCGCCGCAACTAGGGAAAACCCACACGCAGCAACGAAGACCCAATACAGCCATAAATAAATTTATTTAAAAAACAATAATAATAACGGTCACAGTGACTGCTCTTGGATCTGACATCTTATCTTCTGGGACTCTTATCCCAGGGAAGCCCGAATGGGAGCTTCTTAACATCAATTATGTGGTTCTTAGTATTGGGGGCCTTGGCCAAAGTTGGAGTACCAAAAGAGCCTCCTGTTTCAAGGGCAACAAAGAATGCACTCATTCATACATACATACACACACACAGTCATTCAACTTAATTTATTGAAGCTAGTCTAGTGTTTGGTATCTAGAGCAGAGGAAGAGGAGTTAGCTGTGGTAAAAAGAAAGTTACTTCGGGCTTCCCTGGTGGCGCAGTGGTTGAGAGTCCGCCTGCCGATGCAGGGGACACAGGTTCGTGCCCTGGTCCGGGAGGATCCCACATGCTGCGGAGCGGCTGGGCCCGTGAGCCACGGCCGCTGAGCCTGCGCGTCCGGAGCCTGTGCTCCGCAGCGGGAGAGGCCACAACAGTGACAGGCCCGCGTACCGCAAAAAAAAAAAAAAAAAAGAATTAAGAATAAGTAAAAAGTGTAGAAAGACAAAACTGGCTTGGCAAACAACAGACCTTAGTAAAGGACAATGACACTCTTTAGACTGGAGGAAAATGATAGGAATCAGTACTCTTAAATTCCAGAATGATGTTAAGCAAAAAAAAAAAAAAAAAAAAAACTCAGGTCTTCCACTTTCTGGTGCAATATTTAAAGAGATCAGAAGTCGTCACTCTTGCCTCACAGCAAGCAAAAATCTGAACAGACTGAAAATCAACTACTCTTCTTAGATGCATCAGAGAATTGAGGTCACTGGGCAAACCACTACCTGAAGAGACACACGCAGATAAAGAGAATGACAGCTTATCAGGAGAAGAAGGGAACAGAAGCTGCTATCAGAGCCAGCACCCATAGGAGCACTTAAATTGCTAGACTAATTGCTGGAGAGAGAGGTGGGCCACCTGGAAAGTTAAAACCCTCTGGACCTCCAGCCTTAGGGGCCACCACACTCTCCTGAGTTTTACCTCAAGATCTTTCTCTGATCTTGACCCTGAAAATGTGCTTGGAGCCCCAGCACATTTTCAGGGTCAAGATCAGATGATTCCTTTGTGCACCTTAACAGAGGCCTGCCCTCAAACAAAAACTATTTTACCAGAGCCTAACTGGCTTGAATTTTACTAGAGCTCAACCAACCTGGAGGAAGGGAAATACCCAACCTCATGTCCCTCTAGTCCAAACAAAAACAAAAACCAACAAACAAACAAAAAACCAAGAAGCTCTTGTGAAAGAAAGTCACAGCCCAGTAGCCCAGGTCCACTAAAAGGCTGAGACCTAATCATAGGATTATGTAATATTTGTCCTGTCCTCACACCTTATCATCCCATCAATCATGTTCCTAAAAGATAACAAGGGATTACAGCTAAAAGAACGGCAAGGTTCATACCCAATTTAAGAAACAGTCTCTAAGGAAATCCAAGAACAGGGGACACTCTCAGAAATTTTAACCTCTGATACCTATAGCTACAGCAAACAGTAAACACAGCATAATTCCTAGCCAGATAAACATAAAACCTTCCAAAAGGCCTATTTACCTCAATTTTTTTTACCTGATATACAATGGACAGCTATCAACAAAAAACCTTAAGGCATGCTAAAGGGCAAAAATACCATATACAGAGACAAATCAAGTATCAGAACCAGACTCAGTTATGGCAGAGATTTTGGAACTATCAAACTGTAATTTAAAATAACTATGATTAATATGCTAAGGACGCTAATAGACAAAGTAGACATGCAAGAACAGATAGGCAATGGAAACAGAGAGATGGAAAGTTTAAGAAGGAATCAAAAGGAAATGCCAGAAATCAAAAGCATTGTAAGAGCAATGAAGAATGTCTTTGATGGGTTCATCAGTAGACATGGGTAAATAAGAAGAAAGCAGTATTAATATCTGTATTAGTTATCTATTGCTGTGTAACAAGATACCACAAACTTCGTGTCTAAAAACAACCCACGTTTTTTATTCCAGTTTTACTGAAATGTAATTGACATATGCACTGTACAAGTTTAAGGTGTACAGCATAATGATTCGACCTACATACGTCACGAAGGGTTTACCACAATAAATTTAGTGAACATCCATCATCTCATATAGACACTAAATTAAAAAAAAGTTTTTTCCTTGTAATAAGAACTCTTAGGATTTACTCTCACAACTACTTTCATATATAACATACAGCAGTGTTAATTATATTAATCGTACTGTACATTACATCCCTATTTACTTATCTTAAAACTGGAAGTTTGTACCTTTGATCACCTTCATCCAATTCCACCTCCCCTCACCCCCTTGCTTCTGGTAACCACAAATCTGATCTCTTTTTCTATGACTTTGCTTGTTTTTTGAAGTCGAATTGACCTACAACACTATGTTAGTTCCTGGAGCACAACATCGTGATCTGATATTTCTATACATTTCAGAATGATCACCACAATAAATCCAGTTACCATCTGTCACCATGTAAAGATATATTATTGTTGACTACATTCCTTATGCTGTACATTTCACCCCTGTAACTCATCTATTTTGTAACTGGAAGTTTGTACCTCTTAATTTCCCTTATCTATTCACTCAACAACAACAAACATTTATTATCTCACAGTTTCTATGAGTCGGAAGTCTAGGCATGGATAGCTGGCTATAATCAAAGTTGGAGTCAAAGCTGCAGTCTCATCTGAGGCTCACCTGGGGAATGATCTGCTTCTAAGTTTATTTGAGTGACCGGAAATTTTCATTTCTTTGCATGGAAGGCTTTAGGCTCTTGCTGATTCTTGGAAAGAGGCCACCTACAGTCCTACAGTCCTCTTAACCTCTTGGGTTAACCTCTTGCCTCTTGGGCCTCCCCAACAAGGGGAACCTTAACTTTATCAAGCAGCAAGGAGAGCCTTTAGGGCAAATCTGCTAGCAAAGTGCATCATATATCATAAAGTAACTATGGAAGTGAAATCCCATCATCTTTGCCATATTCTGTTGACTAAAATCAAGCCACTGGTTTTGCCCACATTCAATGGGAGGGGATTATACAAAGGCATGGATACCAAATCGGGGGCCACCCTAGAGTCTGTCTGCTACAATGTCTAGCTCATAATGCTAAAGAGGTAGAATGTGATGTATGAGTTGGCACTTGGGTAACTGGGGTTATATTTTTCTAAGCTTATATTGTTTGGGATATGGATAACTAAATTGATTTCTTTATTTGTGAAGTTAAGTATATATGTTAAATACATTGGAAACCATTAAAAGAATAGAAATAGAGAAGAAAATGGAAAAAAGGAAACAAAAAGGAAAGAAGGAAAGAAGGCCAAATACGAGTATGATAGCTTTAAGAAATTCAAGTATGTCAGTAACCTGATTTTTTAAGAAATGGACAAAAACTCTACAGTTAATAGAATAAGATAATCAGAGTAAGTTTTTAAAATCCCCAGTCATATGTAGATTATAAGAAACACACCTAAAATATAAAGTAAGAAAAAGTCTGACAACGGAAATACAGAAATGAGATCAGACAAATCTCACTGAAAGAAGACTATATTAGCATCAAACCAAGGGAATTTTAAGGTAAAAAGAACTGTTAGGCATAATGAAGTTTTCCACAATGAAAGAATATTTAATTCACCAGGAAAATATAAAAATCTGAATTTCTATTCCCTTGTAACATATAATCAAAACATATAAAGAAGAAATAGAAAAAAAAATCATAGAAATAAATTGGCAAATTACAATCTATTGCAGGACTTTTAAAACACCTATCAGTAACTGAGATAGTGATCAGTTAAAAATCAACAATAATATCAAAGAATTGAAGTACAAAAACTAGAAAAACTTGAAGTAATTGACAAGAATATACATTACTATATATATAAACATGTACAAATAGAATATACATTTGTATCAAGTACAGACTTTCTAAAGTGGCAACATAATAATGGGTGATAATGGGAATTTAAGCTATGGGAGTGGATAGACTCATCCCTTATGTATATGGGTAGAAAGAAAAAAGGAAAAGTTTCAGACAGAACCCTGATTATGAAGCTGAGCGTAATGACTAATGCTTGATTCCTTGTAAACCTATATCCCTCGGCTTAACTTTTCTCCAGCCTCAACTAAGAACATCCATCTGGATTTCTATAGGCATCAAGTAAATTATTTCCCAAATTTAATTATCTTATGTACCAAATGAATCCTCTTCCTATGTGCCCTGTTTCAGAGGCTGAAACTTCTATGGATTACATTACAGAAGCTCTCTTGCCTCTGACTTCCTGTTGGGTTTAATCAATAAAAGACTCTGAAAGGAGGTCGAAAGCTGGGAAGAAGAGGGGTGGGCTATCTATCTACTGCCCCACATCTCATCCCACTCCCAGCTTAACCCTGGCAAAGGCTGCTGCTCCTGCCTAAGGATTCTAATAGCCTCTGCAGCTGCTAGCGCCACCTGCCTGATGAATCCTCACCGGTTCCCACTGCTCTGAACTCACCCTTGCACATAGCTCTTCATTAAATTATTTCTAGGTAAACCCTTTTGAGTGTGCTTTTTCCTGCTGGGGGACTGAGCGATCCCTCACGCATAAATTCCAAACTTAACTCTTAGACAAATGCAAAAGCAAAGTCTTGTATCCCTAATAAACAGAAGCTGGCAGCCAATCTTCAAAAATACAAATATATGTGTTGAAAGGCAGGGGGTTTTCCTCACAGAGGAGCATAAATAATTCAGAAATTATCATCCATTCCTGAATAAGCAAGTGCTCAGCTGCACACCGTGATTTATATTCCCTTGATTATTTTTAATACAAGATTCAATAGTATAGAGTTTCCTAGCCTCTTTCATGTGAAGTCTGTTTAACTAACAGATAAAATAGGAAAATAGTCTGCTGATGTTTACAGCAGTTTCATTTTATCTCTAAAAGATGTGTATCTTTGAATAGTAATTGTAAACACCAAAGCTATTTTTTGTGGGGTTTTCTTTCTTTTAGGCAACTCCCTCAACTTTTTATTCTTTATGTTGTTCATTTCTCTTTGTCAGTGGGAAATCCTCAATGCCATTTGTTTTTAAGAAATCATTTATCTCTAGTTTGCTGTCAGGACCTTTATCATCTGTGGATTAAAATCCATGCCTCCCGTAAATCAACTTGATTTAAACTTCCTCTCTGTCTCCCTTTGCTTCACCTCTCATTCTTTCTCTAATCTTCCTCTCCCCACTGTCTTATCTCCTTTTGACTATTCATGGGACAGATATTTAGTCTGGCCATAAGGTTATGTGTTAAGGATATTTTCCCAAGTGATTTGTCTTAGCCATTTAGTATAATATCCCTGAAGTTCTAACAAGGCAGCTCCTCAAAGACTAGCTCACTAGCTAGGTAGTAGCTCTATCGATAGAAACTTGATAGGTGAATTGTACAAAATCCTCAAAACCCTCAAGTGTCTTGTTTCTGTTCCTTTATGAGGTGAGGATAATCAGAGCAGTTTTTGGAGATGCAGGCAGGTTGACTCTGATTATAGCCTGCCAACAGGAAGATGTTGAAAGACAAGAATTGGGTTAACCAGTGCACTGACCCCCGGTCCCAGAAAAGCAGGAGAAACCTGGAGAAAAACTAGAAGCATATAGAGGTTTCATCCTTCTTCCCTCTAAGGAAACAGAATACTACTGGGCAATATCCATAATGTGAGTACACAGAAGATCACTTTTAAATGCACACACCTGACAATGTAACATCAAACAGATGAACGTTCTATGAAAATTCACAGTTCTTCCATCAATTTATATTCCAGGAAGACAGAATGGATAACCTTTATTGCCTGGGCATTTAAAAGTAATGCAATGTATGACCAAAACAAATTCTAATGCTTTAGAGTTCCAGCCTTTGCTGAAATGATTAGTCCTTTAGATCTATAGAAAAAAATATACTACAGAGAATACCATCTTATATACCAGACTCTTTGTAACAAAAGGCTTTTTGAGTACCCGCAGGCTTAATCACTGACTCTGTTAAAAATGATTTCTGTTTCTAGGTGATTTTTCATCTGGAGACTTCGACATTTTTAACAATAAATGAGATAGAAACGCTCAACTAAAGAAAGTCATGTTTTTAGCATTTAACTTATGGTCTTATACTGTTTCCTGTTTTCTGAGTATAACTGGTAATTTTCTTACTTAGCCAAACTCAACTGTCTTATAGCTTCCTGATTTCCACTGCAACCTTGGAGAATACAACCAAGACTATGGACCTTATTAATAGTAGTTTGGACACCCACTAGAGAAAAGAATACAAGCAGAGTCATCTTCATCACACCCTATAATAGCCCTCCTACCCCTGGCAGAGTCTCAAAATAGTTCATCCAGTCTCCTCAGTGGATACTAAAATCTTTCACTGTTGACCTGTAGCCAACATTCTCTTCCTGCATCCCTGTAACCTAAACTCTGATGCTCTGTGATGGCTCCAGCATACGGACTGACATCGGCATTGTTTTGGTCTATGTAATGACTTATTGAAGGCATTCATGGGATTTTTTTCAAGGTTTTTTTCTGTCTGTAAACCATTTTTTCCCCCTTACCACCTACTTTAATCTAGCTGAGAAGTCTTGATAGTTTAATGGGTTTTGTTACAAGTTCACAAAATAATCTCTCAGTTTCTTGAAGTGATAAAGGTGTAGCTCTTTTTACTCACTCTTCCAGTTCTCAGGCAAATAGAAACTGCAGATATACAAGGTTTGGTCGAAGATCAAAGCATAGCAGCTCAAAAGTATCCTTTCCTACTTATAATCAGCAAGTCATTCTAGGCAGAATTCTTCTCTATTCCATAGCCTCATGGTGATGATTAACTAAAATAAAAACATGGAACTAAACACATAGTAAATGTATAATAAATATTATTATACATTATACTCTTATTATAGTCTACTTGTTAATAAGAACAAGAACATTGGATTTCAATCATGACTTTAACTCTCCTTCCTGTGAATGATAACAAGCCACTTAACCTCTATTTGGCCACCCTGAACCTAGTCAAGCTTCACCTACATAAACACTTTACTAGCTCTTCCCGACAGCACAGTGAATCCAAATTCCTATGCATAGTGCCTAAGGCCCTTGACAATATGAGTCTTGAGTTTCCATTCTTATACCACACTGATATACTATCAAAAACCCATCATGCCCTTTAAACTGTAAATCTCATGCTGCTTCATATGGTGACACTTCATATGCCATTCTTCACTTAAAATGCCTTTTCACCACTCCTTTTCAAATCAAAATAATTCTAAGTCATTAAGACTCACTTAAAATACTCTGTGAAATTCTCTCAGAATCCTCCGTTCAGTTACTACGTGTAGTATGCTCACATATTGTTCCAATATATATTTATATTTTAGTACCTACGTTGCTCTGGGCTTATACATTTACTGTTCAGATCCTTACTACAGTTAAGGTTCTCACTAAAAGGCAGAAATTTTATCTTGCTCTCTCTGTAACCTCGGCAAGTGGTGTTGCTTTTAGCACAAAATCAGTCCCCAAACACTGGTAGAAAAATAAGTAAACGAACAAAATGCATTAATTCCAGGCCTCAAAACTCTCATTTGTAAAATTACAAAGTTATGGTTAATGATGATTTATGTAAGCTCTATGATGTTATTATTCATAAATAATTTTATTTATAAAGATGAATGCTTCATTTTTATTAGAATTTATGGTTTATTCAACCTAAAGAAATGTATTAATTTTGTTACACATCCACAGTGCTGTCGCTACAGAACAGACAATACTGAGAACAATTTTAATAAAGGTGTTGCTTTAAATGACATGATTTGGAGACCTTCCACTTCAAAATGGGATAAAACAGTTTACAGCGAACC
Source organism: Neophocaena asiaeorientalis asiaeorientalis (assembly GCF_003031525.2). NCBI lineage: Eukaryota > Metazoa > Chordata > Mammalia > Artiodactyla > Phocoenidae > Neophocaena > Neophocaena asiaeorientalis. The sequence continues at coordinate 14,188,691 of NW_020175393.1, forward strand.
AACACTCCTGCCAAGAAAAGCCAAGAAATCCAGATACAATTTAAAGAAGTCATCAGTTTCAAGTAACCATGGAGCTGCAGAAGTAATGAGGACCACAGGGACTACAATTACACAAAAAAAAGGAGCTTCAGAAAAATTATTCTATGGATAACTACCTTTTCCGTGCGGGCATTTGCCAGTTCTGAAAACAGGCTAATGCCTAAGAATTCAGACTTTGCTTGGAATCAAATAGGACTGCCTCTATAGGACCTAAAACCAACAAACTTTAGCGGTCATTGGAGCTAGAATGATATAACTGTAGAATTGAGAGATCCTAACACACAGCAGGCATTTCAAGAAATCTGCTGAATTATTAAGCTATGCAAAACAAGGAATTAAAGAAATGAGCTTAAAAAAACAAAACAAAAAAAAACCTCTGCAAGCAGAATGGAATGCCCTACAGTCTCACAGCACTAAGATGAAAGGAAGGCACCAGGAACCTTCCAAGGAATGGGCTCCTATGAACATACCAGATGATCGGCTGGAGCCCCTGGAGGGCTACGCCCTCGGAACAGGGAATGGAACAGATGCAGATGGAGGCCTGCTAAAAGGCAAGAAGAAACACAGTCTGAAAAAACAAAGCAAGCATCAGAACCAAACTCAGATATGACACAGATTTTGGAAATATCACAGAGACTTTGAAATCAGTGAGATTCATATGTTAAGGTTTCTAATGGAAAAAGTAAACAATAACCAAGAACAGATGGATAACATAGGCAGAGAGACAGAAATTCTCTGAAAGAATGGAAAGAAAATGACAGAAATCAAAAATACTGTAATGGAAATGAAGACTGCTTTGATGTGCTCATCAGTAGACTGGACACAGCCAAAGAAAGAATCGGATTGCTTAAAGATACGTCAGTAGAAACTTCCCAGACTGGTTATCATAGAGATTGCATGTACTGATCCTGTGACACCAGTTCATGCGCCCAGTCAAAGAACTTACACAAAATGAGCCAGATATAAATTTAGAGTGGGAGGAAAGAATGAAAAGCAAGTTTAGTAATTGAGAGTATAATAAGGCTAAAACTTATGAAAATAATCTAAGAATAAATCACATAGGTGGGAAATGGTATGGTAATATATACAATTATAATAAAAATCATATTCACTAGATAATTATACAACACATTGCTCCACTTGCTCCTTGGAGAAATGAGCCTAATCTTTTTTAGATGACAACTTAAAGATAATGACATTTTAGGCCATTGAAAAATATCTCATCCACTGATTGCAATGAAACATTAAAAAAATTATTTTAATTCTGTGATTCATTCTCCCTCTCTCTCTCTCTCTCCCTGCCGACCCCACTCCCCCACACTGTAAGCATCTATTTCCTACCACCAAAGGGATCAGGGTTTCCTCTTCACAGACCATATCTTCAAAAGGTTCCTTTTTCTCCTCCTATCTTTAATACTTGTTGACCTTTCTAGCAGTAAAAGCCTATTCCTAGTTCTTCACAACAACCAATATAATCCCCATTATACAAATGAAGACACTAATGAGCAAAGAGGCAAAAATGACCTCTTTTTTAAGGTCATACAACCAGTGAACAGAAGAACCAGGACTTGATGCTAGTTATCTTAATCCCAAATTCATGTAATTTTTGTCTTACTACATTGCATTCCACAACTCGTATGGGGTTCCTTTTGTCACTTTGTCATCCTCACCATCATATACTAAATCTAGACTTTTTTTTTTCTCTCTTTTTTTTGTGGTACGCGGGACTCTCACTGTTGTGTCCTCTCCCGTTGCGGAGCATAGGCTCCGGACACGCAGGCTCAGCGGCCATGGCTCACGGGCGCAGCCGCTCCGCGGCATGTGGGATCTTCCCGGACTGGGGCACGAACCCGTGTCCCCTGCATCGGCAGGTGGACTCTCAACCACTGCACCACCAGGGAAGCCCCAGACTAATTCTTTTGGAATACAATGATTTATCCCCGCCTACAAACCCAACCTCATCTCATGCTAGTCTCCCTCCCACAGATCATCATGTTGTCCTAACGGTGGCTTTCCATCAGTTCTTACGGAAGGCCAAGCTCAGTGCTATCTCAGGCAAAGCTAAGACCAGGCACCTTTCCTGACCACATTATGTAAATAGATCCACATTCTGACAGTCCTCTCCTAAACCTTATCACAATCTGAAATCATTTATATATTTGCTTGCTCCTGAAATTTCTTATCATTAAACAGTAAAATGCATGAAAGCAGAGATTTCACTTCTCTTCACTCCTGTATTCGCTGAGCCTAGCACATTGCCTGACACATAGCAGTTACTCAGAAAACAACTGTGGAATCTTGTTACAATTCAGAACAGAAGATACCATACAACCAGATGGATAACAATTGCTAATCCCAGAAATGAGGCTGTTTGCCCTCTGCCTGCATTTAAAAAAAAATGCATGGGAGCAGACAAGATTAGCAGGTGGATATGTTTTTCCCAAATGAATTGGATTCTCCCAGGCTGAGGATTTCAACAAGGAGCTGTTTTATCCAAGGTAAGGCAGTGGTTCTCAAATGTTAGTATGTATCAAAATCACCTGGAGGACTTTCTAAAATGCAACATGGCTAAACCCAATCCCAGAGTTTCTGACTCAGTAGATCTGGGGTTGGGGCCTAAGAATTGGCATTGCTAACAACTTCTGAGGTAATGCTGATGTTGCCTGTGCAATGATCACACTCAGAGAACCACTGATTAAGGGACCTTCACAGTGCCTGTTAATGTTTCCATATGCTCTTTACCACCCCCATACTTGGTAAAATGGAGATAGGCAGATAGTACCATGTACATGGCCACAAGCTGGACTCTGTCCTTGTTGAACCTGAAAAAATTAATGGATCTCTCAAAAAGGGAAAAACAGGAAAAAATAATTTTAAGCCAGGAAAAAAAATTTTCACAGACTATTCCATTTCTCAGCCAAAGAAATAATGCTCTGTGTTCCAAGAAAGCAGCCCACATAGAATTGATGTTGTGGCTTTTGGAAATATCAACAAAGAACATCGTGTTTATTCTATGTGCAAACTATGTGTGAGATTTGGGTTTGAGTAGAGTCATGCATTACAGAAAATTCTGCATAAAAGCATATTTCTTTAAAACCTATGTATCTATTCCTTAAAACTCCGTAATTCTGTTCTAATTATCATGGAGATTTTACCCTTATTATAATTAAAATATTAAGGTTATAAAATTACAATTACCTAGGATAGAAGCACTGGACACATTCCAAGTGTGAGGAAGACCTCTATCTTGACATCAGTAACTAGGACTATCTGGGACTGGACACACATGAACCACCCTGTACATGTAAGCCGGTATTATTGCTGGGGTTTCCCAGGAGGCCCAAGAAATAGGATATTTTTTCCCTCTCCAAATTCTGAACACAAAATTGTTCAGAATCTTATTCTGAAATAAGAGAAAGGGAATCTGATAAAGACCAAAATATCACTGTGATAATCCATAAAGACTAAAGTGGACTGGAGAGCTTAACGTGAGAACTAAATGCTTTTCCACAAAGAGAATCTGCCCAGGTTCAGACTTCCTGAGTGAAGGAGTAGAGGGTATTCACTCCTTCCTGGTTTAATGTCTTCATAAATTTGCCAGAGATAAGCCACCCCTTTCAACTAGAGTAAAGTAAGTGGTGAAGAGGTGGGGGGGAAATGTAGTGTTTCACCAGTTCAGCCCCCTCAGAAACATCAGGAGGAAGAAAGAAATGTGCCCACATTACTACTACTGCTGTTACTGTACGTTTCAAAGGAATCCATTTCTTTAGATGAAGAGATATTTCTGTGCTTAGTAGTTTTCTTTAAAAATGGCCTTAACTTCCCCACACTGTGATATGTGTTTCCCCAAGCTCCTTGGCATGCATTCAACTTTCTGCTCCAGCCTGGACTAGGAAACCTTCTTTATCCCTCAGGAGTCAATCTGTCCACTAGCTCCAGGCCTCCCCAGCACAGAACTGTAGACAATATTGATCAGGGAGAAAGAACTGACCCTTCCCCAGGCTGGACCCTCACTCTGTAGAGTACTACATCTCTTCAAAACAGTACACTTAAACACAATCCCACGTCAGCTCAGATTTTGAGGACTAAGCAACTACAGCAGAGTACAGAAACCAGCAGTAGAAAGTGTCTATGAACTGTGGTTCTGCATATTTATTATGGGACAATTGTCATAAAAATGTAACCTCAGCTAAATCCTGGGTTCCAGCTGGAACTTTCTGAAGTTAATGCTTTGGGGGATAGCACTTGAAAATCTCTTTTAAATTGAGTCAGCCAGCTAATTAAGTTTCCATTTCCCAGAATTGTTTTAATAAGATGTATCAAAGCTGTTAATAGATGTGCAGCAAAACACATTTACTACCATCTTGCAGGCCCACAGTATAGATCTTTTGTTTTGATTAATGCCTAAAAAGTCACTTAGCCATGAAAAGTAATTTTTATCACTTGTGGTTTTTCTCAAAAATGTATAGATACCATAAAAGAGTTTTTCATTAAAGCATTTTCATTAAGAGATACTTCCCAAAGTCCTCATAGATGGTATATCAAATAGTTAACACCTAACTACTCCACCTTTAAAATTTCTCTAACAGCTGACTAAAAATTGAAAAAAGATATCCAAAATATCCCAGATCCAGGATATGGTTGATTAACTCTTAAGATCACTATAACAAGTTGCCCGTTTTACCAGGATGCCATTTGGGCTGCCTGACAAGGTGGTAAGTTATAACTCAAAAGAGAGAAAACTTGGGCTTCCCTGGTGGCGCAGTGATTGAGAGTCCACCTGCCGATGCAGGGGACACGGGTTCGTGCCCCGGTCCGGGAAGATCCCACATGCTGCGGAGCAGCTGGGCCCGTGAAGCCACGGCCACTGAGCCTGCGTGTCCGGAGCCTGTGCTCCGCAACGGGAGAGGCCACAACAGTGAGAGGCCTGCGTACCGCAAAAAAAAAAAAAGAGAGAAAACTTGCTACTGATAAGATAATGGAATCTAAGTCTCCTTGCAGCAATGAAAATTACTGATTTTAGCTAACTTTTAAGTTAATAAAGAAAGAACCCCAACAGATTGCCATGAAATGATAAATGAGCTGGTAAACTACTTTACCTAATAATAAATACACAAGGATCTATAAAGCAAAAGCATATTCAGGAAAACTTCAGACAAAAAAATTAATGACCAAGATACAGTCCAGGAAATTTTTGTGTAATTTATCAAATTTGGAAAGTGAAGTTGGGAATTTACCTGTACCTCTTGGAAGACCAAAATTCTTCCAAAAGCCTGAATAATATAAAATATGTATTTCTCCCAATATAGAAAGACTGTCTTCTTTTCATTTGGAACTATATTCCATTAGCTTCTTTAGAATACTTTAACAATTAGAATTTATATATTTGCCATTAATATAATTGATGTTATCAAACATATGATGTATTTGAATGATCGTAACATATACATATATGTTATGTGTGACGCATAACATATATGTTGTGTGTGCCACACATAACATGTAACATGTTGACACATGGCATATATGTTATATATGGCATACATAACATATAACATACAGAAGTTGAGTTATAGACAAGTTACTTAACTGTCCTAGTCATACATGAAATTTAATGTTTCTTTTAATGTTCCTTTGTATTTCTTTTTAGCATACCAGTTTTGTACACATACAATTTCTTAAGCACCTAGCGCCTTCATGCTGCCCATCGCTGCCTACTTCCTCCCGTTTTGCTGCCCTACCTAGACCTGGATTTCCAGACCAGTTTCTCTAGCTTCAGAGCTCTCTGATTTCCAGTTTTAAACATAGAAGCACTACGCTTTCTAGCACCATAAAGTATTACAGTTGTAAAGAACCTTATGGGTCATCTAGCCCAACATTTTTGTAGATGGGGAAAACAATTTACTCATTATCAGTGAGTGAGTAACTTTCTGATTATTCATTATCAGTAAGTGAGTTTAATTTTCTTTTCTCTTATGTTCTGGCTTTGAATACAGGAAAATTATTCAGTCTGCTAGGTTAGGCACATGTTTCCTCAAGGACTCCAAACATAAACAATGTGTATTTCTGTTTACATAAGTTGAAGGGAGCCAGGCAACCATTCACAGGATGAGCAAGAAGCAGAAAAGGCATGTTAACAGAAGTCAACATCTACTCATGAGAAAGACTCTCAGCAAGCTAGGAGTGCAATGCTGTAAGACTGAATGCCTTCTTCCTAAGTTGGGGAGCAAGACAAGGATGTCTGTCTTCAACCCGCCTAGTCATCATCATACTAAAAGTCCTGACCAGTGCATAAAGGTAAGAAAAACAAATAAAAGACATGCATGTTGGAGAGGAAGGTAAATCTGTCTCCTTTGCCTGACTTGATTGTCTACGTAGAAAATCCAAAGGAAAATTTTTAAAAAGTCTTCTGAAACTAATGAGTGTATTCATCAAAATCCCAGGATGCAAGATCAATATACAAACAAAACAAAATAAAACCAAAAAAAAGTTATTTTTCTATCATCTAACAATGAACAACCAGAAATCAAAAACACTTAAAGGGCCATCTATAATCCCACACAAAAATTAAATAGGTAATGAGCTAACAATATATTCAAGGGTTCTCTATGCTGAAAAGTACAAATCATTAAAGAAGATCTAAATAAATAAAGATATTTATAACGTTCACAGATTGGAAATCTCAATATTGTTGTCAAGTATTCCCAAATTAATCTATATAGAGTCAATGCAATCTCAATCAATATCCTAGCAGAATTCCTTGTAGATATCTACAAGTTGATTCTAAAATATCAAACTATCAATGGCATTTTTCACAGAACTAGAACAAAAATTTCAGTTTGTATGGAAACACGAAAGACCGAATAGCCAAAGCAACCTTGAGAAAGAAAAACAGAGCTGGAGGAATCAAGCTCCCTGACTTCAGACTATACTACAAAGCTAAGGTAATCAATACAGTATGGTACTGACACAAAAACAGAAATATAGATCAACGGAACAGGATAGAAAGCCCAGAGATAAACCCAAACACATATGGTCACCTTATCTTTGATAAAGGAGGCAAGAATATACAATGGAGAAAAAGCCTCTTCAAAAAGTGGTGCTGGGAAAACTGGACAGCTACATGTAAAAGAATGAAATTAGAACACTCCCTAACACCATACACAAAAATTAACTCAAAATGGATTAGAGACCTAAATGTAAGGCCAGACACTATAAAACTCTTAGAGGAAAATACAGGCAGAACACTCTATGACATAAATCACAGCAAGATCCTTTTTGACCCACCTCCTAGAGAAATGGAAATAGAAACAAAAATAAACAAATGGGACCTAATGAAACTTAAAAGTTTTGCACAGCAAAGGAAACCATAAACAAGATGAAAAGACAACCCTCAGAATGGGAGAAAATCTTTGCAAACAAAGCAGCTGACAAAAGATTAATCTCCAAAACATACAAGTAGCTCATGCAGCTCAATATCAAAAAAAACAAACAACCCAATCCAAAAATGGGCAGAAGACCTAAATAGACATTTCTCCAAAGAAGATATACAGATTGCCAACAAACACATGAAAGAATGTTCAACATCACTAATCATTAGAGAAATGCAAATCAAAACTACAATGAGGTATCACCTCACACTGGTCAGAATGGCCATCATCAAAAAACCTACAAACAAGAAATGCTGGAGAGGGTGTGGAGAAAAGGGAACCCTCTTGCACTGTTGGTGGGAATGTAAATTGATACGCCCACTACGTAGAACACTATGGAGGTTCCTTAAAAAACTAAAAATAGAACTACCATATGACCCAGCAATCCCACTACTGGGCATATACCCTGAGAAAACCGTAATCTGAAAAGAGTCATGTACCACAATGTTCACTGCAGCCCTACTTACAATAGCCAGGACATGGAAGCAACCTAAGTGTCCAACGACAGATGAATGGATAAAGAAGATGTGGCACATATATACAATGGAATATTACTCAGCCATAAAAAGAAATGAAATTGAGTTATTTGTAGTGAGGTGGATGGACCTAGAGTCTGTCATACAGAGTGAAATAATTCAGAAAGAGAAAAACAAATACTGTATGCTAACACATATATATGGAATCTAAAAAAAAAAAAGGTTCTGATGAACCTAGGGGCAGGACAGGAATAAAGAGGCAGACGTAGAGAATGGACTTGAGGACACAGGGATGGGGAAGGGTAAGCTCGGACAAAGTGAGAGAGTAGCACTGACATATATACACTACTAAATGTAAAATAGACAGCTAGTGGGAAGCAGCTGCATAGCACAGGGAGATCAGCTCGGTGCTTTTTGACCATCTAGAGGGGTGGGATAGGGAGGGTGGGAGGGAGATGCAAGATGGAAGGGATATGGGGATATATGTATACATATAGCTGATTCACTTTGTTATACAGCAGAAACTAACACAACATTGTAAAGCAATTATACTCCAATAAAGATGTTTAAAAAATAAATAAATAAATACCACTTTACTTAACAAGAACAATTCTAATGCCTTTCTTTAAGAAAAACTCTCAACACTGTAATCTTCTACTGCTAAAATTTCCCTCAGGACCCATCCAAATCTTTACCTCTTAATAATGATAAACCAATTTAAAAATTGTATTATTTTAGTTGCAACATTTTGCCCCTAGATTTTTTCCTTTGTTAATTAAGAAATCAAAACACTCTTATCTTTGAATCTGAAAACGCCATGAGCTTCTGTTTGACTTTTTTTTACAATCCATCTGTGACAGGCTGAACTGGTGATGGCAGTAAACAGATACTGAACTTCTTTGCAAGTGTCTCCTTACCAGAGGACTCTTTTAGCAATCTGGGAAGTTTGTCGTTTGAAGCTTTCCTGCTTTGGAAGAGCATACCAGTGAAATTCAGCACGGAATTAAGTCATTTAAAACTAAGCAAGTCATTCTATTGCCAATGAAGCTAGAGATATCATTTTTGTGCCTGAACCACAGGAAAATTAAAACTGTCCTTACCAACCTGAGGATTATCAGGTGCAAGAAAAAATACGTTTCATCCATTTTTAATAATAGACATATAACCATATAGGGTAAAGATGATTTTTCTGGTCCAAGGAAAAATTTCATTTACGTGGCATTGATCAAAAGGTGAGTTTTCAAAGTTAGTTAATCAGGAATCAGGCTTAATACAATAATTTTCTTAGTAGTGAAATATTATTACACATTTGGCGGTACTATTTAGAGGATAATTTGGCAACCTCTTAACTAAAAATGGCTCCTCTCATAAAAATGAGTACCCAGAGAGAGTTTATGCATACTCGAATGCCATTTCATATGCAAAGAATTACTCTAGAGAAATATATCACTAACTTTTTAGTGTCAGAGTAGATAACAGTGTAAGTCAACAAAATCTAGCAATGGCAGGCAGAGTTTAGGGAAGGAAGGTAAAATACAGTCGAAATCCATTTTGTTAGAACCACTGCTTGCCTACCTAGTATCCATTCTCCCCTTCCTTCTTACTCACAGCTTTTGTACCTACAGGCTATCTGCCAACCAAAATCAACCTTTTTTAGCTTCCCTTGCAGCAATGATGGCTATGTGACACATTTCTGGACGAGATACAAGCCATATTCTACCAGGGGTTCTACAAATGCTCTGTATTACTGAGATAAGCAATTCTCCTACTCTTTCTTTTTCCTTCCTTTTTTATGCTTGGAATGTGGTCTGGAGCTAAAGCGGCCATCGTGAAACCAAACGTATGAGAACCACATGCCCAAGGTGATGGGACAGAAAGCTATAGGAAGATTGAAATATGGGTGGTCTCAAAGGGCTGCTACCTCAGACCTGGACCACGAGCCTCAATAATTCTTATACAAAAAATAAATTTTTCTTGGCTTAAGCCACTGTAGTCAGGTTTCTGTTACATCATGCCAAATGCAATCCCTAATTGATAACAATCTTGAGTGCAACTACCAACAAATAATCTCCTTGAATGAGGACAACTATTTATATGAGCATTTATGATAAATTCATGGGTCTTAAGTCATATTGGTGGAAGAAAACTTTACACATAAAATCATGAGCTTCTGACATGGTATTCTCCTACGATTTTTATGCAGAATGTTACAGAATCCATTAGGCAATAAATAAAGTAGGATAAGTTAATGTAAAATGAAAATATCACCCAGCAGGTGCCTAAGGTACATTTGCTACAGAACTAAGTGAAAGAAGAGACATCCTGATGAAGCATCATGGTTTACATTCCTTCCATCCTTTTTCATAAAATCCTTCTTCAGTTAATTACCTTGCTCTTTCTCAATGTATATGTGACAACCATCTGGATCTCAGAAGCTCTGAGAGTCTGTCCTAACGTTAATAATACGTATGCTTCTCGGAAGTCCTAGGACTGCTGATCATAGGCGATGACGACTATAGAGAAAGTAGCTCACCTTCCCAAATAGACGGATTTGTTATGAGCTCTATTTCTCAGCCAGATTGGAATCGACAAGTCTTACTGTATTCGCAACAACCTCTTTTAAGTCTGTTTTAAAACTTCCTTAATTTTGCCAACTGTGCAAAGTTGGTGCTTACAAACTGTTACAATTCATAAACAAAAACCTAACCATTTCTAGGTAGGCACATCTTTTCTGAACCATGAAGTCAGCCTTACCCAAATTCTGAGATGCATATATTCATATAATCAATCAAATTATCAAATATCCTGTTATTTGTTAACTTGACATGAAATAGTCAATATTAAAAAGTAATGAATTTAGGAACTATTAGAGTCATTTTATCTGTGGGATCTTTGCGTTGATAATTCTAAAGAAAGAAACAGTACAGTTTAAACAGAGGTCTCAGCCAATTCTACAGGAAGCTCTGTATTTGGGGCCCTTCAAAGCTTTCCTAAGTTGAGGTAAAGGGTGAGGCTTTACCACTACATCTACTAGTAATTGGACGTGGACTGCTCCTGAAGAGGGGAACTACTCTTGAATGAGTCCATTGCCATCAACTAGGGTAATTCTGGCAGAAAGAAACAGCCAACACTTGCCGTAGTTGGGGGAATATCTTGACTTGAAGGTGAGTCTGGACAGTGCACCTCTAAGACCCTCTCATCAATTGAAGACGTCTGAGAAACATTTATATGAGATATACATCTCATCACACTCTGTGCTCATACTACAAACCCCTCACCCAAACACCTTTGTTATCAATTTTCCAACCTATTCTTTCCATGTCCTTGACCATTTGACCAACCTATTAGTCTCTGCCCTTGAATCACTGTAGTTCTGTACCTCAAGTCCCCTTCCAACTTGAAGTAAATGACCAAAGGCACAACCCGAAGTGTTACCCATTTAAAGGACTTCTTTTACTATGTTCAGGACCAACGCTGCTAACTGGCTAGGCAGATAACATATAAAAACTAGTCCTTACTCTTCCACAGCTATAGGTGGAGGGGAAATCAACAGCACAGTAGGAAATAGTACAATGTGAGTCTGAAGCACCTGTTTTTACTTCTTTACCTTCTGGATTTGCTCAGATCAAATCACATTACATCATTTCCATTTTATACTGAATACTGCTGTGCACATTGAGCTGTATGGGGCTGTCAAACAGATAATTTTCAGTTCAATTTGGACATAATCACTTCACTATGTATCAAGCCAAGAGGTGCCTTTTAACTGGTTTCAGAGGATGGGAAAGAAAGAGAGGTTGAGAGTTATACAAAACTTGTAGTAGGAAGTAGTAATGATGATTGATATTGTAAAAATTAATAAACAGAAACCTCAATTAAAATAGTCAGGACAGCTACATGTAAAAACAATGAGATTAGAATATTTCTTCGCACCATATACAAAAATAAACTCAAAGTAGTGTAAGACAAGAAACCATAAAACTCCTAGAAGAAAACAGACACAAATTGTAGCAATATATTTTTGCATCTGTCTCATGAGGCAATGGAAACAAGAGTAAAAACAAACAAATGGGGGCCTAATTAAAGTTAAAAGGTTTTTCACAGCAAAGGTAACCATTGACAAAATGAAAAGACAACTGACTGAACAGGAGAAAATATTTGCGAATGCTATGACAAATAAGGGGCTAATATAAAAAATATATAAACAGCTCATACAACTCAATATCAAAAAAACAAAAAACCCAATTAAAAAACGGGCAGAAGACCTGGGATGCTCAACATCCTTAATCATCAGAGAAATGTAAATCAAAACCACCATGAGATATCACCTCACACCTGTCAGAATGGCTATTTTCAAAAAGACAACAAATAACAAATGTTGGCAAGGATGTGAAGAAAAGGTAACCCTTGTACACCATTGGTGGGAATGTTAAGTTGGTGCAGCCACTATGGAAAACAGTATGGAGGTTCCTTGGAAAACTAAAAACAGAACTACCATATGATCCAGCAATTCCACTCCTGGGTATACACTCGAAGAAAACAAAAACACTAATTTGAAAATATATATGCACCCCAATAGTCATGCCAGCATTATTTAAAACTACTAAGATATGGAAGCAACCTAAGTGTCCATCAACAAATGAATGGATAAAGAAGACATGGTGTACTTATACAATGGAATACTACTCAGTCATAAAAAAGAATGAAATTTTGCCATTTGCAATAACATGGATGAACCTGGAGGGTATTACGCTTAGTACAATAAGTCAGAAAAAGACAAGTACTATATGATATCACTGATATGTGGAATCTAAAAAATAAAACAAACTAGTGAAGGAAGGACAGTTTGGAACAACAGCTTGTCAGTTACTTCAACAGCTCTGGAGAATAATTGGGAAGATAAAAGATGAGAAAATAAACCATTCAAATTTAATGTCTGAAATATCCCTGTTAGTCAAAGCCAGGAAGGGGGACCATCATCCCTTGTCAGTAAATCCCACCTTCCCTTCCTTTACTCTCTTTCCTTTCTTCCTTTCTTCCTTCCTTCCTTCCTTCCTTCTCTTTCCTTCCTTCCTTCCTTTCCTACCTTCCCCTACCTTCTCTTCCCTTTTCTCTCTCTCTCCCTCCCTCTCTCAACTGTGGTAAGAACACTTAACATGAGATCTGCCCACTTAAGATATACAGTATTGTTAACGCTAATTACTATGTTTTACAGCGGATCTCTAGAATTTATTCATCTTGCATGTTCAGCAGAAGTTAAGCTGAATAACAAGAATGAAAGGAAGAACCCTAATCCTTTGCCCCGACTGACTTGCTCTGCTCTGTGCTGCGAGAGAAGCATTGTCTGAGGCATCTGGGAAAGCAGCATTGGGAACATACAACTCTACCAAAGACCTAGACATCTAGTTGCACAGACCTAGACACCCTTTTCTCCAGCCCACTCTGAGAATCAGAGTGAATTTCTTGAAAGCAGACACAGGTGGTGGGAAGTTGAAGTGTCCAAAATATTTGTATATAAATGATGTTTGTAACTAAATAATGTGCCCAGAAGCTATAAAAATAATTTTCTTTTCAAGAATCTATTACTTTCTGGACATGTTTATGTTATTAATTTTCTCTGTAAAAACCTTTTTTGCATAGACTATGAAAAAGAAACTTCAGCCCTGTTTCTGTCCGAATTAGTTTGGAATATAAGCTAGTGGAGTCAGTTAAGATTTTACAAAACTGTAGAGGTTACATGTTCTTTTCTCTGTGTTCTGAGTGCTGCAGTGGGGTGGGAGGAAAAGCAACCTGGTCCTATATTTAATCTTTTCTGGCAAAAGGGTCCAGCCACACAGCAGAGCTTAAACGTGACATTTAGAGTTCTGGGAACCAAACTTGACAGTGCACTGCCACCGCAATCTGTCACAACCAAGCCCTGGCAGGAATTACTTTCGTAGAGAAAACACTGAATTCCCTCTGCGAGACCTTGAAAAAGGAAACAGAAACAGCGAACTAGAGGACGAGAGTATCCAAAATACAGCATTTTGGCCCAAAATAAAGGGTGTTTAAAATGTGGCTCTGGAAAGTAAGTCCACTGTTGAGGGGAAAAGTAAGTTCACAAAATGCAGTATTTGATGTGTACCCCTTTATTTATAAACGTATAATATCTAGATATAGGTAAATATAGAACACAGAAGAAAAGTTTGAAAATGAATAAAAGATCTCAGCAGTGCTCAGAGTGGAGTATGGTTCTTTTTTCCTCTTTTTGATTATCTTTAATTTCTAAGATTTATGATATATAAATGTAGATATAACTTTTGAAATTTTAGTTATTTAGAAATTTTAGTTACTTAGAAATTAAGTTATTTGTCAAAGTTATGGATAGGCTGATGAACCAGGACATGTACATATAGGCTTGCACCGTGTATAGCTCTAGTAACACACGGCATTATACCAATCAATGCTTATCATCTCTTCTCTTCGGTAAACTCTGAGCAACTTGAGGTCAGGGATAGGATCTGATACTCTGGATACCCCAACTCCAAATAAATAAAAGAGAGGAGTGTATGTCTTTAGTAACATGTACGTAGTTAACAAACTTAATTCTTAAAACAACTCTGTAATCATCATCATCATCCCCAATTTTACAGATGAGAAACTGAAGCTTGGAGATATTAAGTAACACAGCTCAGGTCCTTCAGTTAAGAAGTGAGTGAGATTTGGCTGCACACCTGTCTGATCCCAAACTAAGGTCGGTGGTAAAATTTCAAATCTGTTAAATGGAAGACAGGAAGGGAGAGGGGCAAGCCATGTGGACCTGGACGAAGTTTAAAGTTATTAATGTAAAGCAAATGAATAGAATATAAAATAAAATTTACAATAAGCAATTGTTTAAAATATGTATAGAAAATATGCATCTCGTGAGGAAGAATGTGCTCCCTGGCTGATATATCCAGATGGGAACTGAATTACTAGCACTCGAGAAAGTTGTAGTAGAGATTGCTGTCCTGAGGGCAGATGCTTTTAGGTAACATCCGGGCTTGTTCATCTTGGTTCTCCTGTATTTTATTAGGGTCAGTCTCTCATTTTTTGTTTTGTTTTGGTTTGTTTTTGGCTGTGCCACGTGGCATGTGGGATCTTAGTTCCCCAACCAGGGATCCAATCTGTGCCCCCCTGCAGTGGAAGTGCTGAGTCTTAACCACTGGACTGCCAGGGAAGTCCCTCTCATTTTTAATGAAGGTCCCAGGTGATTTTTAAGGACAGAAACTTGTTCCTTTCCTCTGACATCCTCTTTCATTTGGCAGCAATGCATCCCGGTGGTACTTGAAAGAAACAGCAATCAGAGGAGATTCATGATGATTCTAATGAATCACAAGAGACAGGCCCTTTGCTTCAACGCATTAACAAAAATCATGGATGTAAATGCAGTCCCACAGGTTTTGCGGAGTTTTTTAATAATTAAAAGTTATTCCATTAGTGCTATCTCTGGAGCATTATGCTTGACTTTATGATAGCTCTAATCAAAGAAGATATACCCATAGGTAAATGCTGGGACATACTCAGAAAGTAGGACAGGTTCAGTTTATCCAAAAGTGTAGAGGAAGTAATTGATTTCCTCTTTGGGACTTAGAATAAATTAGATAAAACCAGTTACCATATAACTCAAGAATGTAGATATTAATTAAAGATCCCTAACAAATATTGCAATTTAGAGCTACCTATTGTCTAAGTAGTTGGGAGTCCCAAGTTTGCCCTGACTTTGAAGTAAGTCCTAAGGTACGAAGGTTGGGATGAAAAATGGGAGAATTCAGGTTGTTCGTTCCCTGAATATTTTTCAGGCACATGGGTAAAGAAAAGTGTTCCATTCAAAGAATGGAACTTGATATTTTTGCCTACACCATGAACCACATGGATACTAATATTCTAAGTACTACCTACAGTATTTAACAAACAGAAATGGCACCACGTTATGAGAGTTAGTTTTGGCATTCCAAAGGAAAACAAGTATCTTGGATTCTCATGATATGTATCCATAGAAAATAGTACATCTTTCACCTATCTTATTTTTTACTTAATCTCTCATTCCCTATTTGTAGCCTCAAAGCCTTTAATCTTTACGAGCAGCGCAAAATAAATGTATCTGACAGAAATTAACAGTTTCAAGTTCAAAAAGTTCTGCCAAAATGAGACAGAGGTGATTTCTCCTAAGAAGTCTTTTTTGGGAGACAAATAAAGGATGAACTAAACTGATATTCCAAGCATTCTGCTGAGCTCAGGGTATAGAAAGATGAATAAATAGCTTCTTCTCACAAGGAACCTATTGTCTATGAGGAATACAGACCATCACAGAAAAATATAAAATTTTGAGGTAGGTATGCTGATGGAGTTGTGGACATGCATTGAATGTTCACTAGGATGTGACCGCTAACTCAGGCCATTGGGTACAGGAAGGGCTTCCTGAGTAGCTACTGGAGCTGAGATCAAGGTGTGTAGGTGGTTAACCAGGCAGAAGGGTGGAGTGGAGAGAAGAGTAGGGAAGGTCATGCCAGGTAGAAGGGGTAATATGAACGAAAACACAGCGGGGAACTATGAATAGCTCTAAAATGACAGATTGTAAATTATGAAGCAGAGAAAGAAGAGATATGGGGGGATGCAGTTAGGCAGTGGACAGATCATAGATGAGGATATTTGCACACATGAAAGAGTTTATCCTTGTGGAGTTACTGAAAGATGTAAAGCAACCAAGTGGTATTACCAAACCCGAATTTCTTTTATTTATTTATTTTTATTGAAATATAGTTAATGTATAATATTATGTTAGTTTCAGGTGTAATAATTATGATTTGACATTTGCTCTCATCCTCTAGTTTTTTAAGAAATAATGATTACATCCCTAGCACTGTTCCATCCCTCCAGACACCTCACACTTTCATTCAGTTACAAGATAAGGATAGCACAAGGACACTACAATGGATACACAGAATACAGATGGACCTAACTCATATATGTTGAAATGATGAAATGCACCATTTCTATATTTAAGCATTCTTTCCAAAGATGTCCCAACCTCTCACTGCTCAGCCTGGAGTCTAGTGCTGTGAATACTGTTACCTCCTTCTTATGAAGACAACCTGATTAAGTCTTACTTCACAATGGCACTTGGTTCATCCTTAGGGATACACTGGGGAGGCTGAAGATTATTGGATTTTGGACTGTTCACTTGTAAGAAGTCTCATAATAAGAAACGTTCCCATATATTTTTTCCTACCCCAAAATCATAACTTCAAGGGTATGTGTAGACTCATTTGAGATCTTTTTTTATTCTGTGCTCCAGGCACTGTTCTAAGTTACTGCATTCAACCCTCACAACATCTCTGTGATATGTATTTTTTTAACATCTTTATTGGAGTATAATTGCTTTACAATGGTGTGTTAGTTTCTGCTTTACCACAAAGTGAATCAGCTATACATATACATATATGCCCATATCACCTCCCTCTTGTGTCTCCCTCCCAC
>NW_020175393.1:14206175-14287691 GCF_003031525.2 Neophocaena asiaeorientalis asiaeorientalis
ATGGCTGAGTAATATTCCATTGTATATACGTGCCACATCTTCTTTATCCATTCATCTGTTAATGGACACTTAGGTTGCTTCCATGTCCTGGCTATTGTAAATAGAGCTTCAATGAACATTTTGGTACATGACTCTTTATGAATTATGGTTTTCTCAGGGTATATGCCCAGTAGTGGGATTGCTGGGTTGTATGGTAGTTCTATTTGTAGTTTTTTAAGGAACCTCCATACTGTTCTCCATAGTGGCTGTATCAATTTACATTCCCACCAACAGTGCAAGAGGGTTCCCTTTTCTCCACACCCTCTCCAGCATTTATTGTTTGTAGATTTTTTGATGATGGCCATTCTGACTGGTGTGAGATGATATCTCATTGTAGTTTTGATTTGCATTTCTCTAATGATTAATGATGTTGAGTATTCTTTCATGTGTTTGTTGGCAATCTGTATATCTTCTTTGGAGAAATGTCTATTTAGGTCTTCTGCCCATTTTTGGATTGGGTTGTTTGAGCTACTTGAGCTGCTTGTAAATTTTGGAGATTAATCCTTTGTCAGTTGCTTCATTTGCAAATATTTTCTCCCATTCTGAGGGCTGTCTTTTCGTCTTGTTTATGGTTTCCTTTGCTGTGCAAAAGCTTTTAAGTTTCATTAGGTCCCATTTATTTTTGTTTTTATTTCCATTTCTCTAGGAGGTGGGTCAGAAAGGATCTTGCTGTTGTGATATATTATTTATTACACTTTGCATAAAAATAAACCAAGGAGGTTTAAAAATTTATCCAAGTATCTAGAGTTAGTGACAAAGGAGGACCCAGGGAGCCCAGATGACCAGCTAATTAAAGGCAGAACACAACATAAAACTCAAGTTCCTGAGTTGGCAACAACAGTGGGCTCAAATAAATATCCAATCCCTCGATAGACTTACAAATTTAACATCTCCAAAGAGCATTCCTGACATTGATTGAAAATGACATTTCAACACTGAGGATGCACTGTCTTTCTTCTCTGGAGACTGAATGCTCTGAAGCATGAAAATGATGAAACACGGAGTGTATCTGGGGAACCTGCCATGATTATGCCCCAGACTGCACTATCCCAGGCTCTCTCAGGGAAAAATGCCAATGCCTACCCTGCTAACAAACATATATTCTTTCCCTTTTTAGGGTTTTTATTCCCAAAATATCTGCAGCCACCTCAGCGATGCTTATATATGTAACCTGGAGAACACTTCTGCTCCAGTAGCTTTGTAACATATGGTAACTCGTGGGTGTATTTTTTTCTTATGGAATCCGAGCAGCAGTCCCTCTGCACCAATACCTGGAATTGGAGCTTCTTGAGCTCTTACTGAATTGGTTTCATCAATCTTCTTTTCTTCCCCCATGGGTGAGGGGACATGACGTGCAAAGCACATACAGGTGTTAGAGTGTTCTAGCCTTGTCTCAGCAGTTTCCACAGCAGAATGTGTTGTACATGCCAGGCATTCATTTCAGTTATGGTGACCTTCATGGTGATTTTTTTTTCTCCTTTTCCCCATAATTCATCCTTCTGTTATGGACAAATTTGGGGCCTGTATCATTTAGGAATCTTTCAGGTACGAATGAATGAATGTGACAGCCTTTAAACAAACAAACAAAAAGGGCGGTTCACTTGCCCAAGTCTGATATCTGACTTCAGGCACCAGCTTGATCTAGAATTCAAAAGACATCTCGAGAATCCACCACTTTGTTCTCTTTGTTCAGATTTGGCTCCATTCTAGGGGGTCTACTTTATACAGCCCCCCAAAAAACTCCAGGCTCCCACTTCTGTTTACCTCTCTGTCTCTAGGTGACCAACAACATCTGATGCCCACTAAGCCATCTGGCTATACCTCTTTTCTCCAGAAAGAAAAATGAGAACAAGGGAGTGAAGGAAATGGGAAGGGAGAAAGAAAGAGAGCTGAGATTTGTTGAGCAGCTACTATGCACTGAGACACTTGGTAGGTACTTGACCCTCTTTAATTAATTAAGCCCTCATGAAAGTCTCTTAGGAACATCATCTCCATTTTTAAGCTCATGCTTTTACTGCACTGTCATTAAGGGCAGGGTTCCTCCTGTCGATCACTTTCCACGACATTCTATTATATCTTGCTCACCCCATCAGTACTCACCCTATCCTGTGTTTCATCTTACTTTCATCTCTCCTACACTCCACCAGCCAACTTTCCAGTTTCAAGTTTCCAAGGTGCCACGGGAGTTCTGTTTGTCTCTTTTTGTTTTCTCCTCCACTCTGAGCTTTAGGAAGTCCTGCTGCCTCCGCTCTTCTCCTGACCCTTGGCCAGCTAACTCCTCCTCAATTTCGGATCTTCACTTACATGTCACTTTGACAAGGAGGCCTTTCCCAACATCCCAAATTAAATAAGACCACCTTAGTACCTACCCCTATTTGTTGCAGTCTGTTTTATTTGGCTAGAGTTGACACACGAAGTGTAACTATGTGTGCAGTGATGGGCTTATGTCTCTAAATTCTGTCCCCTAGCTGAACTTTAAGCTCCATGAAGAAAAAGACTGTCCTTATTTTTTTCACATGTGCCTAGCATAGTGCCTGGCACAGAGTATGGCTCAAGACACATCGACTGGATAAAACTTTAAGATTAGTAAATAGATAAAAGAATTAAGGAAATTTTCTCCTTTCTGAAATCCACCTTTACTTTGTTCAAGGTATATGTCACTGTGTGTGTTATATTATTTATTCACATGCGTTATTTTTTTAACCAGGCTGTAAGCTCTAAAGAGGAAAAATTCTATAATTTCTCTATGTATCCCCCCCACCTGCCTTCTCTCTCTCTCTCTCTCTCACACACACACACACACACACACACACACACACACACACGCGTGCACACACACCCCCCAAGAAAATCCTATGCGGTAGATACCAAATAATAGTGTCTTAAATAAATGAGGGGAGGGGAAAGTAAGTGTCTAAAGATAAGTGGACAAAAGCCAACTATGGTTTCACATGTTTCCTTTCCCAGGAATATTTCAACTGAAAAAACACCCCAAGAAAATCCTATGCAGTAGATACCAAATAATAGTGTCTTAAATAAATGAGGGGCGGGGGGGAAAGTAAGTGTCTAAAGATAAGTGGACAAAAGCCAACTATGGTTTCACATGTTTCCTTTCCCAGGAATATTTCAACTGAAAAGAGCATCACTGAAGAGTTATGCCTGATAAGCTAATGGGGTTTCATGGAGTTCAGAGACCATTTTTCTCTTTTTTCAAATCCCATTCCATAAATAGGCTTCTCCTATTGGCCTGAACATGAACTTGGCTCTGTTTGTAAAAAAAAAAAAAAAAACTGTAAATAACCTTAGGAGGCTTCCCCCCACCCACAGTCTCCCACTTCCTTGTTCTTCACTTCAGAAATGTGATGGTGCCCATAAATGCAGCATTTATGCTCAGAGGGTGTCTTGATCAGCATCACCCAGCTCTCACTAGCAGCTTCCTGGTTCAGCTCAGGATCCCCCTGTTCCATCTTAATAATGCAATCCTCATTTAATGCCCCTCCAGCAAGATTCAGAAGCATTTCCTCTCTCAAATAAACACGTATCCAACCATTTTAAATTTCCAAGAAAAAAAAGGCAGGGTTTGATTTAAAACGTGAGAGGACGATTATCCTGCATTCCTCTGGAATCACAGAACGAGCTCATTCATTCTGAACAGCACACTGGGAGACAGCCTGGATGTTAAGTAGTATCATCCTGTCACCAAAAGACCAATGTGTCCAATTATCAGCAGCACCTTGCCCTCAGTAGAGTATAACCTGAAAGGTAACAGAGGAGAGCTCCTCAGCCCTGGGGCCAGGGTTTCGTGACCTAAACTCAAAAGCGAATTCTGATCAGCACGATATGAGATGTCCAGCTCTCTCCCTAGTGTTCTGGGAAGGCTTCACTGGGCTAAATCATGGAGCTTAAGGTAATCCATCCACAAGCATGCACTGAATACCTCGATTGCTGATTTCTCCCTGTGCTAGAAGAGCTCAGATTTGTACCTCCCTCTGACTCACCTTCCAAATCCCACCCTGGGGCTGGGGAGGGTCTCCACACTCGCTTTCCCAGTCCACATGGGTATGTGTGTTGAGAGTGGAAGGGTGCTTCTAAAGAGGAAGAATTAATACAGAAGTCTAGAACTCAGTGAGGATAAAAGGGGACCTCCAACTTTTCTGAGACGGACTGTTACTATCCTCAACCAGCAGCAGGCAATGGCTTTGAAAAGTAGAAAGAGAAACTCTGTAGCACTTGAAATACATTCATATTCATGCCACCAAAAGTCGCCCTCAGCACTAACACTGGTGTCCTGTACTTTAGGTAGTAAACCTCTCCTCTGCCTACATTGTTACCCCAGAGGCACCAAAGAGGCTGCACATCAAAGTGAAAATGCAAAACAGGGTGATTCAGTTCACCTTATGAGATCAAAAAAACTTGCCCCTTTCACAGTATAATTCTGTATATGCTTATAAATATGAATATGAATACACAACACAAAATAATGACTTCCAAAATGTGGCTGTTTGTATGGAACGTTAAAATGAATATTTGTCATTTTGGGATGTC
This sequence comes from Neophocaena asiaeorientalis asiaeorientalis, assembly GCF_003031525.2. Taxonomy (NCBI): domain Eukaryota; kingdom Metazoa; phylum Chordata; class Mammalia; order Artiodactyla; family Phocoenidae; genus Neophocaena; species Neophocaena asiaeorientalis. The sequence goes on from NW_020175393.1 coordinate 14,210,760, forward strand.
TAGTATGCAAACATTTTTTTCTGTTTGAGGGAGTAGAGGTGGGGTTCCATCTCTTACTACCTAAAAAGAAAAGGAAAAAAAGCGTCTTTCCCAGCACTCTGGCAGTTGGGGCATGGCTGTCAGACATAACATTAGCCAGCAGACGTCCCAACTGAATTTTTGAACCTTGAGAAAATAATACAAAAAATTTCAGAGAAAATTAAGACCTCAATAAAACACTAGCAAACAGAATCTATAATATATAAGAATTGTACGACATGACCATTCAGTCTAACGTCTGAAAATCAACCAATGTAATACACCATATCAGTAGAATAAAGGACAAAAGCCACATGATCATCCCAACAGGTGCAAAATAAAAGCACTGCACAAAATCCAATACCACTTCATGACAAAAAAACAAAAATGAAAATACTCAACAAACTAGGAATAGAAGGAAACTTTCTCAAGCTGATAAATGGCACCATGGAAAACTGACCTAATATCATACTTAATAGTGAAAGACTTAATGCTTTTCCCCTAAGGATCAGGAACAAGATGAGGATATGCACTCTTGCCACTTCTATTCAACATCGTACTGAGGTTCTAGCCATGGTGATTAGGCAAGAAAATGAAATAAAAGGCAACTAGATTGGAAAGAAACAAGTAAAACGATTCCATTTTCAGATAACATGATATTGCATATAGAAAATCCTAAAGAATCCACTAAAAAGCTAACTGAATAAAATGCATTCAGCAAATTTGCAAGGTACAAGATCAATATACAAAAACCAACTGGGTTTCTATACGTTACCAGTGAGCTATCTGAAAATGAAATTTTGAAAAATTCATTTAAAATAGCATCCTAAAGATCAAATTCGTAATAAATTTAACAGAAGAGGGATAGAACATACACTATAAAAACTACAGAAACGTTGAAAGCAATTAAAGAAGGAATGTGTTAAAACCTAACATTTATGATACCACACATCCTGTTTTACTCTAGATAAAATCCTTACAAAGTTTTTCCGGTGGAAACCGGTGAACTCTTTTGACAGCTTTGGGAATTTTTTTGTATGATAATTTTTAAAATTGAAATGTGTACTCTTCAAATGAATTAAGGCTTGAGGTTTTCCAGGAGTCACCTTTTAAAAGTCTTTGTACACATTTTAACACTTTGATATTTTCTAATTTGGTTTTGTATATTTTTATGTGTACACAGTGTCAGACTTTTATTCTTGTAAATAAAACATGTTTTCATTTGTCTAAAAAAATGTTTAAAAAGAATCTGTTTACTCAGAGCAGCTGTGGTGAAATTAAGAGTTAAGCACTAGCAGAGCATCTAAGGATGAAGACGCTTCTGACAACAGGGACTGACTTCCTGGAGGCCAGTCCAGTGATAATGTAGAAAGGGATGCTCCTATTTCCAGGATGAAATTTTGGTTGTGACATGACTTCAAATTTTGGTCAGCTTTCCTAGTCTATTTCTTTGGCCCTCCCTTAAATTCAGAGATCTGTGTATTACCCTTTCAATAAATTCCGTTTAGCCAGAATTGGTTTCTATTTTGTTGTAACCAAGAACCCTGACTGGTATGGGTATTACTGCTGCTTAGTTTTCCTCCTCTCCTAAAGATTTTGCTTAGAAAGGAAAAGCCCTTATAATTCCTAAAATATATACATATTTTTAGCCCTAAGTGCCATTGTTTTCCCAATGTTTGACTCATTTTCACAAAAACATTCTAACTTAATAACCTCATAAAGCATATATGATTAATCCTATTTTTATAGGTGATAAAGCTAAAGTTAAAAGAGGTTACATGATTGTCTAACAGAGGGTAGACCTCAGATGGAAATCTAGATCTGCTGAGTCTAAATCCCGAGTAATTTCTACTATAATAAGCTGCTTCCTTAATTTTCTGTCCTCAAAGCACAAAAAGCATGTTAGCTGGCCTCTCCCTAAGGAGGATGGCATTGAGCTTAAGTAGACCCCCACACTAAACAACATTAAAAACTCAGCAATAAAGAAACAGTTACATGAATTACTTATATGCAGTCAATGGAATAGGAAACAGTCATTAACAGTTATGCTTTCAAAAGTATTTAATGACACGACGATATTAGTTGCAAATTTTAGGATAAACACTCAGAAACAAATCCAATTTGCAGACATATGTGTGTTTATCTGTCTTATATATGTGTGTACATGTATTAGACAGACATAAGTATTATAAAAAGTGCTAAGCATTAATAACAGAAAGATAAGGAAAGAAAAGAGCATATTGTGTATTTGAGGAGAAATAGCAGGAGATAAGCAATTATAAAGACAATAAATAGCTCTAGTCTTGGGCCTTGAAAAGACTGGGCCCGTGCAATCCTACCATGCTATACTCACCAAAAACCTATTGCGTGCTCAAGTCCCTGAGAAAGCCACACCTTTCCTTTCTGTGTCAGAGGTTCCCATCACTTTTGGATTGCTTGTGGCTCTCACAGCTTCCCCAAACAGCCAAGTCCTCCCATAGCTTCCTGAATGCTGACCTCTCCTGGCCATTTCTGATATTGCACTTCTTCCAACTGAGACACATTTAACATTGAGGCAGCTCAACCTGTTCTCTTCACCCGTTGCAGATGAGCTAAAATGACCACAGGTGCCTAAGAGGCTAACGCTGCTGGAGACCCATTGACAATAATCCTCCTTTGTGTCAGTCTTGCCATTATCCAAATCCAAGTTCACCCTGGGTGGGCATTCTTAAGAGCTCTCTCACCACCTAGCCCTGGGCACTGGAGACTTCTCTGTTGCGGACACTTTTAGACTCAGGGAGTTTTTCCAGACAGGGTTTCCATCGCTGATTTGAATTTTCTCACTCTCATCTGTGTTCCCTGGTTTTATGCCTTTCTGCTCACATCTGTGTCCTCTTTCTGCCTCATTGAACAGTACGACTGGCTTTGATCATTAAGAGTCTTCACAGCAGCCGATAAAACTGCTGAATTTGGCAGCAATATCAGTTGTGAGAGAAGGAAGACTGGGCCCTTGGATGACTGAAACTCCATCTGTCACTCTGGGGAACTCTCAATGTTAGGAGCTGTGTCCTCACATCTAAAAGGAGGCTCCACAGGTCTCCAGCTGTGGTGGGAAACAGAGCCTCATTGTGGTCAGTCGTTAGGGTCATCATGCCACCACCAAGCAAACTAATGGGTCATAAAACTGTTGTAGCCACTAATGACCAGTGGGCTCTCAACACAAGCAGCCCAACACAATCACCTGATGAGGGCATTTCTGTCTTTCAAGCAATATTTTCTCTTCATGCCGAGAGTTAATGGCTGGCTAGGATCAAATTAGAAAGCAAAGCTTTAACAATGAAGACTATCCAACTGGTAAAATGCGTCCAATACCATCTATATTATGGTCATAGCCTGACAAACAATGTTAGATGGATTATTTTAGATGATACAGATTTTCAATGATAGCCTTGGGATTTTCTAAGGGCCGTTCCCTTAGAAAGCATGCACACGATTTTAAGTTTCTGAGCATATCTGTGACCAGTCTTTCTGAATTTAAACTGTTACAGGGCCCACTAAATCACACAAATTTCACCCCAGGGATGAGAAAGAGGAGTAGGAAGAAGTGGAGAAGAAACAGCACTCACCACAATGAAGCAAGTGTGGGGCTGTTTAAGTAAGAGGCTGTGAAGCTCTGCATTTCCAGTCTGCAGAGTCAGCTGGAAACACCGTCCTCAATCATGGTCTCCATTTCCCAGTGAATCTTTGTATCGTGCCTACAGCATGTCTGTTTTCAATTTAAGTCAAGTTTATTTCAGGCCTTGGGTCTGTGGAGTCCTGCTAAGGACAAGGTCGTATAATCTAAACAATCTGTCTTTGTTTTCCTAGGGTGCAATTTCTTTGCCTTTGCAAGGAGCCTGGGACCATGAGTACCCATTTTACACAAACATGTGATGAAGAGAAATATAATCAAACAGGGAGTATTTAGGAACCTAAACTTACACGGATATAGAGGACAAACTAGTGGTTACCAGGGGGGAGCTGGAAGGGCAAGATAGGGATAGAGGATTCAGAGGCACAAACTACTGTGTATAAAATAAGCCACCAAGGATATATTATACAGCACAGGGAATACAGCCAATATTTTATAATAGCTATAAATGGAGTATAACCTTTAAAAACTGTGAATCACTATGTTGTATACCTGAAATTTATATAACATTGTATACCAATTACACCTCAATAAAAAAAATTGTTTTGAAAAAAGAACACAAACTTGGTCTTGACATTGGGAAGGATATATTAGAAATATATATTAGCTAGAATGCGTTCAGTGCAAGCAACTGAATACACAGCTAAAACTGGTTTAATTGGTGAGAACAGTTATTTTCCCCCATAACAAAAATTCTGGAGGCCAGGCAGTTCCAGGGTCTGTGCAGCGCTGACTTAAAAAAATGTACGCACAATGTGAGAGTTGCGAGTTAAGTTTTATCTGGGACTAAATGAGGACTGCAGCCCGAGACACAGCATTTCAGATAACTCTGAGAAACTGCTCCTTTGAGGAGGGGAGGGGAAGAGCCAGGTTACATAGGAGGTTTTTCAACAAAGGGCAGGTAATTGGGAAGTCAAAAGATTACTGTTAAATAAAGAAAACCAGACATTTCAAGTTAAGGAATTTAGAGCTTTTCTATGTATGGAAAGATGCAAGAGGCTGGGCTCACTGAAATCACTCCTGTGACATGCACCTCAGCTATCTGGGGCCAGGAGCCTGTGTTTTCACATCCTGAGTTTCCTCGGGGCTCACCAGCCCATGTTGGAGGGCTGCAATCATTGGTGACTGTGACATCCTTTGTTTATTCATATGGCAGGAAATATTCCATTTATAAATATTCCATTTATATATTCCATTCAGTAGTCACTCCATAGAATCAGAGGCCCATGTTCCATACAGCTTTCCACTCTGCCACTCTTAAATTACTGACTCTGCCTTTTGGCTCTTCTCCTTGGAGTGGCATGATCGCCATCAGAGTTCTAGACAACCACAGAGAGGCAGAAGACAGGATATTTTATTTTCATGCATTTTTCAAATAAGAGAGTTAAATATTTCCCAGAAACCACAGAGCTGATTTTCATTTAGGTCTTATTGGCTAGAATTGGGTCCCCTGCCCAAGTCTTAGCTGCTGGAGAATGCAGCCAAGAGAGTATTATTTAGGCATCTTCAGCCTCTACGGCAGAAGGAGGATTCTGCCAGCAAGGAAACACAAAGGGGCTTGTAGGATGCTTCAGCAGTCAACACAACCCGCCACGGTACAAGGTACACTTTACTCTCAAAGAGCTTACAATTAATAATAACATCATTTTGTATGGTGATTGACAGTTCACAAAGTCCTTTTGAATAAATTATCTCACTTAATCTTCACATTGCCCTGAAAAATAGATTAAATTACCCTTTCCATATTTTTAAGGAGGAAATTGAATCTCTGTATGGAAAAAGACTAGTAATATAGTACAAATTAAGCTTCCTCAACCTTGTAAGTCTACTAGTAAACAAACTTAGAAATCACAGGGATCAACTGGAATTGGAACTAGGTAGGCAGATCGCCACCACAAATCAGCCAATAGTCTAGGAGAAGAGGAAATGAGCAGACAAGAAAAAATGAATACCCAGTGAATAGGTAAATCTAAGACAGGGGTCATGAATGCAAGCCCTACTGAGAAGTTTAATTCTACAGTATTTATTGGGCACTTACTGTTTGTGCAAAGTTTAGACTGTGGAGAAAATCAATGTGAATTAGACTTAGTCTGTGCTCTAACAGCAGAGTCTAATGTAGCCCCAATTAGTAAATGCTCTGACAGAAACATGGAACTCAGTATCTCATGAATAGTTGAGGGAAGAAAAAAGAATGTAGGCAGATTTTAGAGAGTAGGACACCACAGTCTTTTATTCAGCTCTCTTCTCCCTCCACATGTGATGTTCATTGTTAATGAGAGTTTATTTTCTTCCTACGCAACTATTTTTGGTTCCCAGATCATTTGACATGAACACCAACCAGCCAGGATGGATGTTGGCCAGGGTGCCATATTCTTTTTCTTTTTCTTTTTTTTTTTTTTTTTGCGGTATGCAGGCCTCTCACTGTTGTGCCCTCTCCCACTGCAGGACACAGGCTCCGGACGCACAGGCTCAGCGGCCATGGCTCACGGGCCCAGCTGCTCCGTGGCATGTGGGATCCTCCTGGACCGGGGCACGAACTCGTGTCCCCTGCAGTGGCGCAGTGATTGATTCCATCCAAAATTTCGCCTAAAACACAGTTATTTAGCCCTACCTTTTCTACATCTTTCTAGGTTTTTTTTTTTCTTAAATCTGTACCAGTAGGGAACTTTGAATGAATTTGCTCTATGCAGATCCTTATGAAAACGATGCAATTAGAAACAGGGAGAGGTGCTGGAAAGCAGCAGGAAGCTCAGAAAGTAGACAAAAATTTTCTGTACGCTAATGTAAAGTGGAGTTAAACATTTTCCCTACCCTCAGTATTCTTTAAAAAACTAAGTTGACCTGGCCTTACAAAGGAACTTCTAGTCTTGAGCTGATGGGATGTGCTCAGTTGAATAGTCTCAAATAATAATTAATTTTTTCCACTTTAAAATTTTTCAGAGATTACTCCATTCAATGGAACTCTCATAAGAGAGGTAGAAAGCAGAAATTATTAAAAGTACAAAAAACAAGCAAAAAGTATTCACTGGCATTGTCTGTTGGGAGAGGTCATTAAGAGGACATGACCACCAGCTGACCCAAGAGCTGAACCCAGGCAATCGGAGGTACCTCACCCCCTTCCCTTTCCTTGGAATGTACGTCCCACCCACTTTTCCCATAGCCGAAGACATTTCAAGGACAATTCTTGAGAGAGCACTGTTTTGTTGAGAACATCTGGACTGAATACGTGACTGAAGCCAGTCGAGGCCTCTACATAAACTTTTAAGATTCTGATGGATGGGTGTGGAGATCTACTCAGCTTACACTCATCCAAGACAAGCCTCAGGTGTAAGCTCCCTTGCCTATTAAAACTTACCAATCACACCAATCTGGAGTGATCTACCTATTTCCTCTTTCTCTCTTTGCCGTCCACGTATGGAGGCCAATTTCAGATTTCACCCACCGAGCTCCCAAGGTTGCAAACCAACACTGTCTGACCTTCAAGTAAATAGAACAAATTCATATTTGTGGTCATGTGAACTCTGTCTGCACATGGCCTTTCAAAAAATATTTCAGGGACCAGTCCTCCAAGAGTCATTTAGTATCTCATGCAACAGTGATAGCTTATTGCATATAAAGGTGAGAATTGTTGCTGCGATGTGTACAGTTGATGGAGAATAATAGCAGCCTTCTCAGCAGCTAATAAAAGGCCATCTGGAGACACCCTTCAACACTGATGTTACATTTCATTTTTTTAATGTACTAGAGATTGCATGGAAAATTAAGTTTTGTGAAAGCCAGCAAAGTGGCATGCTGTTGCCTTTCCTTAGGACTTTGTCACTTGTATTCATAATATTGTTTCTAAGCTGACAAGGTGACGCAAATCAAATCCATTTTTAGAACTTACTTTGGCTTTGCTGTTGTAGATTTCTATAAATCACAAATCCACACCTTGGAAACAGACTAAATAAATAACATATCCTATGTACTAGCGTCCTCTGATATCTTTAGTAGTCAAAGTAAAGTAGAAAATCTGATTTTTTTTTTCCCTTCCAGTCTTAACTGAGTGAAAGATTGTGTCATTGTCTTCTTGGATAACCCACACATTTTTCTCCCTCCCTGAGGGAAGTAAAACTAACATTCTTCAGTGTTTACTCTGTCTGAGACACATATTCATATACAAAACATTCAAGGAGGGTGACAGAAAACTGAGGCCCAGCAGGACAAGCAGATGAAGTTGCCCACAATCCAACATCTGGAAAAAGGCTGAACTAGAACTTGAGTCAATCTAATGCCCAAGTCCATGCTCTTTCCACAACTGGACATGATTCACTGAGGCTGAGCTGATACACAACCAAAAAAACCTAGAGAGCAGAGATATATATGTATATGCAATGGAATATTACTCAGCCATAAAAAGGAATGAAATAATGGCATTTGCAGCAACATGGATGAACCCAGAGATCATACTAAGTGAAGTCAGACAAATATCTAAAGATATCACTTATATGTGTAATCTAAAAAAAATCATACAAATGAACTTATTTACAAAACAGAAATAGACTCAAAGACGTAGAAAACAAACTTATGGTTACCAAAGGGAATGGGGGGGGGTGGATAAATTAGGAGTTTGGGATTAACATACACACAGTACTCCATACCGATATAAAACAAATAAACAAGGACCTACTATATAACGCAGATATTCAGTATCTTGTAATAACCTATAACAGAAAAAAATCTTAAAAAGAATATATATATACACACTGTACACCAGCTGTACACATTGTACACTGTATATCAAGAATACTTCAAAATAAATAAATTAAAAAAACACATGCCTAGAGAAGCCACTTGATCAACAGAATGAAAAGAAGAAAAAGGAAATGTATTTTCATATTGCAATCAGAATCTTAGAACTAGAGGCCCCCAGACAGTGACCTCAACACACTGGCACCGCTCCCTCCCCAGCCCTAGTCCCCAGGGTGGGGTTGAGGGTTTCCTTCCCAGGCTCTGCTGGAGTCCCCTGACTGCATCTGAGACAGGAAGACAAGAGCACAGCCATTTTGGAAAGGGACCAGGGAACGCCTTGGGCAAAACAGGCCTTGGAAGCAAAAGAACAAAGGCCCTGCGGGCCTGAGTCCCAGAAGGGGTAAAAAAATAGGCTTAAAAGATTAACTTTATCTCTGTTACACTGACGAGTATACCTAGCTGCCATAACACAAAAAGCTCAACTATACATTTGCACCTTATCCGTTCCTGTGCTTTCTTGCAGGAAATTCTCCTGCATTTCTTTCCTCTCAGAGAAGCACTCCCCATTCCTGACAGCCATCCTGGAGCCCCCTACTGCTGATTAAAGAAATTATCAGTGATTATGAGACACACCTTGTCTTTTGTTATAAAAGCAACTTGCCCTGGGGAGCTGGCCCTTCCCGCCCCTGCTTTCTCCGTTGTGCACATTCTATCTCTTCTAATAAAAAGCTTTGCTTGTCTAAGAGTCTTGAGGAAGCAATATTCATTTCTACGGTATTGCTGTCCAAGAATCTGGAAAGGGCCGTGCACCAGCTCATGAAGGTATGCTCCAGGTTAGAGGGAAAAGCTAAAGGGATTCGCTACCAGATCCCCGGCGCCCGGCCAGGCTGTGGAGGGGTCTCCGTGTGCCCTGGGGGCGCCCTGACGAGGGGGACGGTCACTGGGCAGGAGGATGTGTCCAGGGGGAGCGCCGAGGGTTCCAAAAGGTAGCAGGAGTCGAGGATGGAGAAGAGGGGAGGCCTCGCGGGTGGAATCTTGAACAAACATGGCCTCGGAGCCAAAAGGGTGGAAGGCGCAGGGATGGAGGGTGCTTTGGAGCTACTGGCCTGGACCGAAACGCGGCTCACTCACCTCAGTCGGTCTTCTGAGCTGCGAGGACCCCGGAGACGGCGCTAGGCAAGCGGGTCCGACCTTTTTAGGCCCCCCGGTCCGCAGGTGGAGTTCCCGGAAGCAGCGGGACGCCTCGGCAATGTTGGGTCTGTTTCCGCCTGGAGGGCGTGGCACATCGATTCTCGCGTTTTTTCCGGGACCAATTGGTGAGCCCTATTGTGTGCCCTGCACCCACCTCGGGGCCCAGCTGGGACCCAGACAGCCCCGACCTACCCTCCCAGGGCACACAGGCCAAGGGGACTTAGATTCTCGTCTCTTATTACTTTCCGTTTCCCCGGGACCCTGGAAAGGCTGCGGGCATACCCAAGCTGCCCAATAAATGTGTATTGAATAAAAAGAAAAAATCTTAGAAATAGAAAGCATTATACCCACCAATACCCACAATAGTTTGCTTCCACATCACCCACATATCTTCAGTACCAGTAAGTGGACCCTCAGCAAAAATATGAAGTAAAAAATGTTTTCGTGTGCATGCATACGCACACACACGCATACATGCACACAAATACACACATACACACCTGTTAAAAATACTCAAATTGGGCTTCCCTGGTGGCGCAGTGGTTGAAAGCCCGCCTGCCGATGCAGGGGACACGTGTTCGTGCCCCGGTCTGGGAAGATCCCACATGCCGCGGAGCGGCTGGGCCCGTGAGCCATGGCCGCTGAGCCTGCGCGTCTGGAGCCTGTGCTCCGCAACGGGAGGGGCCACAACAGTGAGAGGCCCGTGTACCGCAAAAAAAAAAAAAAAACACAACCAAAAGAAACTTTGTTGACAATTTCCCATTGTTCAGGAAAACCCATTGCAAGAATGTGCCTCAATTTTCCCTTCTTCTCTGCCCCTGCCCCCATTCTATTACTCACACAAATACCCTTTTTATTCTCTTAGCTCCTTTATACTCTCTCCCAGATCAAAATGTATGTGCGTAAGAAGATCTAATATGAATTGCCAACACTTCTCCCAGAGTTAGAGTTTACTCTCAGTCCTAACTAGAATTAAAGATGTGGTCTGCTGTTAAAGGAATTTCCAGCACAACTAAGCATGTGAGAAAGTATATTTGGGGGTGGCATCTTTGAAATCATCCTAGTTGATTATTTCTTCTCTTGGTCAAATTTATTGTCCAACTGAGCAGTGACTTTGATGAGAGTCAGAAATTTTGTGTTCTCACAGCATCATGTGGAGACTTCCTTCACATCATGTAGTCACAATCTTCCTGTGAGTTCATCTCCTGCAAACTGGCTACCATCTCCTTGAGAGGAACCATGTCGTATGTACACATTATTTTTATTTCCAAGGGCTAGAAGTGAGGCTAGCATAAAGTGTAACAATTACTATAGAAAATGTTGATTGGTCTTTCTCTGCAGGCTGCACAGTTCAAAGTGGGTTCCATGCACTATCTCATTTAATCCTTAAGACAAACATTTGACATGGGCTCTGCCGTTATGCCCCCTTCAAGGCGGAAAACAGCAGCACAAAGTATGCAGGGCTGTGACAGTGCAAGACTACAAAGTAAATGGCTCTCCCTGGAGGTGGGCAGTGCACAACCGTGCAGAATTAGCAACAGCCCTCTCAGTCAATGCTTTTAGAATCTAATTTAAATTTTCAATTGAATAGTAGGCTTTTATCAGATATATCTGCAATTCTGAAGAAAAATTTTAGAGGTCTTGATACCTTAAACCAAAGAACATGTTAGAGGTAAAGACAGCCATCTGCCTAGTGTCCTTCACAACTTATTGTCCAGATAACCATTTATTCTGACAGAAAATTGTCACTAACATTGCTCTGATGACCATATGGTCTAACGAGAATGAGAAAACTAAAGGAGAGAATAGGACAGATTGTTTGAAGTAAAGATAGTCCAGAAAATCTGAGAATATCATCAATGTTACTCTACTACAAGTTTTAGGCTATTTTGGTAATAATTTAACATAAAAATGTCTCTTTTCTATAGACATATGTAATGCGTACTGGCCACGTGGAGCTCTGCTAAAACATAATAAAATCTTGTATGTCTTTATTTTCTAAAAGTAATAGCGTATTAGGGCTTCCCTGGTGGCGCAGTGCTTAAGAATCCAGCTGCCAATGCAGGGGACAGGGGTTCGAGCCCTGGTCCAGGAAGATCCCACATGCCGCGGAGCAACCAAGCCCGTGTGCCACAACTACTGAGCCTGCACTCTAGAGTCTGCGAGTCACAACGACTGAAGCCTGCGCGCCTAGAGACCGTGCTCCACAACAAGAGAAGCCAGCGCAATGAGAAGCCTGCACACCACAACGAAGAGTAACCCCTATGTGCCGAAACTAGAGAAAGCCTGCGCGCGGCAACGAAGACCCAACACAGCCAAAAATTAAAAAAAATAAAGAGTAACAGCATATTAGAATTTAACAACTGAGAGTCAACCAATAGAAGTACACATTACATGAATTCATGGCACTTATCTGAATTGATATTTTGTCCACTGTCTCAGAATCAAAAGGATATTCGAGTAATCCTGAAAGAAGTTATTAAATTCTGCATTTCTCTTTGTTAAAGGACTTTAACGGAATCTGTATATTGCGTTGTGTATAAATATTCCTAATATCATTCTCTGATCTCATGGTAAATGGAAAGAGAAGGTCAGTATAACAATAAGAGGTTCAAGTGCAGAGGGAGGAAACATGCCATGAAGAATTAGTAACTTAAAATGAGTTAGTGTGAATTAGGGATGGATTTACTGAATGGAATTCAATAACAATCTCATATCCAAGGTCATAGTCTAGCTTCACTGCTAATGAATTGCTCATTTTAGCACAAACCCAGTACAGTTCATGAACAATTATCAACATTTAGTTTTATCAACCATAGATCACAATCACAAAGGATGACATTAGGTGCATCTAAGTAGATTATTAAAGAAATTTTGTTTATAGCACCTATGGGTTGCCAGAATGGGCATCATTTCGAATATTTTCAGGGAAATAGAATAATCCTGAACTTAGGGAGACACCTACAGGTAGAGTAGAAAAATCAAATAACATAAAAGGAGGATCTGAGAACCAGAAAACAATAATATTGTTTAATCAGGAAAACCAAAATAATTTTCTTTGAAAATAGTTTTGAATGCTGAGAGCATTTTTCATAATGATAAGCACAAATTATATAAGAATATCTTAGTAGAAAAAATATATATATATATATTTTAATTTTATGTCTCAAATTTAAGGTACTTATAAAAATCAAACTTCGTCAAATGGTCTAAAGCATGGTCCATAATTGTTGGAAATGGGTCAGGATTTATCTATTGGTAGAAATAACATTAGTTGCTATCACCATTACTATTATCATCAATTTTTACTGAGTGTCTACCAAATAGCAACAAGTATATTTAGATATTCATCACTTTGGTAAGGTTTTTTTCCTCATTTAAAATAAAAATACTCCTGGTTGGACTTCCCTGCTGGCATAGTGGTTAAGAATCCGCCTGCCAATGCAGGGGACACAGATTCAAGCCCTGGTCTGGGAAGATCCCACACGCCGCGGAGCAACTAAGCCCGTGCGCCACAGCTACTGAGCCTGCGCTCTAGAGCCCATGAGCCACAACTACTGAAGCCCACGCGCCTAAAGCCTGTGCTCTGCAACAAGAGAAGCCACCGCAATGAGAAGCCCAGACACCGCAACAGAGTAGCCCCCGCTCGCCGCAACAGAGAAATCCCGCGCGCAGCAATGAAGACCCAATGCAGCCAAAAATAATAAAATAAATTAATTAAAAAAAATAAAAATACTCCTGAGAAAACAAACATGGTCAGTGCCGGCAGACATTTATGCCTTAATGTAAATGATTTTATTAGGTTCTTTCTTAAAAAGAATTTTGAGTAGTATGAAGTGGATAGGAATATACAGATACTACTGTCTGTGAATATAGACCTAGAGCTGTTTAACAGCCCCCCATCCCCACCCCATTAAATGAATCCCCACTCCCTGAAATGGAAATCAGAAGAATTCGTCCGGTTTTCTTTTGTTGCTTATCCCTCCTACTTCTATGCAAGTTTTGCTCAGAAAGGCTGCATCTTCGAAGCTCTCCTCCACTGCCTATATTACTATTATAATATTCATATTTATATAACTTATATTTCCATTAAAGGAAAGGATTTGACATCTTCAGATGCCTAGAGACATCATTCTAGTATACTTCCAAAGCCGGAAAAGCTTCTAAAGCTCTGGTATTGACCAAAAAATCATTAGAAAACAAATCCTGTAATTCTGACTTTTCCTAATGTTGACATTATGCCAGTGTATCCAGTCGTGAAATCACTGCACATCAAAAAAGGTCCACAAAAGAACAACTAAAATGGGTGAGAGGAGAGCAGATTCCACACAGCAAATACCTAAGGATCAAGAGCCTTTTTTTTTTTTAAGACAAAAGTCAGATTCTGTCGATTCAATCTTCCAAAAATAAGATCATAGTCTCTCCATCTTTGCCATCTCTGAGCAGCACCTAAGCAGCAGATAAGCTTACTTAGAATTTCTGTATTATATTATTGTAACAGTCTCTCAATTCTTATCTCCAGTCTCGACTCCATTAAAAGGCATCTTCCACACAGCTGTTATGCTGAAACAAATCTCATCAGATTATTTCCCTGGTTAAAACCCTTCTATGAATCTCTTTATCTTCAGGATAAAGTCCAAATCCCTGAACTGTACAAGCCTCTGTACAAAATCGGTCAGCGCCTACCTTCCCAGTTTCATGACTTAACATTCATTCTTGTTTAATAATAACAACTAACATTTATAAAACATGTACCATATGTACCACATGCCAGGGCTGTCCTAAATACTTTTTTGTTGTGGTAGAACATACAAAACATAAAATTTACGATGTTAACCATTTTTAAGTGTAAAGTTCTGTGGCTTTAAGTACATTTACATTGTTGTGCAACCATCACCACCTGAAACTCTATAGCCATTAAATATTAATCCCCCGTCCCCTGCGCTCCCCAGGCCCTGGCAAGCACCATTCTACTTTCTGACTCTTCTAGGTACCTCATATAAGTGGAATCATTCAATATTTGTCCTTTTGTAACTGGCGTATTTCACTCAGCATAACGTCTTCAAGATTCATCCATTATTACGTGTGTCAGAATTTCCTTCCTTTTTAGAAGTAAGCTGAATAGCGTTCTGTTGTATGTATATACCACATTTTGTTTATCCATTCATCTGTCAGTGGACACCTGGGTTGCTTCTACGTTTTGGCTATTGTAAATGATGCTGCCATTAACATTAATATACATAGGTTAATGTACAAATATCTGTGTAACTCCCTGCTTTCAATTCTTGTGCATGTATACCCAGAAGTGGAATTGCTGGGCCATATGGTAACTGTTTAATTTTTTTGAGGAATAATATCACCTTCCACAGCAGCTGTATAATTGTACGTTCCCATTAGCAATGTCAAAGGGCTCTGTGACAGTTAATTTTATATGTTGACCTGACTGGCCATGGGGTACCCAGATTAAACATTATTTCTAGGTGTGTCTGTGAAGGTGTTTCTGGCTGAGATTAGCATTTGAATCAGTGGACTTGGCAAAGCAGACTGCCCTCCCCAATGTGAGTGGGCAACATCCAGTCTGTTGAGGGCCTGGAGGAGGAAGGAGATTGGAGTAAGAAGGAATTCACCACTTTTTTCCATCTCACTAACTGAGCTGGGACATCTCATCTCTCTGGCCCTTGGACTGGGATTTACACCACAGGCTCCCCTGGTTCTCAGGCCTTCAGACTCAGACTGAATCACACCACTGCCTTTTCAGATACAAACACCCCCGGTTCACATCATCATTCTGGAGGAAGCCATGTTAACAGCCTGAGCACTTTCATTTTAGGGACTATTCATAAAGATCCACTCTCCTGAGTCTTAAGCCAAGCCTAGCAATAACAGGCTCACGTGTTCACGTTCAGGAAGAAAGTAAAGTCAGACTTGAAGGAATATTCTGCCATTCCCCCCCGCCCCGCCTCCCCATTCCAACTTTGGGTCTGATTTAATACACTTACGAAGTAATTCTGGTAGAATTTGGCTGAGGACTACAATCACAATATAGTCCCTACATAAACACTCCCATTATTTTTTCCAAGATAGGTATAATTATTTTATATATATGGATTACATCTTCTGGTGTTCAAGTCAATGTAAAACTAAATTAAAGAATGGGACTAGTCAGATTTTTTTTTAGGCATTGTTTAATTCTTAAAATAGAAAGTAAATAGGTTTATAAGAAATCTTTCAAATAAATATCACAATTAAAAAAAATAATACCTTTGTCTAGAGTTTCTGACAAAGTATTGAGCATATGTTATACAGAGTTTTTAAGGATTTTTTTTAATTTTTAAAATTAAAATTAAAGTGAAACTATACATACACACTTATAGCATAACAACATTCTTATAAGTCAGGTGCTTGAATGTAAAGCTTTCAGGAAAGCACATATTAGGTGTTGAATAATTTGAAGACGTGGCTTCTTTGATCATTAGTGAAAGAATAGTTTAGAAAGCTGAAACAAAAACAGGATGTTACATAGATTGTTGCTTCTTTTCCAAACACTTCTCAATATCATCAAGCACTTGAACGGCAGCCTTTGGAATTCGAGTCCCAGGACCAAATACGTTGGAAACACCAACTTTAAACAGAAATTCATAATCCTGTTGAAAGAATTTAATTAGTAGAACAGACAATATTTCTAATTTCAAGAAAATGAAACAAAAGGACAATGAATGCTGTCCTTTCTTCTTTATCCCCAATGCCCCAAACTTTCTCATCCGGTACACTCTTGGCATTTGGGGCTGAAAACTTCTTCCTTGATTGGAACTGCCACTAGCACCACCGTTAGTACTCCAAGACATTAAAAGAACAAAAGACATCCTGCCCATTTTCCAAACACCCCAGCATGTTGTTTGTGGTGGGAAGCTGTATGGTCCACCAACTGAGAACTTCTGAGCCCTAAACCATAATTTTCTCTCACCTAAATTTTTACTACTTGCCATTATTTGTGTTAAATTTAGCAACACATTATAGCTTTAAATTTACAAGGCTATTTATTTCCTCCAAGGTAATTTTGTCTACAGCTAGTGAATGGTGTAGTACTCTGAATTCGGCTTCGTGATGGAACTAGGTTTTCTAGAAATGAAAATTAACTCATTTAAAAAAATTCTCTGTTGTTGCTGCTGCTATTTGTTAGTTTTACACAAAGTTTGAGTGAAAAGATTCCCAGGGCACAAATACTGCTCCAGGCTTTGGGTTGTTTTAATATCAGAATATTTGTATTAGGACGTGCTTTAAAGCCCTGATCCTCACCCACTAGGATGATCATACATCCAGGACATTCTGGTCTGTGCTTATTGCTGCAACAGCTTTTTTGGTTTTTTTCCCATAAGTCTTTTTTTTTTAATTATTGAGGTATAATTGACACATAATATTAGTTTCAGGTATACAACTTAATGATTCAATATGTGTATATACTGCAAGATGATCACCACAGTAGGTCTAGTTAACATGTCACCCTAGTTACACAATTTTTTGTGTGTGCACTTGTGAGTTTTGTGTGTGTACTTGTGAGTGCAACTTGTGAGTTGTGAGTTTAAGATTTATACTTAAAACTCTGTAACACACTGAGCTCTTGGTAACTCTCTTAGTTACTTAGTACTATGTCCTTAGTCCTTAGTCTCTAAGGTACTACTTACTTACTTACATACTACTCTCTTAGTAACTTTCAAATATGCAGTACGGTACTATTAACTATGGTCACCATGCTGTACACATATTCCTAGGACTTATTTATTTTATAATTGACAGTTTGTACCTTTTGCCCCCTTCACCCATTTCACCCACCCTCTACCACTGCCTCTGGCAAACCATCAATCTGTTCTTTTCCATATAAGTAAGATCATGTGGTATTTGTTGTTTCTCTGTCTGACTTATTTCACTTAGCATAATGCCCTCATGATCCACCCATGTGGTCGTATATGGCAAGATTTCATTTTTTTTATGGCTGAATAATATTCCTCTGTGTGTGTGTGTGTGTGTGTGTGTGTATGTGTGTATCACATTTTCTTTATCCATTCATCCACTGATGGACGCTTAGGTTATTTCCATGTCTTGGTTATTGTAAATAATGCTGCTATGAACATGGGGGTGCATATACCTTTCAAGTCACTGTTTTTGTTTTCTTCAGATAAATATCCAGTATTGGAATTGCTGGATCATATGTACTCCTATTCTTAACTTTTTGAAAAGTCTCTATATTGTTTTCCATACTGGCTGCACCAATTTACATTCCTACCAACAGAGCACAAGGATTCCCTTTTCTACACATCCTTGACCACGCTTGTTATTTCTTATCTTCTTGATGATAGCCATTCTAATAGATATGAGGTGATATCGCATGGTTTTGATTTGCACTTCCTTGATAATTAATGATGTTGAGCATCTTTTCATGTACCTGTCGACATCTGTTTATTTAGATCCTCTGTCCATTTTTTAATTGGATTATTTTTGCAGCATCCTTTTTAGTAGTACTCATTTTCATTCTTAAAAGTGATCACACTGGATGATTAATTACATGGTCATGCTAATTATCCCCCAGCTACTTCTTTTCTATCTCTATTATTTCCTTATAACATTCTTGTAATACCGTAATTCTGCAATGGCACTTAACATGTGTTATCGCTATAAGCTCCACGATGGCAATGGCTCAATCATTTTGATTAACCGCCATATATTAGTGCTTTCTAATCTAAAATCTAAGAGACTTTCAGTTGAATAATAGCAACATTTTATATATTTACTGGAAACAAATAATGAGAAAAATGCATGGGTGTTAACTGATACATAATTATATTATAAAGGATACCCATGTTAACACACAAGTGTGTCATTATAGAATATGATCCTTAGTCTTTAAACTCATGGGGAAAAAAGTATGGCAAACACCTACAGATATTCTAGGTAATTTAAATATCCAGAGACTTATACAAAATATATTTCTTGAAAATGTCAGCTCACTTATATAACAGGCCTGCATTTCTTCTCAATTCATATTTCAATGCCAGTATTTTGTGCTGCCTAATTATTTTGGTTCTTAAATTTTAATGTCATGCCCAAGAGCTTAGGGATTATAGACTCTAAAACTGCAATACAGATAGAAGTGTTCCACAGACAGACAGCAGTAAAGACTAAAAGCCCTTTATATTCCCAAGTAGTAAACTATATTTATGAAGATAAGAGCAAATGTGCTAACAAAAGCAGTTTTGTGTTGACTGTAACACATTAAGTATTGTGTTGTTAGAGAGAATAAGTAATACATAGCTTGGTCACCAGCCCCACATTGTCACCAATCTCACAACCTCATACATATGTGTATTTTCTCATTTCCTAAGTAGTGTATTCATTATTTTATATTCTGAGTTGTAATGGAGGGAAAACAATTGTAGACATGGGCACAAGGCCACATGTCATTGACAGATTCCTGCTATATAGTGGTGAGGCCTTTATAGTATGTATGAACCATTTACTTAGGAACATTTTCATGTAAAGTTCTTGTAACTCAATACTTTTTCCATTCTTAGTAAAAGAAGAAAATTTGATATAATTAAAAATTAAATTGGAAATAGACCCAATTTATATCTTAACTATTTTAACTTATCAGGAAGGTGTCCCTGCCCCCTTAATAAATTGACATTATTGTTACCTAGCATCCATTTCTCCTTTCCTAAGAGGATCTACCTTTTTGTTCAAGAATCCACCTCTGCCCCATTCAGCCAATAATTTTTAGGACAGGCTGACTCCATTTATGTCTGAATTAGGTATTTTTGGCTCTAAGAAAACTATTCCCCAATCAAATTAGCTTCATGAAAAAGGGCCTCTTACAGGACCAAGTAATTTATACAGTGCTGAGTGAAGGCAACATTTAGGGATGGGAACAGACAGGAAATGGACAAGGCAGTGACTCTAAAACAACAGAAGTGCTACCGACTGACTGACTAAAGGACTGGCTCCACTGCTAGGACAAGGGGTGCTCACTCTATCTCTAGGGAGGGGCTGATATAGTCACTGTGTGCTCACCATTTTTTGCTACTCCAGTTGTGAGATTTTATTACTTTTATCCTGTTCCTTCTCCGTCATTGCTTATTGAATATAAAGAAGATAGATCTCTATCTAGGTGACTAGTTTGTAGGGAGGCAACTCTCTCATACAAGCATTATATATTATTAAATCAAATTATGCATATTGAATTATAATATATTCTGAATAGAAAACAACATGGACCACTTTTATAGAATTTACTTAGTAAATGACCTAGGAAATAATCTGGCTCTAAATCTGCAACAAATTTTTAGAGAAAGTATATAGAAAATTAAAGGACTATGAATAAGCTACTCAGGTTTCCCATCATGGTACTAGAAAATGTAGGAGATGAACGATACCTGTGGTGGTATCACCCCCCCACACATGACGAGAATATCTGGCCGTCCAAGGGCGTTGAGCTCCTTGATGAGCTCAGGAACTAGGGTCTTATGCCCAGCAGCGAGTGTGCTCACACCCACAGCATGAACATCGGCATCCACAGCCTGCTGGGCCACTTCCCGGGGAGTCTGAACAATTCAAAAGTAAAGAGACAAATCATTATTTATTCCGAAAAGTGTTTCTAAAGTGTTATACTACTTCAATCAACATTCCAAGATTTTCCTCATTAAAAATCTTGAAGTGAATATAACTTCATATTTCATCATCAAATACCAACTCATCCAATTATTATAATAAACACCAGGGCTATATCTGCTTCTAGCACTACAAACTATCAATTAGATTTAAGTTACACCAAAATATAATTCCCCCCAAAATGTTCAAGATAAAGTAGGAATATAGGCAAAGTATATATTATCTCTTCATTATAATTTTTAAAAAATACATCTGTTGTTTTCACTATCAACATTTACTGAGAGGCAACATGGCATAGGATTTATAAAGAAGTAAAAGACTGAACATAAAATGCAACATGAAAAAGTGAGCCTTAGGTTTTAAAATAGAATGGGAAAGAACAAGATGGTGAACTAGGAAGCTCCAGGACCTCATTCTTCCATGGAAACACAGAATTAACAGTAATATATGGAGCAAAATAAGGTGAGAACTATAGAAACTAGTTAAGGGACTACAGCACCCAGGAAAGTGCATAAACAAGAGAAAGGATGGTGCCAAGGAGGGCATGCCTCTCATTTATTAACTGATTTAACCACTGGGATATAGAAGCATAAAGGATGTTTTCAAACATTCTATTATGAATTGAATTACCAAAGATCATATCTGCTCTGTAATGAGTCCGTGACATTGCTTTGATACTGTACACATATATTTAAATCATTTCATATAAAAAGTACCTACAAGTTTCTTATTGTAAATGTAATGTAAATTAAGACAACTGGGAAGGATAAGGCCACCTGAGAAACCACTGCACAATTATAAGCACTAAAAATACTATCAAAATCTGTGAATTTTCTGAGTTGGCACGATTTTAAGGCTCATAATTTTAGTGCAGAATCAAAAGATTTTATACTCAGTAATGGATCTACATTCAAGAAGGTCTCTAGGTAAGTCATACAACACATTGGTAAAACCTTGAGTCTGTGAAAAATATTAACACACGAAATTAAATCCTTTAAAAGTGTGCATATTCCTGCTATTGATTTCTTAGAGGTAAGACATTTAATTTAAGCATGATTTGTTATTCATATCATCCATGCTACCAAAATTGATTAGATTAAAATTCCATTTAGGGACTTCCCTGGTGGCACAGTGGTTAAGAATCTGCCTGCCAATGGAGGGGACACGGGTTCGAGCCCTGATCCAGGAAGATCTCACATGCCAAGGAACAGCTAAGCCCGTACGCCACAACTACTGAGCTTGAGCTCTACAGCCCAAGATCCACAACTACTGAGCCCGCATGCCACAGCTACTGAAGCCCGCGCGCCTAGAGCCCGTGCTCTGCAACAAGAGAAGCCACTGCACTGAGAAGCTTGTGCACCGCAACGAAGAGTAGCCCCCGCTCGCTGCAACTAGAGAAAGCCTGCGTGCAGCAACGAAGACCCAAAGTAGCCATAAATAAATAAATAAATAAGTAAATATATATTTAAAAATTCCATTTAAACAATTCAGTTCCATGCCTTATGTTTATATAAATTAAACTGTATTTTAAATGATAAAATGTTGCAATTTTAAAAACATCAAATCTAATTTTAATTAAATCAGTCATCATAGAACTGTATGATTGTACCTTCAGCCACAGATAAGTTTTTTTTTTAATGATGTAGAATTATGGTTAACAAAGTTGGTGGTATTAAAAGACAAATTATATTTTTGCAGATGGTATATAATGGGGAAATGAACTTTTGGTTATTTGAGAAATTCCTTTAGATGCCAATGTTCCTTTAGACAACAATTTTTTAGAATTCTTTTATTTTATGAAAAATTATTTCCCAAAAGCTAACCACTAAATATTGAAAATGCATTATATTTGATCACTATTTAAAACAAACAAACTAAAGCAAAAGGACAGCAAAATGTAAGTAAAAAAGTAGAATGGGAAAGTATTCAACTTAGAGGAAGACTGAAAGCAATCTAAATACAGTGTATATACTATTTGTTTAATCTGAAACATATTTGAGATTCTTAACAAAACCCACCTTAAATGCCTAAGACTCTAAACACATTTACATATTTATCTACCAACACAGTTCAGGACATATCTCCAGAAGTCTGTGCTAACTCTTTATAGTAACAATTTCTTCTAGCCTCTCTAGAGTAATATTTTAAAATCCCAAATGGGAAAACTCTTATGGGAGACTATAAAGGCTGGGCCTCTTCAGGAAGATTTACTTCTTTCCTGGTGAAAATGCAATGAATACTCTTTTAGTCTTCATTCCAGTTGACCTATCCACAGTATGTAGCAATAGTACTTGAAATTCCTCCCAACAGTTTTCAATACCTGAAAAAGAGGACCAATATCCACATCAAAACCAAGATCAGCAAATCCTGTAGCAATAACTTTTGCTCCTCTGTCATGTCCATCTTGTCCCATTTTTGCCACAAGAAGACGAGGTCTACGACCTTCACATTCCATGAATTTCTGAACCCTAAGGAACATTTAAAAATACAACAGTTATATATTAATTGCCCAAAGGTAAGATACAAGACTCTAATTTATTTGCAGTAAATCTTTCAAGTTTATTTAAAACATCTAATCTGTTTACTCATATTTTGTTAATATCTCTGTTTCACATTAAGAACTCCATTAAAGCCTGAGTATGTTTACCATCTCCCCCCTTGGAAAAAAATTTGAAAGATGGCACAGACTGTAAGCCTGTAACACTGAGAACATCACAGTGAAGCAAGATAAGGAAATAACTTTACAACTTAAGACAGTCCCCAGAGTACAATATGCAGAAATAGTTAAATATAAACTAAAAAATGCCTTCAGAAGTATTTGTACATATACGTGACTCACTAGCTGTTTTGAACTGTCCATACCTCACTTACCCTTCACAAGTGTGAACTCCCCCAAGGTGACCTCAATGTGGTATCTTAATGTATAATCAAAATACTTGCTTGCTTAAATCAATAAATTTACACCTCAGATGAAAAAGCATGAAGAAACAAAGTTTTGTTAAAAGAAAAAAAAATGTTCCATTTCGATGACTTTCACCTTGGCTGTTTTGATATTTATTTCATATATGAGTAGTGACATAATATTTTTCATGGAAAATTTATTACAGTGGTTGAGAAAACTAATCATCAGGAAGCTACTACTCACACTTCAGAAGCATGATCAATTTATATTAATTCATATTTCCAAATCATGTTTGACAGTTATTTACTGTCAGCCCAGTGACGAGTGATTTTAATTTTTGCATAGATGGCAACCAAATATTTACTTTCAAATAGGAAAAGTAAGATTTTATAATTATTTGAGCAATTAAACAATGTAAATAAAACTTAAGAAAATATGAAAATGTACCATCATAAGGAGATTGAAATCTAAGTACCTGGAGGATATGAAGCAATATCAATGTTAGTTAAACAAACATTTGCTTGAAATGAGAAACTCCTAAAGGGGACTGTGGTGAAAGTTCAAGATATTATTTTAGTAAAGCTACAGATTAAGAGGAAAGTACAAGTCAAATATTTTCCAGTGGTATATGAAAAAATTAAGCCCACCGTAGATTCATGAGGATTGTGTTAACAGAAAAGATGACATTCTGGTTTAAGAAATCTCACATATTACCTCTTGATAGCATATGATATCTCTTTACTTTCTCCAAATTCCTGGCGATAGGCTCCACTCACCATACGATCACTAGCTTTATGCTCACCAAATACCTTTTTCATGGCATCTGTGATTTCTCCAACTGTACATCTAAAATATTAAATGGAAGTTCTGTTAACATCATTTGGGATAAAAATATTTAACTTAACATTCAATATAGTTAGACATATTTTCTTACCTAAGTCAAAAACAGGCTGTCAAAAATCTAAATCTGAATGCTTTCTACTGCATTCATGATAGGATCTTTCCTCAGAATACTTATGAAAAAAAATGATTCTGAATGCCTTTACTGAAAAATGACCGAATGACCTAAAAACTACTAATAGACAAGCATCTAAAGGTTACTGAATAATTCACTGCTTAACAATACAAATGGGCAAAGACCAAAATTCCTACTGATATTTTTTGATAAAAAGTAAATCTTTTAGCATATTCCATTTGGTTTTTAATTCATTCAACACGTCTTGAGTGCCTAATATGGGCCAAGCACTCCTAAGTGCTAGAGATACAGTGATAAATAAGACCAAAAAAAAAGTACCCGCTCTTGCAGAATTTATCATCTAGTCAGGGAATACAGATAATGCACTAACAAACAAATTAATAAGATAATTTCATATGGTAATAAATACTATAAAGACACTAAAATAGGCAAAATGGAATGAGGTGTTTGGGAAAAATGTTTTAGGGATATTGAAGATATGAAGATACAGCTTCTGAACCAAGACCTAAATGATGAGAAAGAGACACGCAAGGGAACTTAAGAGGGAGAAGTGTTTGAAAAGGAAATGCTAAATGCAGAGGCTCTGAGAAGTAGGAAAACATGTTTTATGTTCTAAAAATAGAAAGAAGGACATTGGTACACAGCATAACAAAGGAAGTAGGATAAGACAAGGTCAGAGAGGTAGGCAAGGATCATATCCAGCAGTCTTGCAGGCCATGGTTAAGATTACATTTTAATTTAAAAGGACTGGGAGACCACTGAAGGATTTTAAGCAGAGAAGTCATCTTATTTCTTTTAAGAAATTAAAACAAAAACAACAAAAAAAAGGAAATTAAAACTGAAAAACAAACAAAAAAACAACCGATATACTATTCACTCCATCCCTTAAGCACTTGAAACAACTTAAAAGTCCATTATATTAAGCAATAAACAAGAAAAGCAAAAATAATTTACTTTTTGACATTATTGTATATTGGGAGAAAAGTTTTTGTGTCACTTGCTTTTATGCATGTTCTGTAAGGCAAAGCACTGACTGCCTTTATGCTGGACTATCTTTTCAGAGATGTCTACATAGTACACAGCCTTGGAAGACAGAGATACCGTCCAGCTTGGACAAAGGGCAGGTGTGCTTACTGTCCAACTTAATAATATCTCCCTATCCTTGAAAGTACATCAAACTTCAACCTGCAAATCAGTGACACAGGTTTATTATAATAGCTCCGAATGTCCTGAGCCACAGGGAAATACATGAATATTAATACACTTCATTCAAAATGTATTAATGTTTTAAATGCACAGATGTTGAAGAAAAACAAGATTTTATTTTTTTGGGGTTTCCAATATTTTCTTTTAGGCTCACATGGTTTATAGAATCAGCCTTTTATTTAAGTACACCCTGAAAAACTAAACTGGTCAACTTTTAGGATTTGGAAATCTCCAAACTTACATATCCTTACCTTGCACGAGCTGCATCTACTGCAAGAGCGAGAATATTCCCATCTCCACTGGCAGCACATGCAGTCAGGGCAGTGAGACACCGCTCAGCCAAAGCTTGATCCCTGCTGGATTTGACCTTACAGAAAAGGGTAAGGAAAGGGACCATATATGTGATTAGAGAATAAAACAGAGATCAGATTATACTCTTATTTATATCATATGGAAATTGTTCCATAATCCTAACTTTAAAAACAAAAGAAAAAAATAGAAGAGAATAATGTTTCCTAGCATTGATATTCATTACATTTATTCACTCCCTCAACATTTAAGGACTTCCTAAAATAATACTAAATTCTGCATAACACTGATAATTCAGAAACAAGCAGGGCAATAATAAATAATAGTGCTGACCCTCCCAAGTAGTACATGCTACTTAATAGATTACAACTTACGGAATATTTCAGTTATATTTTAAGTTTCCCTTAGCTAATTAATAGTCTATTGGTAATAATATGTATGTATATTGCTATTCTACTTAAAAATAATCCCGAGAGAAAAAGAGAGACAGAAACAATGAGAAATACTGCAAAAGAGAGAGAAAGACAATGAAAAGTGTAGTCAAAAACATTCTCCCTTGGGTCTTAGCTCTACTCTGCTCTGCCAACAACCTGCCTAAACAAAGTTACCTAAAATCCAATTTTTTATAAGTTTTCACCACCTGTAAAAAAGTCTAAAATATGATACTGCCTAAGATGCCACTAAAATTATATCATATCTATAAGCAGAGGTGGGTTAGAAAATTTATATTAAAGGCAAGGAGGAACCCAAATCCATTATCATTATTGAATTTCTTACTCTTACCCCAAATAAGGTAGATCATCATTTATGGTAAGTGGATGCCCTCAAGCTGTGCATTTAAGAGAGTTTAAGTACAAGAGAGGAAAAAAGCAGTTTTCCAAATATAATAAATATTGAGACTTTTGTGACCACTGGAAATATAATGGTACATCCTAAATAGGACCCTTTAAAAAATGACAAAAATGTGGGAGAGGAGTCATTATCTCCTGAATGAGGGTGAAAAAGGAAATAATATCATTAAACATCTGTCATTAACTCTAATAGAAAAAACAAATGGAAGTTGAAAGTTATACATACAGTCTAACTGGACAAAGTCTACTGGATTCTTAAAGAACATGTGAACTGAGGGGAAAAAGGTCCTATCTTAAACAATCATAGGGAAAGTTAACAGAGAAAACCATTAAGGAATTTCAACTTTCCTGCCTTAGAAATAGCAGTAATTACTAAAGCCAGAGATTAAGAGACCAAAGTAGCTTCATACAATAGAAATATATAGGTTACAGCAGTAAGAATTAATATGTTTTATCTACTTTAGTATTTTATATACTTTGGTTCATCTCAGTGAGAAACTGGAAATTAAAACAGTTCTCTAGTTTCAATCTAAATATCTTTCATTCTAAACTGTATCTTACTAAAGCACTATTCAAATATATTTGAATTTTTTTTTAATTGAAAGCAAATGATTCTTTCATAGTAGTATCAGGAACATGGAAATTAATTACCGTGAGAAGACCTGGGTTCAAATATGGACTCTGAACTTAATTTTGTTTTTAGCTTTGAGTGAGTTATATAATCATCTAAGCCTTACTTCAAATGTGTAAATTATAGAAGGCATTATTATTATGGTGTGGTTTTTAATAAGAATACATAAGTTTCACAGAGGCAGATATCATGATTAAAAACATGAGTGTTTGGTGTCAACAGACTTAGAGATTTGAGTCTTGGATGCTTAATTATTTATCCTGGGCAAGTTTCTCCATCTCCCTTTAGTTTCCTTACCTTTAAAATGCTGGGAAATAATACACACTTCATATGGTGGTTCTAACAATGCAGCAGGACAGCATGAGGGCTTGGACAGTGCCCAGCACACAGAAAACGCTCAAAATATGATAGCTGTTATTACCTTCTTAAGTTTTTCAATCTGCTTGTTACGCACTGAAGTGTTATCAATTGCCAGAACATCCACAGATTCTTCTTTTTCCAACTGGTACTTATTTACTCCAACAATTACTTCAGAACCTGTTAATTTCCCAGAGGAAAATAATATGTAGATTCTATTCACAAATAACTGTCTAACAGTAATGCTCTAATCAGCACACATATTTTCCTTATAAGTTTGATATTTTTAAGTAGCATTCTTACTCTTAATGAAATTTCAATATAGATCAGTGAATACCAATATGGAATGGGGATAGGAGGGGAAAAGACAGGTATATATCAGAATCTCTGTAAGGGAGGGCTTTGATTATTCACCCAAACTATATGCTTTCCCAGAGTTTCTGATAAACTCTCTTCTAACACTACAAAATTAAAACTCTAGTAGCAGCTACCAACTAAGATTTATAAGGTAGAAGACAAACATGCGATGGCTTTTCTAATATTTTCTTGAATCCTCTTACAGCCAATCACTTTTAAACAAAAAATACCTTTAAAATCTATAAGTGATAAACCAGAATTACAAATTATACTTCCTTAACACTATAAATATATCTTGCCTCAAACTACCAGATTATTACTCTAGCTAAAGACATCCCACCAAGAAAAGACGTATATCCTACCTCAGGATATACGTCTTTTCTTATTTTCTTCATAAAACTTACCATAATCCGTAATTATTTTGTCTATTTATTTGTTTACTTGTTCATTTTCTCTCTCTCTCTTACCAAAATGTAAGCTCTATGGGTATAGAGACCATGTCTGTCTCATTCACAGTTGTATGCCCAGACATAGCAGTGTCTCAAATACTAAAGACTAAAAAAGTATTGGCTGACTGAATGAATAAATAAATGAATAGTCCAATGCAGAGCACAATGACCAATAATAATGTCATCTTCAAAATGGTGGAGATATCTACCCACATATATACACATAATAAATGGGCAAACCTCCACACATACTTTGTACATGTTTGCTTATGTGCATCCAGGCATGCAAAAATACAAACACAGAGATAGATACATATAGATTCATGAGAAACATTTTATCCAAGTTTCATTTTTCTATAATTTTTGTTTTACTAACTTTATACGTTATCTTCAAACAGAAATTAATATTTCTTTTCTTTTTTAATAGAATTTACATCATTTTATTTATTTATTTTTGGCTGTGTTGGGTCTTCGTTTCTGCGCGAGGGCTTTCTCTAGTTGCGGCAAGCGGGGGCCACTCCTTATCACGGTGCGTGGGCCTCTCACTGTTGCAGCCTCTCCCGCCACGGAGCACAAGCTCCAGATGCACAGGCTCAGCAGCTGTGGCTCACAGGCCCAGTTGCTCCGCGGCATGTGGGATCCTCCCAGACCAGGGCTTGAACCCGCGTCCCCTGCACTGGCAGGCAGACTCTCAATCACTGCACCACCAGGGAAGCCCCAATATTTTTTAAATACTGGATTTCACATATAAACTCTTCTACTTTATCTTACCAGAATCTATTCTAGCTTGCCTTCGGGCAGCACATTCTTCGATTCGAAGTTTAGGTATTCCCTCTGCTACAGCTTTGGCCATTCCACCCATCTCTTCAATTTCATTAATGAGCTAACAAGGAAAAACAGATTAATAAAACTAGAAGAGAAGATGAAAATATTTTAATAAACAATACAAATGTGTTATGTTATATAATTACTAATGTTAATAAAATTATAAACTATTTTAGTGGTAAATTTAATGTTTCATAAGAAAAGAATTAACAATAGAGCATTAATTAGAAATTCTGCAGAGTTAATAATGCTGTATTATATATTTGAAAGTTGCTAAGAGATAGATCTTAAAAGTTCTCATCACAAGAAAAAATATCTGTAACTGTGTGTAGTAATGGATGTTAACTAAACTTATTCTGATAATCCTTTCACAATATATACATATATTAAATCCTTACATTGTACACAAACTAATACAATGTTAATATGCCAATTATATCAATAAGAAAAAAAGACATTCTGTGCTTAAAATTATTTAAAAAGACAACAGATAAACTAACAAGTATATTTTGGAAAACACAAAAATCTCTCGCTCAAGTCTTAGAAGCCAACTAAAGATAACACTAATTCTGTAATTTTTAATTACATAAATAAAGTTTTCATGGTTACATAAATACTCTAAAAAGTATATTTCAAAATGTCATTTTATTTTTTGATTTGAGCAGCAGAGTAATGATATAACTCTAGCATTACTGACATCAAGAAATACCTAAATCTTCAATCACAGCCTCATATATACATAAGACAGTGGAAAATGGATGGTGGAATGGAAAAACGATTTCGTAGATAGGAGCAAGGTCAAATTGGCTTTCTGCTGATGGATTCAAGAAAGAAGAACCTGTACTGGATTCAACAGAAGCCAAGAATCTTCTAGGAAGCTAAAAAAGAAGGGGACTACTTGAGAATTTGCAACTACCTCTCTCCCATTCTGTCAGGAAAACCAAAATTTACTGAACTAGAGAAGCAATGGACTATGAAACATCAAGTACAGGGAGAGGCAAGGATAAGACGTCTTACTGAAACAAAAACCTACATTCTGAATGATAAGATTGCAAACAAAAAGGCACACAGAGGAAACAGTGACAATACAGGATATAAAAGAAAACTTCAAAAAATATAATGATCCTCAGAAAAAGAAGAAGAGATTCTGTAATAATGAAACAACTAGTATGAATGCAAGAGGAAAAATTAGAAAACAAAAATGAGCTCTCAGAAATTAAAAATACGATATATAAAATTTAAAGTATTTAAGTAGAAAGATAAAGGTGATGACTCTCCAAAAAACCAGAACAAAAACTCAAAGATGCATTATAGAACAGATAAAAATGTCAGAAATCATTTAAGGAGGTCCTTACCTGATAACCATAAGTTCTAAAAAGAGAAACCAAAGGAAAATGAGTGGAGAGAAATTATCAAAGAAATAATACACGACAAATTTCCCAGAGCTATGAGAACATGAAAAAGGGGCCAGGCGAAAAATGTCCACCAAAGGGGACAGTGCAGGAAAAAATACACACACCAAGGTACATCGACACAAAAATAAAGAAGAGATCCTGAAACTTTCAGAAAGAGACATCGTGAGTGAGAATAGCATCAGATTTCTGAACAGAAATATTGAAAGCTAGAATAAAAAGTAGGTGAATGCTTACAAATTTGCTTACAAACTCCCAAATGAAAAATTTCAAAACCAGACTATCAATTAAATATGAAAGTAGAATAAAGATATTTTCAAACATCCAAAGTTTCAATTCATCTCCCATGCACCATTTTTAGGAGGTGCCCATAAGACGTGCTTCAAAATAACAAGGGATAATCAACAAAGAGACAGGATTCAGGACACAGATTCAACATAGCAGAGGTGAAAAGGATTCTGACAATAATGACAAAGGGAAGGTCAAGAACAACAACGGTCTAGAGAGAAACCAGTCTAATCAAATGAGAATATAGAGGACTTCAGGAAGGATTTACACTGAGATATAATTATATTGGTAATATGGGACAAAGGAAAGAAGGGACAAGATCCAGCTAAAATACAAAGCTACCATACTAGCAAAGCAGTAGATAAGGTCTAAAATTGATTGAATTAGAACAAACAGTATATACATGTAATTTTAAAACATGAAGATAAAAACAAACAAAAAGACGTAGCTGACTCAAGGAAGCAGGAAAACAAGCAAGTGGAGGAGAAAGAACTGCTTTTTTGTTATAGTCTTTTAACATTAGTTGTCTTTTTAACTCTTTGAAATAAAATACTTTAATATAAATACAAATGTATTTTTAAATTAAGTTTCAGTTTTAAATACTATAAAGTCAAATCTAAAATTCCCTTTTCTCTGAAACACTTTATAAATCTTGATATAAATCTATAAATGATTTGATTTATAAATCAAAAATCTATAAATCTTTATAAATATGTAAATCTTATAAACAAAGTTTCAAAGAGGAGAAACTGACCTTCAAGGCAGCATCATAAACATCATTTGTGAGAGATTCCATCATATATGAACCTCCCCAAGGATCAGCCACTTTAGGAATCCCAGATTCTTCTTGAATAATGATTTGCGTGTTCCTGGCAATTCGAGCACTTTTCACAGTTGGCAAACCCAGGGCTTCATCAAAAGAATTTGTGTGCAAAGATTGAGTCCCTCCAAACACTGCTGCCATTGCTTCTACTGTGGTACGAATGATGTTATTGTAAGGATCCTAAAACATTTAGCAAAAGGCAAAAAATCAAAACAAAACAAGGCAACAACTGATATATACTGCAGCCATAAAAGATGACAATGATTAAGCAGTGGCTGATGCATACTTTCTTTGCCAAAGTCTGTATTAGTCTTCAGAATATCTAATAAATTTAGACAAATAAGTAAACAAACCAGATTTAGGATTAAGAGCCAAAGGATCTAGTCTGTGCTTAGGCACTAAAACATTGCCTCTGAAATTTAAGTATTTGTTGTGCTTATTTTTGTATTGCCTAAATAGTCTTCTATAAGTGCATCATGAATGTATACTTTGTCTACTTAGATTATTAACATACTTCATTTCATAGTTCACTATCTCCTAATTATTGTATACCTTGAAGTATCTACCTTAATGAGGTGCACAAAACTGACAATGATTTATTAATAAATGATTAATAAAACAGATGAACAATGGACTATAAGACAAGAAATATGACTTCTAGTTCATTCTGTTCCTAACTGTGATTTGGACAAGTCATTGGACCTTTCTGAACTTTAGCTTCCTTAGCTGTAAAAATGAGGAGGCTAAGTGAAAAACAATTACTAAAGTTCTTTCCAACTCTGAAATCTATTTTTCTCCATTTATAAGTACCTGAAATCATATTTAATATGGAGACTACTAGTTTTTGTTTTAAATTTATAAAAGCAATGTAACTTTAAAGTTATAAATTATTTTAATGTATCAAAATAATTTAATATGTAAAGAAAATGCATGTTAAAAAAGATCACCACCGCATAATTTTTTAATGAAATGAAATTTAAATAGATTACTCAAGTGATAATAGTTTTTAAATTGTTTGTTTGCATGCATGCTTATTTAAACACAACTATAATAAAAAAATTTGTATGTATAAAATCAAATTTTAATGAGGAAATTTTGTGTTAAGAATTTTAACCATTAAAATTATTTAAGACAATATTACTTAAATTATAATTTGTACTTCTTCCTCATCATCACATTTTTTTACTTTTAAAAAAGTAAAATACACAGCCCTGAATGTAAGCTAAGATTTAAATGATCTTATATTGTTAACCAATAGAGGGGGCCAATTTTATTTATTTATTATAATTTGTGTAAAAACAAATATAAGTATGCACTACGCTTCAGAATAATTATGATTTTCAAATATTAGCAGATAAGTTCTTAAATCTGTTTCTTGACTACGCCAAGCTGCTTAGAAGAAAATATATGACTACTAAAATTCTACACTTTAAATGTTATACATACTTGCTCAGTAAGTGACCATCCTGAGGTCTGACAATGTGCTCTTAGAAGAAGAGATTTAGAGTTTTTAGGCTTAAACATTTTCTCTATTAAGTGAGCCCAGAGTCTTCTCCCAGCTCTCATTTTTGCTATTTCCATATAAAAGTTCATCCCAATTCCCCAGAAGAAAGACAACCTAAAATAGTAAAGTCCAGAATTTGATTATGAAATGGAAATTAATTGTATCACATACACACAAAAAGCTCAGATTTTAATTTCAAGCTACTTAGTTTGAATTAAAATCAAAGCATATGTACTTCAGTAACCTTAAACCTGTAATAACAGATGACTTCTGTATTTTAAAATGGAAATATTAAAAGAACAAAAGCAAATCTGTCTTGAAAACCATATTTACATTTTAATATTATTTGTCAAATGTGCCGATTAATTGTGTTCTCTGAACAGCAGAGGCCAAAATTCCTCTAATTTACCAAGAAGTACAGTAAAATTTAATTCTGAATTTTAATTATAAACAGTATTGGCTTATTCCCTCTTTATCACTCAGATAAAACATAAAAAAAATCTGGTATGTTTATATATACAAATTCATTTTTATCAAAATATTTTGCAGGCTTCCCTGGTGGCGCAGTGGTTCAGAGTCCGCCTGTCAATGCAGGGGACACGGGTTCATGCCCCGTTTTGGGAAGATCCCACATGCTGTGGAGCGGCTAGGCCCGTGAGCCATGGCCACTGTCCGGAGCCTGTGCTCCGCAACGGGAGAGGCCACAACAGTGAGAGGCCCGCGTACCATCTTAATGTTGAGGCAATATTTGAGTTTAATTTACTCACCTTGGTGCAAATTCATCAATTGTCAGGCCAGCTTGGAGTCCAGTTCTACAGTACTCCAACCCATCTGCTACAGTATAGGCCAGTTCCAGAATGGCATCAGCTCCTGCTTCCTGCATATGGTATCCACTAATTGAAATTGAATTAAATTTTGGCATGTGCTATATAAAATAAAAAAATACAACTGTAAATAAAAATATAAGAAAGGTTCTATTAAATCTATCTTCTAAAAGACAATATTATTTTAAAATGATATTCGATTCAGATATACTAATTAGTTCATAATATTAACTGAAAGTATGTAATGTTTAGTTACATTCAATTCACTTTCCAATTAAAATGGCTGATCCAATGAACTACTGTAAGGACTGTACCTGTTTATTTTTCTAGTGAAAAAGAATCACCAACCATCATTTAGCACCGAAAGTTAAACTCTGAAATTAGCTGGCTGAGGTTAGGAATGTAACCTTTGGCCCAAGAACTGAATGATGACATCTTTAATTCCAAACTCATGACTTCGACCTCATAAGAGGTCCTAAGACCTCAAACCTTTGGGAGAATCTGCTGAAGATGTATAAATTTAATTATTATTAACTAGTTATTAATTATCTTATTTGAATGAACTCATTGAATATGAATAAGTACACAGTGGGTAAAAAAAGAAAATGGTTCAGTGCTAGTACTATATATCAAAACAGGAAAAAATGCATGGCTTAAAAATCAAAGATTTCAGTTTGATTTACTGTGACATTTAATGCTAAGGATAATTCAGACAGGTTCCTTCTACCACAACCACTAATCCACTATCCCCCTAAAATGTCACATTAGGTGGGGTACATATCACACAGAACCTGCAGAACCAAAAAACGATTATCCTTCCAAGAATTAACCAAAGATAAAATAATAAAAACTAAATCAGACACTCATTACAGTTGGTTCAGAACATGGACTCAAGTCAGAGTGCTCAAATTCTAGTCATGTCACTTAACTAGCCAGAAGACTATAGGCAAGTTTCTCACCTTGTTATCTCTTGGTTTCCTAACCTATAAAATAGAGATAATAACTCTACCTTCCTCATGGAATTGTTGTAGGATTAAAAGAAACGATTCATCTAAACAACTTAGTACAGTATTATGCCCGTACACAGTAAGTAATCATAAAAAGTTAGCTGTTGCTAGTGTATGGTATAGATTATCTGTATTTTACATTTGCAAATATTTTATTTATAACTAACCAAGAGTTCTTGAAAAATGTTCATCACAAAAGCAATAAGGGGATTGAATTACATGGAATTGAGAGACTACTTGAATATATTTGGAGTTACAAATGAGAAGGAAACAAACATGTGCTTCTCTACTGAGAGGAGTTTAATAGTAGAATTTTTTTTAAGAATAGTAGAAACACTGGGAACATTGGAATATTATTCAGCCTTTAAAAGGAAGTAAATTCTGGGCCTCCCTGGTGGTGTAGTGGTTAAGAATCCGCCTGCCAATGCAGGGGACACAGGTTCAAGCCCTGGTCCGGGAAGATCCCACTTGCTGCGGAGCAACTAAAGCCCGTGAACCACAACTACCAAGCCTGCACTCTAGAGCCCACAAGCCACAACTACTGAAGCCTGTGTGCCTAGAGCCCGTGCTCAGCAACAAGAGAAGCCACTGCAATGAGAAGTCCGTGCACCCCAACAAAGAGTAGCCCCCGCTCACCGCAACTAGAGAAAGCCCGCGTACAGCAACGAAGACCCAACGCAGCCAAAAATAAATAAATTAAATAAATTTTTTTAAAAAAGGAAGTAAATTCTGAAACAGGCTATAATATGGATGAAACAAGGGCATTACGCTAAGTGAAATAAGCCAGACACAAAAAGACAAATACTGTATGATTCCACTTATATGAGGTACTTAGAGTAGTCATATTCATAGAATCACAAGGTAGAATGGTGGTTGCCAGAGGCTGAAGGAAGGGGAGAATGGAAAGTTATTATTTAATAGGTACAGAGTTTCAGTTTTGCAAGATGTAAAGAATTCCGGAGATGGATGGTGGCGATGGCTGCACAACAATGTGAATGTACTTAAAGCCACTGAACTGTACACTTGGAAATGATTAAGATGGTAATTTTTATGCTATGTGTATTTTGTCACAATTAAATATTTTTTAGAGGAACAACATAAAAGTTTAGTTACTTCAAATAACATACTTGATCAATATCTGAAACTGGCACTTTTATCACTTATATGAAAGATTATATAAAGCAATTTTGAACTTGCAGATGACATTAGTGTTTCACAAGGTTAAATGCCCAAGTACATAACAGCAGACTGGTACTATCCACTCCAATGGCCATCCTCTACTCTCCTCTTGTACCTGAACCATACATTCAGTGCCAAAGTGTTCTACATTTCCAATCTTACCTCTTTCTGTCAACTGAGATATAAGTGGAAGTTTGTTCCTTCTGGAAGTTCACCTTTAATCAGAGGGGCTAGGTCCCTCTCCCCACACAAACACAGCCGGCCCACCTACTTCCTTAATCATGAGCTGGCACACAAACAATAGAGAAGCCAAATGAAAGGAGGCTGGAATCCTCACGACTGCGGTGTTTCCATACAACCAAGACCTTGAGTCTACCTTCCGACTTTTTTCAGTTGAAACAGAATTGACTCCTATTTAAAGCTACTGCTATTTGTGTATGTGTGTGTGTCATATACTGCTCAAATCAATCCTCCTGTGAATGTGTTCTTGAAATTGAAAAAGGTGATAGGCATGTATTCTATACAATTCATGTGAGCAGATGGAATCTATGAAAAGCAATAAAATTGAAAAGTATAAAGTTTATCAAATGAGGAGAGCAGGCAATGCTAGCAAGAGTTCGGAGATAACAGCAATTACAAGAGGTAAAGAGATTAAAAAAAAGCTTTGATGATGGAGGAGAGATGTGCCCTTTGCTATGAAATAATGGTCTAATTTTAAGGTAGGTAAGAAGAGAGCATTGCCAGCAAAAAGTAAAGTGGGAATGATGGGGGGAAATATAAATGAATTACTCACAGGAAATGAAGAAGCTTTATGTTTCCCTGTAGAAGGATTGCTGCTAATATAGGAATACTATAAGAACCTTATTTGCTCACCAATCTTGGGAAAATGAACCTAGTTCAGGGGTGAAATATTAGAGATCTCACTGTGGTTGCAGATATAAGTGTTATCTTCTAATCCAGTTTTTTGCAGAAATAAAGCTAATATTTTGATCCCCATCTGTCTGACACCAGTGTCTATTCACAACTGGATCTGAACTTTGGAGAGAAATAAAAGAAGTGTAAATTATGAGCCCTCCCTGATTCTAACAAATATCAGAGAATAAAAATTTTAATAAAGAAAATACAGTAAATATCTACTGCCCAGATTCCCACAGGTAATGACAGACCATAAAACTAGTACATTAAAGACCAAAAAATAAAAACAATACACACACATAAACACAAAACCCACACCCTGACTCTATACTACAACTATTACTCTGACTCAATTACCAAATTCAAATTAGGCTATGGCATTTTATAAAAATTCCTACATTCAAAGAACTACAGCAAAATCTATAATAACCACAAAGGATACCTTTGCTGTATATTGGAAGATGTCAGCAATAATTTTCATGGATGGTTCTGGAGGAAAAATGTAAGTATTTCTGACCATAAACTCCTTTAGTATATCATTTTGGATTGTACCAGTAAGTTTCTCTTTAGGTACACCTTGTTCTTCCCCAGTTACTATAAAAGTTGCAAGAACTGGAATAACTGCTCCATTCATGGTCATGGAAACTGACATTTTTTCTAAAGGAATTCCATTGAAAAGAATTTTGGTATCTTCCACAGTGTCAATAGCAACTCCAGCCATTCCAACATCACCACGAACTCGAGGGTTGTCTGAATCATAACCACGATGAGTTGCCAGATCAAAAGCAACTGATAATCCCTGCTGACCGGCTAAATATATAAAGAAAAATAATGTAGGATTAGAGTCTGACATCAAAGTAAACTGATTTTCTTTAACACTACTTAGTGTTGATTCATCTCATCACATTATACTTTTATAATAAACATTTTTTATGCTCAAAACAAACAAATAAAATACTTTATTTCCTACTAAAAGTCTGCTGTTTCCCATGTGCTAAAATGCACAAAGTGAATTCCAGACTTCACTATAGTAAAGGATAGATGGAACCAAACGTGCCATATATCTCATGTCCATCTAAAGATTTTATTATCTTAACGATTTTTAAAAATTTTTTTATTTATTTCTGGCTGTGTTGGGTCTTCGTTGCTGCCCGTGGGCTTTCTCTAGTTGCCGCGAGCGGGGGCTACTCTTCGTTGTGGTGCGCGGGCTTTTAATTGCGGTGGCTTCTCTTGCTGTGGAGCACAGGCTCTAGGCATATGGGCTTCAGTAGTTGTGGCATGCAGGCTCAGCAGTTGTGGCTCACGGGCTCTAGAGCGCAGGTTCACTAGCTGTGGTGCACAGGCCTAGCTGTGCTCCGCGTGGTATGTGGGATCTTCCCAGACCTCCGTGTGGTATGTGGGATCTTCCCAGACCAGGGCTTGAACCCATGTCCCCTGCAATGGCAGGTGGATGCTTAACCACTGTGCTACCAGTGAAGCCCTATCTTAACAATTTTTGATAGAAATATATTTAAGATTCATGAAAAGATATGGCTGTTTGTATATAGTTAACATAATTTAGTATTTGTATGCTCGCTTATTTTTGTTCTTGTCTTGACCTTTCAAATATTATGGGAAATAGAATTATGAAAACCATGCAAAAAACTAAAATTTGTACATGATCATTTGTTTATTCCTTTCTTGGGTCATCACTTAAACCACTTTCCCCTCCAATTCCTATCCTGATGGTTTTAAGTAAAAGCTTCTCAAAGGCAAAGCCAAGGTCTCTTTTCTTCATATAGCTTCACTTCACCTAATTCCTTTTACACAATGTGCATGTAAGTATTGTTTACTCTCAAGAATTTAGTACTTTATTCTGGGTCATCTATCTTTTTGACCGTGGAAGTTGAAAAACATTCATTTTTTTCAGAGTATAGACTTAACTACAAAGTTATAAAGTGACTATTACCTTTATAGAGATTAACCAGCCTCCCTTCAAAAAAACTAAGATGAGGAAGTGTATGTTTGACCATAAATATTACGTCTCACTAAAATCTCACCCTTAATATTGTCCTTATAGAACTTATTGCTCTCTTCCACAGTACTAAAACCAGCATACTGGCGGATGGTCCAGGGCCTAAAGGTGTACATGGTGGGATACGGCCCTCGTGTGAATGGCTTTACTCCTGGAAGTTCTTCAGGTAAGTCCTTGGTATCCCTGCTGGAATACAGAGGCTTTATGGAGATCCCCTCTGGAGTGTGCCATATTAGTTCTTCCGGGTTTTTGCCTTTCAGCTGCTTTTTAGCCAGGGCAGCCCATTCTGGGTGAAGGGGTTGTTGCTGATGCAGAAGTCGCTGCCATATAAGCCTGGAGCCTGATGACTCTTTCACCTGCTTCAGGTGATGAGGTGAAAGCAAAAAAAGCCGACTCTTAGCCGTCAGCATGATGGAGCATGGAAAACACCCAACAGGAACAAGAACTGACCTAGAAAAAGAAACACAGTGAGTATGTATTTATAAGACAGCAGCAAAATAGGAGCTTTTGGTGAAAAGGGAAAAGAGAAAGAAAGGGTATATCAGTATGATTTCATCTCTTCTCCTCTGCTGCCCCCTCCACCTGATATTTTATAACTCTGGTCCCTCTTTTCCACAACTGCTATCATTGTTCTAGTTCTAGTCCTCTCCCTCAAGAGACTCTTGGTTTTACTGACCAGTCTTACCCCCTCTCATCCACTCCACACACTGACACCAATGAAAATATGATCATGTATCACAGTTCTCGTAAAATTTTTCAAAGGCTCTGCATCATGTAGAGGATCGAGCGTTGCCTCCTAACTTTTTCATTCAAAAGGTTTTTATTTAACACCTACTTTATGACAGGCAGTGTTGGACGCTGAAGAAAAAAGTGGTGAACGAAACAGATATTCAAGGCCCCCATGACCTGATCCCTGCTTATCTCTCAGAATCACCTCTGCCTTTGACCTCTACACATTTTGTGTTCTAGAGATACTGGATTACCTACAGTTCCCTGCATACGTCAAAGTTCCGGGACATGCTCTTGCTCTTCCATTGACCTAGATACTCTTCTTTGGCTAAAGCATCACCTCCAGTACGCGGGCCTTTCTATGTGACAGGCACTCCTTAAGGACTTTATGTAGAGAAGCAATTTTAATCCTCGTAACACCACCAAGAAATAGGTACTAATATTATCCCCATTTTACAGATGAGGAAGCTGAGGCACGGAAGAGCTAGCATTTAAACCTAGGAAGCATTTAACTAATATACGCACAGCCTGTCCCTGAAACTACAAGCTCAACTAAATGGCCTCTTCAGTAATCCATACCACAGAGCTCTGTTTCCCTCTTTATACATCTATCATCTCCCACACTACAATATATTAGAACGTTGTTTTTTTTATGTTCATATAAAATATTTCTTTATATACGTTTTATGTTTATACAAAACACACATATACAAAATTTCATATACTGTATATATTCTCCTCTATTCTATAAAGTGATCCAATATCAGAGCTGTATATTCCTGATAATTAGCAGAGTCTTTTTCATCATTTCAGGTAACTAAGTCCGATTTCATCATTTTACAGATGTAGAAATTAAAGTCCAGAGAAATACAGAAATAAAGTGGCTTGATCAAAATTCCACACAGAAAAGCAGTAACTGTTCACCTGAGTTACTAAATCCTTGTCAGAGTCATATAGTCTCAATATGTAGAGCCTAGTATTTTAAAAGATTTTGAGTTGCAAATTTTATCAATATATTCATCATGCCATGTAGTAGATAAGGCAATAGCAAAGTGAGCCTAAAATTCTATTTTCCATACTATTTCTTACCTATCAATTTAGTGGAGCTTAAAAGAAAATAAGAATACCCAACATTTGTTAGGGAGTTGTGAAACAAAAAGACAATCCACCGGTGGGAGTATTAACTGATTTAACTATTTCCAAAAGCAAAGTGGCAATACGCACAAAAGGTCTCAAATGATTATGCCATTCCACTGAGGGCCATCAGTCCTGGGAAAGTTACTAGATAAAAATACATGTTCCCTATAGTTTTACTTGTAGTAAAGAAAACTTAGAAACATCATCAATGTCTAACAATGAAGAAATAAGTGAATTACAGTATAAACAAATTATAGAATTTTATATAGCTATTAAAATACGTTTAGGACTTCAGCAAAACTAATCTTTGACGTCAGAAGTCAGAAGAGTGGTTACGTATGGTGACTACGAGAGAAAGGGAGCAAGAAAGGAGCTTTGGGGTGATGGTCTTGATCTGAATTCCTATTATACAGATGTGTTCAGTTTGTGGAAATGCCTCAAATTTTACAATTATGATATGTGCACTTATCTGTAAGTATATTATACATAAGTTAAAATTTAAAATATGTTATGCACGGTTTCTTAAAAAAGGAGATAGGCTCAAAAAGTATTAAGTGAAAGATAAAAAACTGTAAATGCAATGTGTTCAACTAGTTAAAAAAGTGCATAGAACAAAGTCGAAACAGAAATACAACAAAAACAATTCCTATTTTCTTTTAACTACAATGATTTTTATTCTATTAAATCCATGGGGTCCTTATCATCCAAGTTCTTGTGAGCCATAAACTACAGGTACCAGCTTAAAAGGTGGGTGAGAAAAATAAGTAATTTATAACTGAACCATTAGGGTAGTAATGATATAAAAAGTAATCTGAAAACTGCCTGAGACTAGATTGCAGACAGATAATATCAAACTCATTTCACACAAAATACAGGTAGGGCTTTTCTAAACCTGGATAAATGATAGGAAAGAGCCTTATACTATATAAGCGACTTCCTAAAATTGCATGGCAAATTGGTAACGGTTGGAAATAGACATCACTTTTAGATAAGAACACAACTTCTGCTGACGGCAACAGGATTTCTGCATTCTTCTCATATCCATCAAGAGAGGCTTCAGCATCCAAAGAAGCAACATGCAAAGCAAATATAATAAGTTACTGATGGTTAGAATGTATTAAAGAGCAACGATGAAGCAAGCCTGACCCCACACCCTCAAAAAATATGGGTAAAACACCTACATACAGCTCTGAATCAAATAACTTTCAAGTTTGTTTACATGTGGTTCCGCACTAATACTTCAAGAAAAGCTAGCTTGGAGAGGACAACATATAGTATGTCAATTAAATGTACTACTAGCATAAATAAATCATTAACCATAAGAAAATATTGGGAGAAAATCATCAGATTATTCAGAGTTTCGAGCTTATGAAGGATTGCTCTTTCAAGATAAAAATGAGAACAAGTTAGTAATTTACACTTTCATGTCAACTTAGACCTGTCTTTCCCCCTCTCACCCTTACCTTCATCTGTACACAGAAAGACACTTCCACTCCCGCCACCTCTTACAAAAAACCCTCACAATCACCGCGGCCTAGACGGAAGGCAGCTGTGAAGCCAGCACATCCCTCTGAAATCTACAATCGCCCTCGGCCTAGAGAAACTTCGGGGTGCCTGGGGGGCCAAGGAAGATGGCGACATGGCCTCTGGGACATTAAAGGCACCTTCTATCCTGCAGTACCTCCGGACTCCCCCTCGCTGAAAGAGAGCGGTCAGTGGAGAATCTAAACCTAAGAAGCAAGTAGAGGAGAGTGGGATCCCTTCCCAGTCGTAAAGTAAAGAAGGAGGAAGTTAGGAGGTTGGGAGGAGGGAAAGGACCGAGGCTCAGAGGACAGGTACGGGGGGAGACAGGAGTCTGAAGAATGGAGGGATTTGAAAGGCTGACGTTCCTCAAGGTGCACGGTCTTACTCACGGGTCGGCCTATCTCGGACCGCGGATGCGGGAGAGAACGGCTGGACCTCGTCGCCCCCAGCCCTACAAGTAAAAGGTCCCCAAAGCTGGGCCTGCGACCAAGCAAACGCAAAGGCCAGCGAGACGGAACGGGGGCGTCGGCCGATATCACCCTCTTTCCAGCCAATCTCATT
The DNA here is from genome assembly GCF_003031525.2 of Neophocaena asiaeorientalis asiaeorientalis. NCBI lineage: Eukaryota > Metazoa > Chordata > Mammalia > Artiodactyla > Phocoenidae > Neophocaena > Neophocaena asiaeorientalis. Next base: position 14,253,809 of record NW_020175393.1, read on the forward strand.
GAACTCTCGCGGGAGCGCTCCCGATGACGTTGGGGGCGTGGCTAGATGCCCTCCTCTCTTCACAAGCGTTTCCGGTTTCTACTGGTTCACTTCCGGGTCTCCGCGGCTGTGGAAGGTTTTGGCGCGAATTTCTCTGAACGCGGCACCTGGAAGGATTCAAGAGGCGTCTTTGGTGAGTAGTGAAAGCGCTTTCCCTGACGGTGGCTCCAGTTTGGGGATGAGTTTTGTGTCCGGCGCGTTGGTGGCAAACTCGGCGAGTCGTGTTTGAGGAGCTTGAGGTGGTTTTCAAAGAGCAGGGAGACCCGAACAGGTGTGCCCTTCGGAGCCAGCGATTGAAAAAGTGGTATTTGATTCTCAAGGAGAGAGTGAAGCCACTCATGGTTCCTCCCTCCTTTCCCCGAATCATTGTAATACTTGTTCTTCCTCCTTAACCTCTCCCGCAGTCAGTCGTGGGGCGAAGTGCAGCCTTAGTGATGAGTGCCTTTGAGCCTTAAGGAAGCTGCGTCGGCAGCGTTCGCTACCCCGAGGCCTCATTTGTCAAGAGGTAAACATTGTGTATTTGCAGTTTTGCCAGACGTTGTGCCCATACAGAGGTCTAGCTTGGTGGCTTCCACGAGTTTCAGCACTCTGGCAAAGAAAACAAGACAACCTAGAATATTTCCCTGTTTCCTACAGAGTAAAAAATACATTCTTTACTGCAGTATATAGTCTGGCTGCAAACTACAGTTCCAGTCTTTTTTTCTGTCCATTCCTCCCGTACACGTCAAAGCCTCTCTGAATTTTTTCTGTCCCTGAACAGACCAGTTTCTTTTGAAGTGTCCTGCCAACGGGCTTTTTTTCTCTCAAATGCTTTACTTCCCTTCCTTCTGGCTAAATATTTCAAAATGTAATTCAAATATTACTTTTTTCTCTGAATTCTGTATGTGCCCCCCCAATACCCACACCAATTTGAGATATTCACTCATTTGTCTCGTAACATTTGTCGCATTGTGTATAATTGAATATACATAGGAATTGTTTTCATATGTCTCTAGCTACTACCACTAGCCTATGGTTTCCTGTGGATCCAAAACAGGCCAAAGTTTACTCTTCCTTTTTGTATATGCTACAACTAGCCCAATGGTAACAGTAGATTATTTTATTTATTGAGTTCTTACTATGTCCCAAGTTCTAGGCACTTTATCTATTCTGTACAACCTTTTAGCTTTACAAAAGCGTTTGATATTGATACTTCTAGCCGTGGGGAAAGTGAGTAAATTTAGTTCCCCAAGGCTATACAGCTAGTTAAATGACAGCTGGGATTTGGAACCTGGGCAATTTGTCCTCATCCCCGGCTGGCTCTTGGCAGTGGTTCTCAACCTCGGGCAGTTTTGCACCAGCGGATATTTGATAACGTCTGGAGACAATTTTGGTTGTCACAAGTTGGAGGAGTGGGAGGGGCTCCTGGCATCTAGTGGGTAGAGATCAAGAATGTAGCTAAACATCCCACAGTGCCCAGGGCAGCCCCCATAGCAAAGAACTATCCCATGCAAAATGTTAATAGTGCCGAGGTGGAGGAACTTTCTGCAGTATGGCTAATTACCTCAAGTAGGTATCAGTGAAAACAGACCTTTTCAAACTGTCTGTGGTAAAGGATCAATTTTTTTTTTTAATTTTTAATCAGTCACAACTGATACTTTTGTAAAATACAATTTAAAAAAAACTGAATACTAGCCAAACCCATGAATGAGCCCTAATGTAAACCATAGACTTTGGGTGATAGGATGTGTCAATGTCGGTTCAGGGACTGTGGCAAATGCACTGCTCTGGTATGGAATGTTGATAGTAGGGAAGGGGGGGGGGTATGCTCGAATTTTGTACTTTTTGCTGAATTTTTCTGTAAACGTAGAACTTCTCTAAAAATGAAAGACTTTTTTTTATGAATTATCAGAAAAATTAAACAAAAAGAAAAAACAAAGCCAGTTATTTTTTGGCCAGATCTAACATACATAAAATTGTTGTCAAATTGCTATAAAAGTTTCTAAATGAATACTTTTAATGTCTGTACTTTAAAAGACTGTAATAAACAGTTTGTAAATCAAATTTGGAGTAGCACTGAATTACATGTTACTGAATAAAGAATATCAAGAAAAACGATGAACAAAACCAAGCTATAAATAAGTGCCAAATGAAAGAGACCGTAAGAGCCCACAGACTTTTAGAGAGCGTTGAGGTGGAGTAGTTAGGAAGGCTTTCAGGTGCAGGTGGCTCATGATCTGAGAGGAGGTTGGGCACAGACAGGAGAGAGCAGCTCGGGTAGAGTATGTGCACTGCTCAAAGTGTGTTCCGGAAATCCAGTCTATCTGGAGAGGGAGATGCAATTGAGGAGTAGTGGGAGAGAAGTATGGAAAGCTTGGCAGGTCTAGATTGTTAAGGACTATAAATGTTATGGTAAAGAGTTTGGATGTTATAAGGTAGGTATTACGGAAGGATTTTTCTTTTTTAATTAAAAAATATTACCTATCTTGTTCCAAAATTTGGGATTGGAAACGACTTGGTAGGGTTGTTTCCACGCAGTGTCAACTGCAGTGTATTGGCTAGGTACATGCGCAAGGCTGGCAATCGTTGGTGTTAGCTATTGGTTGGGAGTTCAGCTGGGGCTTTTGCCTGGGTCTTTAGTTCCTCTCTGTGTTGGCCTTCCTCATAGAGTGCTAGCTGGGTTTCAAGAGCAAATATTCCAAGCAAGGGGAAGTTTCAGCTGCTAGTCTCTTCATATTTGGGCCAGGAAACTGGTACAGAATCATTTCCACCATATTCTACTGCTCAAACCGCTGCACAGTCTGTAAGATTTAAGACAAGGGGACATATACTTCACCTCTCAATAACAAGAGTGAGAAGGAATTTGCACCATTTTTAGTCTCCTAAATGGAATGAGGACTAAATCTCAGCCTTCAATTGTTCTCTCACCTGGATGCTCTTCTTCAGTGAACAGCTGTACTGTACATGGCAGTCCTTCCAGGAGAGGTCCACAAGCAAAACTCTCATATGGATTGCTTTTAAGTAGGGGAGTATGTGGCATGGATGTCAAGTTGAGAGAATTTGACATTTCAGGAATGCAACAGAGGAGACTGGGTGTAGAATAAGGTGCCACATTGTTCAAAAGCAGGGTAAAGTGTATTTTAGCTTCCACTGCTTTTTGTAACTGATCTGACATGTAGTCTCCAAGTATGGTTTGTGATCTTTCAGTTAATTCTTTCTTTCCCACTATTTTTGTCTTATGGGAAAAAGAAAAGCTTGAACTTTTCCTTTTAAAATTTGAGAGAATAGATTTATCCAGAGTACCCACTTTATTGTCTGTCTCTAAATCTGCACGTATATTTAAATTGTAGTTACGTGATAAACTCTGAATTTTTAGAAAAGGAATGGTGACTGGTTTCTCTATATATCTAACTCTATATGTCTAGAAAAATATGTATATATAATGTACACACCACACATACTTGTGTGTGTGTGTATGTGGGTTTGTGTTCACGTGTACTATACCAAACGTGTATGTAATTTCTTAGCTATCTGCTCTTTATGATCTAATGCAGCAATATATATTTTATCCCTCTGTTTCTTTTAGCAGAAATGAGTTTGGTGATAAAGAACTATTAAATGGGGAAAGGGAATTTTTCTAAATTTTGTCATTGACATTCTCATCCCCACTCCAGTGCCTGTTTTGTAATGTGTGGGAAGACAGAGTAATCAGTATACTTCTGTGCTTTTGTTAAAATGCACATAACCCAGTAAAAGCTTAACTTTTTAATTCTTAATTCCTTATGAGTGAATTTACCACATGAATTTCTACAACATAGATTCATGGTATAATCCTAAAAATTATCGTCTCCCATCTTTGACATTAAGTTGAATGATAAATCCATTAAGCCTAAAATAAGAAGGCCTGAATGTTATTCTTTGAGTTGACATTATCTGTGACCAGAGTAAAATAACTTAGCACTATATATTTCCATTTTCTTGGATTTAAATATAGAGATAACGTTATTGTATGGGGGAGTATAAAGTAAGAGGTGTAAAAGTGTTTTTATATAAGATTTTTTATTGCCATACAAATGGAAGAAATTTTTAGGAATGAAATTGAATTAGATATCTTTACTCTAATGAGAACCAATGTTATTTGTTTTAAAATATATTTAAATGTTTTAAAAACACACAATACTATCCCAAAACTTTCTTTATGATTTTTTTTTACAGGCAAATTTGGAACATTTATAGGTAGTCTTTTTAACAAAATGTTTTTAATAAAACAAGTCTTTAGTGTTCTTTTCATCTTTACAGACATTTTGAAGCACTGTTATAGTTGTTCTGTTTACATCAAGATGTCTAGCAAAGCAAATCCTTCTAAGAAAAGGTCTCAACATTTAAAAAGAAATCCAAAAAGAAAAATTGATAATGAAGAAGCGGAGTTATCAGAGAAAGAGGTAATGAAATATCAAGTTTATCATTCAGGACTCTGATTAGAAGTATCTGTTCTATGTAAAGGAGTATGTGAAGACTAAAGGTCAGCTTTACTACAAATTATAGTAATTCATATTCCACATATATTGTTATATGGGAGCTGTTGCAACATGGGTTGTAAAAGTTCTCACATAAAAATTGTTTACCTCAATTTCTAAAGATATTGATCAGAGAATTCTTTAGGGAAGAAGTGCGATGGGGCATTGCTAAGGTGTTTAAATAGGAAGACTGGTAATATAGTATATAGATTCTATGGCACTCATATGTTAAAAGACAAGAGAATCTGTCAATTGATGGAGGAGATTTTTATTAACATAGAGAAAAATTAGTTTCGGAGGAATTAGCTTCTTCCTACCATAAAAGAAATAATCAACATTTTTTCTCTATTTACCCTGTATTAGGCAATGCCTATATTTGTTTTTCAGGAAAAGTATATAACACTATTTCACAGGCAAGATGAGTATGATTTCTTTAAAACATTCTTTGACACCATATGAAATTCTATTATACTTTATCACCATTGTTCAGGAATTGCTTTAGTATATCCTCTGCTTGTGATAAATACACATCCTTTTTCGTTAGAAGTAGCAATATACTTTTTTTCTGTCTTGCCAGAAGGTATATGAATTCTCTCCAACGTACATGACAAATCTACTGCAATAGCAGTATCTTTTCGTCTAATGTTTCTTTGTGCATGCACATGTGTTTTTCCCTCTAGGTTAGAAACACAGCGAAAAAAAATAAAAGTCATCCAAAACACCTGTCTTCTGAAGGTATTCCTTTTCTATGTCTTGTTTAACCTATCTTTCCCAAGCTATCTATATTTATGAAAAAATTCTCAGCATCTTGTTTATGAGTTCTGCATAAGCAAAAGACAGTATAAAACAGTTACATTCTTATTTTTGCAAGAATAAGTAGTACTGGTTGGTCAGTTCTTTTGGTCAACTGAAATTTTACTTACCACCTGTAGCAAAATACTGTGTAGGGCTCTAAGTTGAAAGGAGCAAGAGAAATTCAAAGTGTACCCCAGTCTGAATTATTACTGATTTGTGATATACAGACACACCTACTGACTTCTCTTTGAGACAAATATGCTTCTGTTTTGCCACCACTATTTAGATTAGATTGGAACCGCTAAGTTTGTCTGGAGTAAATTAGTTTGGAATAGTCATCTTTACTTAAACATCACTTCGGCATGGAAGAATTTTCTACCTCTCGTCACCCTAGACCAAGTTAGGTCCTCCGGTTTTATACTTCCATAGTGCACTGGACTTTTTCTTTTGTAATGCTTTGCATACCTGAAATGTAATTATTTAATCTCCCTTCTCTCCAAAACTAATCTTCATGTGAGCCAATAGTGTACCTCCTTTGTTTATTTAAAAAAATTTTTTTTGCGGTACGCGGGCCTCTCACTGTTGTGGCCTCTCCTGTTGCGGTGCACAGGCTTTGGACACGCAGGCTCAGTGGCCATGGCTCACGGGCCTAGCCGCTCCGCGGCATGTGGGATCTTCCCGGACCAGGGCACAAACCCTTGTCTCCTGCATCGGCAGGTGGACTCTCAAGCACTGCGCCACCAGGGAAGCCCCTTTGTTTATTTTTTATAAGTAGAATAATATCAACAACCTAGTAGACACTGATTATCTGTTTGTGGTTTGGTTAATCTACTTTGTTTCAGTTGCCATCCAACATTTGGCAGAAATCATTTTCTAGTCTTCTCAATGAAGCCCTTTAATTCAGGTCATTTCTGAGAACCGGACTTTTGTGTTGAATCCTAATAGTTGTAGCTTGGTTCTTTATTTAAGATTGTCTTGAGTTTGTATCCGCAACATCACTTAATAGTATTTCAGTTAACATAACAATAGCATATTCATATTCAACACCTGGCCTGTTATGGCTATGCAATAAAAAGGAAATTAAATAGTTTATACAGCTTCATAATATTGGTTCTGATAATTCCATTAGCTCTTTTAGATAAATTTATATTTGAATCACTTTTTAAGTAAAAACATACAAACTTCTAGAAAAACCAGAGTCTCTTCTTTCACCAGTGACAGGACAAGCAAAGCATGCTAATCTAAAACAGGTAAAGATCGCAACCCACAAGAGAAAAACCTGGCAACCTCTTTCGAAGAGTAGCAGAGAACATTTGCAAACTATGATGGAATCAGTAATAATGTGAGTATGAATTTTTTTTCCATTTCACTCTCTTTATTTCTGCTTATATGTTTCCTATAGACAGTGTCCTTTTAAATGTTATTATCTACTTTATGGTGATAGAGTGTTTTTCTCTTTTGCAAGAAGATTTATTTTATGTCTTTTGATGGCCTTAGCATTCAGCAAAAATGTCTTTATTAATTTCAGAAACTTGGAATTTCATCAGTGGGGTAAAATTGAAATCTTTGCTTGATCTGCAATCTACAACTTTTTCTGGTGAGGGATACTTTAGGAAGAAGTTAGCTCAAATTAACACTTTATGTGGAAGCTAACATGCCAAAAGGAATACAGAGACAGGATTCTGCCATCAGGGAGCTGAAATCTATTAGAAGAGTCAGGCCTATAAATTAATTACAACAATATAATGTGATAAAAAGAACTTAGATTATTCCTCTGCTTTAAAAGAAAACATAAAAGAAAAAGTGATTGATTCTTCCTGGCTAGTAAAAAGGGGTACTTGAAAGATATCAGAGAGAAAAAGTAAACAGATAATACTAGTTATGTTTCAAACTAATATTTATTCAATCCCTATTTTTTCTCTTCTAGAGCAATTTTGAGTAACAGTATTAGAGAAAATGAAAAAATTCAATATCATCTGAACTTCCTAAAGAAAAGGTAATACAGTTATGCAATTAAAAAATGATTGAAATATAATTGAAAGGTTAAATGATGATTTGTCAGGGATTTGCGGGGGTGACTTATTGCTAAGATTAGCCACTGTTAATAAAAGAACATTACAGGGCTTCCCTGGTGGCGCAGTGGTTAAGAATCTGCCTGCCAATGCAGGGGACACGGGTTTGAGCCCTGGTCTGGGAAGATCCCACATGCTGCGGAGCAAGTAAGCCCGTGCGCCACAACTACTGAGCCTGTGCTCTAGAGCCCACGTGCCACAACTACTGAAGCCCGCGTGCCTAGAGCCAGTGCTCCACAACAAAGGAAGCCCCTGCTCACCACAACTAGAGGAAGCTGGCGTGCAGCAATGAAGACCCAACGCAGCCAAAAATAAATAAATAAAATAAATAAATTTATTTAAAAAAAAAAAGAACATTACAGCCCTTGGGAGTATGAGGGAAGAAAAAAGAGGATGATACTATTTCAAACAAAAAAACAAAAATGATACTAATGGTACTCAAAAATAAAGTTATGTTTTTATTCTATCCGTAAGATTGCTGCAACTGTGTGAAACCCTGAAAGTCCCTCCCAAAAAGCAGCAAGATTTAACTCATGTGTCAAGTCTACTGAAAATGGAAAGGGCACAGCACAGAGCTAATGAAGAGGGTCTGGCATTATTGCAGGTATGAAGTTTGAACAGGGAGTTCTTCTTTAGAGGGGAAGGGGGAGAAGACCAAAAAGTTTTAAAAATTGTCATGATATTCTTCAAATAACAAATACTAGATCTTGGACCAGGTTTTTCATTAACTTTTATTTTTAACAAAGCAAAAACTTTGCCTGAACTTTGGGCCTCTAAAATTAAGACTATTTCTAATATATTTGTAATTAAGTAGCAGTCTTATTTTTTTCATCAGACTTTAAATATCAGATTATAGGAATTCATCACTAAATGCTGTAGCATTTCAAAACACATATATTAGTTTTTCTGTCCTGTATATGCTACTTTATTGGCAAGAAGAACACAATCATCATCATTACTGTTTTTTTAATCATTATAGATAACATGTAATGAGGACCTTCTGGACCTTCTATGTTCTAGTCACTGTTCAAAGCACTTTACAGTTATAGCCCTTAATGACTTAAAGAGACCTGTGCCATATTTCACATTTTACAAGTGTGCAAAAGAGACATATTGGCATTTCTAGCTGAACCTTAGAGTGCTCACAGTTATGATGCAGACCTATTAGTCCGATTTCAGGGCAAGTGATTCTTAATCATTATTCTGTAGAAGATAGTGGGAGATAATATTAGCTGTCATGATAAACTGCAGGCTTTTAATTAGTGGATACTTGAACAATTAAGAAAAGCAGCCTCGGGAGCTTATTAAATAATTATTAAAACTAAAACAGATTGGACCATATATCCGTTTGCCATTTTAAAGTAGTTTGTAGATATGGTCTTTGTTAGCAACTCAATTTTGTAAAGCAATAAGTTTGTTAACCTTTGTTAGTAAATACGAGGTGGTGGTAGTTTAAGCAAGGAATGCATCCTTAACGATTTCTAATAACTCACCATTCACAAATAGGTCATTCCAGATTTTCCATATGATTGAGAATAACAATGAAAGGATTTATTTGTGAGCAACAGCTCTACATATATTCTAAATTTATAGAGTGGTATTTTTTAGTGGTTGCGTCACTTTCTTCATTGTATGCGATTGAATTTAACTTTCATCCCAATGTTACTACTTTGCAAGAGTATATTTTCAGTACTGACCCTAGCTCCCCCAGTTAATGAACAGTTGGATAACATTAATATAGGTTATTTTTTAAATTTCAGCTTTGTCTAAGATATAATTGACAAAATTGTAAGATATTTAAAGTGTACATCATCGTTATTTAATAAACCTATGCATTGTGAAAGGATTTCCCCCATCTAGTTAATTTCCCTTGTCATCTCACTTTTTTTTTGGTAAGACAATTTAAGTTCTACTCTCTTTCAATTATATAATACAGATTTCAGTTATGTAATATCAGTTATAGTCACCATGTTTTACATTAGATCCGCAAACCTTATTCATTTTAGCTGCAAGTTTGTATCCTTTACTAACTTCTCCCTATTTCTCCCACCCGCCCCCAGCACCTGGCAACCACTTCTGTACTCTCTGATTCTATGAGTTTGACTTTTTTTAAAGGTTATTTTAAAAGGTTTTAAAGTATAATAATGGTAAATGTTATTTTAACATTTAATATTTGCATAAAGTACTAAATCAGAGATAGTAAATAGTCTTTAATCAGAGACAGTAAATGATAGTGTGATTTTTGTAACGCTGGGAGGCATCTCTCTTTTACACCTAAAACTGGATCTCCATGTGCCAAAAGCATAGACTTAAATGGAAAAAACTGTTTTTCTATACTCGCAACACTTCTGACACCAAATTTGTGGGGTTTTCATACCAAGCAATTCTCCACTTCTCTGTGGAAACCAACTGGGTGTCCTACAATTCAATTCTAACACTAACTACCTGGAGTTAGCACAGACCCCACAGGCTAAGGGCTCAGTCCCACAGAACTGCCCCCACTTCAGATGCCAGTGCAAGGCCAAGCCTCCTGTACTTCTGACCAACCAAGTATAAATCGGGGCTTCCCATGACCTCCTCCTCCGGTTTGATAATTTGCTAGAACAGCTCACAGAACTCAGGAAAGCACTTTATTTACTATTCCAGGTTTATTATCAAGGATACAACTCAGGAACAGCCAGAGGGAAGAGATGCATAGGGCAAGGTATATGGGAAGGGGCACGGAACTCCCGTGCCTGTTCAAGCACCTCCATGTGTTCACCAACCTAGAAGCTGTCTGAATCTAGTAATTTAGAGTTTTTATGGAAGCCTCAGCATGTAGGCATATCTATTATTAACTAAATCTCCAGGCCCTCTCCCCTTCTCAGAGATCAAGGATCCAGGCTGAAAGTTCCAACCCTCTGATCACAGGATTTTGGTTGCTCTGGCAACCAGCCTCCATCCTCTATGAGTTATTCATTAGCATAAATTCAGGTATGGTTGAAAGGGGCTTATTATGAATCACCAAAAGTGCTCCTCCCACTTCAGTCATTCAGAAAATGCCAAGGATTTGGAAGCTCTGTGCCAGGAATCAGGGATGAAAATCAAAGGTATATTTCTTATAACATCACAACAGTCTAATGTTTGCTTGACAGTCAGTTACTCAGTTGAAGCACTGTTGGCATTTTGGGCATAAGAGTTCTTCATTGGCATAAGAGTCTTTGAACTAGGAGTTTGTAGGTTTTATCTGTCCAATGTGCCTTACTTAGAATGGCTTTTTTGCACTGCAGCCTAGAGTTACTGCTGGTGATGACCTTCCAAAACCTGTATCAGTTACCAGTAAGAGAAGTTGTGTTCATGCAACAAGGACACATTCATTGAACTCTCACTGCTGGTTCTAGGGAAAGGCAGTGGTGAACAAAGTCTTTTAGAGATACCGAGAAGATGGTATAGGACCTGCTGGGGCATAGTTTTTTTTGTTTGTTTTTTAATTCATTTAATTAATTAATTTTTTACTTTTGGCTGCATTGGGTCTTCGTTGCTGTGCGCCGGCTCTCTCTAGTTGCAGTGAGCGGGGGCTACTCTTCATTGCGGTGCGCGGGCTTCTCATTGTGGTGGCTTCTTTTGTTGCAGAGCATGGACTCTAGGTGTGCGGGCTTCAGTAGTTGTGGCACGCGGGCTCAGTAGTTGTGGCTCACAGGCTCTAGAGCACAGGCTCAGTAGTTGTGGCACACGGGCTTAGTTGCTCCGCGGCATGTGGGATCTTCCCAGACCAGGGCTGGAACCTGTGTCCCCTGCATTGGCAGGCAGATTCTTAACCACTGCACCACCAGGGAAGCCCTGGGGCATAGTTTTTAATCTCTCTGGATCTCACAACCAGAGTTAACATAAGAAAATATTAGAAGAAGGACAAAAAGTAACATTTCTACAGACAACAAAAGCATGCCAAAAATACGTGTTCACAAAACAGCTGAATGCTAACCTAATTTCCCAAGTGAGCTGAAAGAAATTTAGAAAAAGAATAGAAGGTATGAAAAAAGTCATAAATATTAGAAATAATAAAAAATGAAGCCATGGGATTCAGGAAAGAGAGCTAAAGGAAAAAAAAACTTTTAGTAATGCAGACTAAATTAGAAGGAGCAATAAGCAAATGAACAGAACAAATAATACTTAAATAAAAGGTAAAGTAAGGAGAAAATTTTAAGACTCAAAAAGAAAGAATGACTTTTTTTTAAGGTATTGAGAAAAAGTGACAAATATAAAGGTTTGGCAAAAAAGACACAGCATGGGTATGGTATGAATACCCAAAGAAGATAACCAGAGCAATGGAACAAAATTAATTTTTTAATTATACTGAAAAATTTTAGTTCTTATTACATTAACCCTTTCCTTCATTCAGTGCTATTATTCATTCCCTTCTGTAGTGTGTTGAGTGGTGGCCCACCAAAAGATATGTCTAAGTCCTAATGCCTGGAACCCATGAATGTGACCTTATTTGGTTTAATAAGTGTAGCTCACAGACCCAAAGTCTTGGGTACTCAGGGATTAGCACACTATTCCTATAAGGGCCAGGTGATAAACATTTTACTCTTTGTGAGCCATGTATGGTCTTTGTTGCATAGTCTTGTTTTGTTTTTTAACCATACTTTAGAAATGTAAAAACCATTCATAGCTCTTGGACTGATCAAAAACAGCCTATGGGCAGTTGCAGACCTCTGCAGGTACCTTTTTTAATGGTTACTAGAAGCCATAATATATTTGTTGAGGAAAATTACTGTAGTTGACGGTAAAAATTCGGCTTCCAGTATTTGGAGAATGTTGTAGATGTAAGTATCAGCCATATCGCTCCGCAGGATTTAAGAGTTATTATTTCTGTATGACTTCTGTGTGACTTCTTTACTTGTTCCCTGATCCCCAGGGGCAGTGCTATCCTTGGCTGTTGCTAGGACTAGATTTGAAAGCAGTGCAGTACTTAATACCATTTAGAAACCTGGAAGCTGGCTAACTCTATGTGTGGCCTGCAATCCGTACACCCCTGATATCATTATACTCATTTCATTCATTTCTTATTTTCTCTTTGTTTTCCCCCATAAGATATATATATTTTTTTAGGTGGGAAACTGCCACTCATTTTCTATTACTATCTCTGCCCTAATGTTCAGCATTTCTTTCTTTTGGCAAATGAAAATAGCACTCAGATGTTCCTAAATTAAAGTTAGAGTTTCTCTGCTGTTACATACCGCTTAAGGAATGCTCCTGTACCTGTTGCCATCAGTCCTTGGGCTCTGCTAGATTCACACAGGTCTTCCAGGATATCTGATGTCTGCAGTTTTGGTAAGTTTTTGAGGAAAGCTTCACATACATCTTTGTTCCATTGGTAAATCAATTTCTAGGGAGTCTGTTTTCTGAAAGAAAAATGAAAATTATCAGTTTCTTCCAGAAGTGTTTCAATATATAAGGTGTTTTTAAAATATGTATGTATATATTAATAGCTGTTTGGGTTTCATTTAATAGTATATTTAATTTAAAACATTAGCTTTCTCTCTCTGATGCAGGAAGAAACAGATAAAATAGTGGAGACCGTAGAGTCAATGACTGGGGATATTCACAGCCTAAAGAACAAAGTTCATGTTCTGAGAAATGAGGTAGAAGAAGAGGAAAGGAAGGTAAAACAGGTAATTGTTTAAAAAAAAAGTATCGCTAGAATCTGGATATAATTTTTCATGATTAGATTCTACCCAGACAGCTTTTGAGTGTAATAAGAGAAGTCAGCCTTTTGAAATAATCTAGCTTTATGAAATAATCTGTAGCTTTCTTTTTCTACTTTAGATGTTTCAAATAGGTAGTGAGGTACTCTCTCTTCCCGAACTTTCTCAGAAGAGTCTCAAAGCACCCATACTTCAGGTAAGTACCAATTTACCATATTAACTGCATCACCAGTTACGAATTGTATATATGTATAATCATTATACATATAAGTGTATAAGTATAATCATTCTTGTCAATAGCGGTATAGCATTCCATTGTATGGATGTGCCATAATGTAGTAATTTGTGAAGATGATGGAAATAAATAATTTTTGCTACTACAGGTAATACTAGGAAGATCCTTGCGCATATATCTTTACACAGTTGTGCAGTCATGGCTGTAGGACGGGTTTCTGGAAGCAAATCCTGACAGCTGCTTTTGTTTGTGCTTCTGATAATGGCGTGTGCAGCTTTTCCTAAGACAGTGCTGTGTCCACATTTGTGCAGTCATGGCTGTAGGACGGGTTTCTGGAAGCAGATCCTGACAGCTGCTTTTGTTTGTGCTTCTGATAATGGCATGTGCAACTTTTCCTAAGACAGTGCTGTGTCCACATTTGTGCAGTCATGGCTGTAGGAGGGGTTTCTGAAAGCAAATCCCGACAGCTGCTTTTGTTTGTGCTTCTGATAATGGCGCGTGCAACTTTTCCTAAGACAGTACTGTGTCCCATTTGGGCGTACACAGCACACTGCTAACTTACCTTTGCAAAGGACTCCCACAGGTATTATAGTGTAAGTGTTTACAGTGGTAGAAAGCCTTTACGTTTCCCCAGAAAGTAACAAAATTTTCCTGTCTCAAATCTACCTAGGGTGAGAGGAATGGGAATGGGCAGAGGGAAAACAGAATACCATAGATTTAAAAGTAGAATGGCAGTGAGTTGATGATAATTGAAACTGAGTGAAGATTATATGAGGTTTATTATACCATTCTCTCTAAATAACATACATATAACATTTTTCATAATGAAAGATTAAAAACTAATTATATGGGTAAAGGTGGTCAAAAGGTACACACTTCCAGTTATTTATAAATAAGTCATGGGGATGTAATGGACAGAATGGTGACTAGAGTTAATACTGTATTGTATATTTGGAAGTTGCTAAGAGAGTAGATCTAAAAGTTCTCATCACAAGGAAGAAAAAGTTTGTAACTGTGTTTGGTGATGGATGTTAACTAGACTTACTGTGGTGATCATTTTGCAGTGTATACAAATGTCAAATCATTATGCCGTCTGCCTGAAGCTAATATAATGTTAATATCGATTATCAAAAAAATTAAATTTAAAAAATGAATTATTGTCATGCTCACAGAAAGAAATTTTGATGCTAATTCCAAACCAGAACGCTCTTCTGAAGGACTTAGATGTTCTCCATAATTCACCCCAGATGAAAAACATGTTAACTTTCATTGAAGAAGTCTATAAGAGACTGGATGCCTCTTAAAGAGTTTATTGTTTTGTTTTGTTTGTAGATTGTTCCATATGAATTTAATGTTTACGAATTTGTAAAAATGTTATTCTACGTGATATTGCCGGGGCTGAGGCTTCTTCAGGATTCTCCTAATATGCACTTTAAAATTAACCTCTATAAATCTACCATTATCCTCTATACATCTGTTGTAGGCCTTGAAAACTGTTTTTATCAATTCCCACATCTAGGAACTCACATTTATGTTGCTGTATTTCCACTTATCTGCCTTAAACCCTAAAATGAGAACAGCCACAATCTGATGGTTTATAATGGCTGAATAGAGTTCATTTATTGGTTAGTGCAGAGGAAATATGATACTGTGACTTAACATATGTAAAGTGTTTATAGTGCCTAGCACATAAACATGTAAGTGTTTGGTATCAATATTGTTTTTTAGCTGATGACTTGCATTTTCTGTCTGGTCACGTGGAACTCTAGAAGTCCCCAAATGCCTTTGCTCTTTTACATAACTCCCTAGACTTTTTGTGGCATAATTAATATCTGCCAGGTGTCTTTAACTTTAGAGGTAGCATGAACATTTTATTTCTTTGGTTAGGTTAGTGAATAGATGTTGAATATTTATTTTCTACTCTCATCAGAGCATACCTTTATTTCATAAAATTGTTAAAAACGAACCCATGTTCATTTATTCCCTTAAAATAAACACCAAACCAAAAAAAAAAAATCCCTTCTTTCTAAATCTTTTCTCATTGCGATAATAAGCATATACACATGAAGAAATTATCACTTAAATATATTAAAAATCATTTTTAACCAACCACAGTATATTGTCTGGGTTGCTTTTATCTGTTTATAAAATAAAATAACTTGTAATTTAATTACTTTTCTGTCTAACCTAGAATGTTTTGTCAGTTAATTTAGAGGGTGCTATAATTTTGTTAATGCCCTCCAGGCTGAGACCACCAGGAAGACAGCTGCAGTTAAATAAGTTGGATTTAGTGCTCACCGCAGTGAGGGAGACCACACGTCATGGGGAACCCTGGGCAGCTCAGCAAAAGCGTCAAAAAACAGATCTTAGGAAATAATGGTCAAAAAGGACCTTAATGGATCTTAAGGGAAATAAAGTCTTTGAGAAAGGAAACCTATAGTGCAGCATTTAAAGAGAACATTACAGTATATACTTTGGACTGTCTGCTACATGCCAGGCAAAGCAGCTAAAGGAAAAAGATTTCACAACATGTCTTAAAACTTAAAAACCCTTGTGTTTTTAGACTGGCAAGTAGAGCCCCAAATCACTTTTATCATTAACCATGACATTTATAATCGCTTTTGGTGGGGATGAAGGAGTTACATTAAGTCTGCTGTTTCCCTCAGAACATCTGTTTAACAGCTGATTGAAAGTCAACAGGAATTTCAACTTACCACTGTTGCTGAGGGGTAGTTCTCTACCATGCATAAACTGGTCATACTACCCTCTTGTAGCTTTGAAAAGTACATGATCTAATTTTGAGAGACGTACAGTATCTTCTGGCACGTAGCAGGCAACATACACAATATTTTCTTCAAAGGTTGAATTGTGGTATACTCTTTGTGAAGAATTTAAGAGTTAATTACAGACCCAAATAAAATTGAAATTCAACTGCACAAGGTCCCAGTAATTCAGATGGTCATCTTATGTAGTATCCTCATCTGTCTAAATTCTCACATACACAGGCCATGACAACTATCATACACCTTCTCTCCGGTGACTGATAAGTGCCCGTGCCAGAAACTTTAAATTCTAAAAGATAAATATTTTGGAATGGAGCCTATATGGTATAAAAATGTAGCCTGTAATAAAGATAGAATATCAAATAAAATGTAGAGAAAATAAATTATTCAATAAATGGTCTTGAGAAAGCTAGCGAACCAACCGCACTGGGGATGGAGGTGGAGGGTGGTGGTAAATATTCCTACTTTATGACAGAATAGATTCAAAATAAATAAAATTAAATAGAAAAATAGAAACTGAACAGAATTTATGAATAAATAACTGATGTCAGTGTAGATAAAGCCCGACAGACATACTTGTTTTGTAGTACTTCACTTTATTGCATTTCACAGATGCTGTGTTTTTTACATACTGAAGGTTTGTGGCCACCCTGTTTTGAGCAAGTCTATTGATGCCATTTTTCCAACACCATTATTTTTAAATTAAGGTATATACGTTTTTTAAGATATAATACTGTTGTATACTTAGTAGACTACAGTACAACGTACACGAAACTTTCATATTCACTGTGAAGCCAAAAAATTGTTGCAAGATTTGCTTTATTGTGGTGGTCTGGAACTGAACCTGCAGTATCTCAGGTATGCCTGTATTATTCATATAAACAGAGACAAAACCATAAAGAAAAAGAAATTAATAGATCATTACATAAAACTGAACTTTTTAAAATAAAAATTAAAAAACCAAGCCAAAGACACAGCACAGACTGAAAAATATCTATAGCATATATAAAACAAAAATAATATCTTTATTCATAAAGAGCTCTAAAATACCAGTAAAAAATAGATTAAATACCAATAGGAAAATGGGCAATTCTCAGAAGAAAATACATAAATGGCCAGTAAGTACTTGAAAGATTTTCAGCCTTAAAATAATCATGTAAATGCAAATTAAAACAGCAAAACTTTTTCACCTCTCAGATTGGAAAAGATTGAAAAAGGCTGAAAGGGAAAGTCGCTGAACATACAGGAAAATGGGTCCCCAGTAATGCTGCTGAAGGAAGGAGGGAAAATGTTGTAATTTGGGGGGGAAAGGCAGCCTGTACAGATGTTACAGAAACACAGTTTACTGTCAGTCATTTAAAATTATTATTTTATATGGGTTCTACCATTCTCCAGCTTTCCGTTGGGCATATGTTTAACAAACAGGTTTTGCTTAAATATGAGACACCTGCCCAGCAACCTAAAATTAAGGGATTTACTTTCTTTCATTTGGACAGAATTTCTTGGCATTCTCTATTTACCAGAAATAAATGCAGGTGCACCTGTCAGCATTAATATTTGAATCATTTAGGTTGGCTTAGTTTCCGAACAGAAGTATCCTAAATCCTCTCAGGTTTCATTCATTGTCAAGAAATTCAGCTTTAAGGAAGAGAGAGGAAAGAAGGAAAGCAAAAGCAGAGAGAAATTCAAATTTCCCATTTGTGCTTTATTCTGTCCTAAGTGACTGATACATTTTTCTGTTCTAACTAGTTTTCTCATTAAGAGTTGCTACCCTTGAATGTATTTCTCACCACTTAACCACCACACAACCACTTTCTCTTGCCTTAGGTGTTTGTCTCCTCATTAAAGTGACAGCTGTTTGTAGCAACCATATCCAAAGACTGGTTATACTTGTTAAAATTGGACAAAGAGGAAGATGAAGGAGTGATGTTTTCCAAATACAATAAAACTTAGAGTACTTTTTTTACATAGACTTTTTTCTTTTTTAACTAACAGAAACAAATGTGCCTTAGCCAGTTTTACCCATTTCCACCTCCAAGGAGGTCCTTAAAATTAAGGTAAGTTTTCAAATGGAATGGCAGTGCTGTATAACAAAAATAACAATGGTTAAAATGGCTGGTATTTATTGATATGTGCTATATGCCAGGCACTATTCTAAGCCCATTACATGTATACATGCATTTATACCAATGTTTAATCCTAATAACATCCCTATGGGGATTAAACTTCATAGCAGTCACTGTTATTCCCATCCTGCATAATCAGAGACAAAGGAAGCTAAGTAACTTTGTTTTAAGATCACTCAAATAGTAAGTGGTGATAGAGCTAGGAAGTAAAAAAGGTCAGGCTGTTTGTCCTATAGAGTTTTAGAGTTTCCCAGTCTGTTTACCGTCCTGTCCCTGAGATGTTGTTTTAAATTTTCCTCGATCCCCAGTCAGGCTTTTTAAAATCAGATTTATTTCTGCATAGGAAGTTAGACAGTTTGGGTTTTTTTTAATAAATTTTTAAAATTTTTATTTATTTTTGGCTGTGTTGGGTCTTCGTTGCTGCATGCAGGCTTTCTCTAGTTGTGACGAGCGGGTCTACTCTTTGTTGTGCATGGGCTTCTCATTGTGGTGGCTTCTCTTGTGGAGCACGGGCTCTAGGCACAGGGGCTTCAGTAGTTGCGGCACGCGGGCTGCAGTAGTTGTGGCACGTGGGCTCAGTAGTTGTGGCTCGTGGGCTCTAGAGCGCAGGCTCAATAGCTGTGGTGCACGTGCTTAGTTACTCCGCGGCATGTGGGATCTTCCCGGACCAGGGCTCGAACCCGCATTGGGAGGCGGATTCTTATTCACTGCACCACCGGGGAAGTCCCACAGTTTGTCTTTAACACCTACATCATTACCCAAATTTGGACACCTTATTTTGGATATCTGCCCTTCACATACAAAGTCATAGTCTCCACTGTCACTCCTGAAACACATGTGTTAGTGTTTTTATTTGCAGTGACATTTCTGCCTGAGGCTTCTTTGACTTTGTTTTGAAGTTTATTTTCAAGAATTAAATGAAAAAGCCTATTGAGCCCATTATTGCTTGTATTTATTTATTCTTTCCCCCTGCTTAGTTGTTAGATGAGTGACCCAGTGCCAGAGCCCACAGAATGCCTGGAATGTGAGCTAACACTGCAGAACCACTAATAGAAAGAAAACACAAACGTGTTCTTTATAAAGAAGGACATAGTGAGAATGACATTACCAGGCTCTGAAGTGGGGATGGTCTTAGGACACTGGTAATTTCAAGAATGGAAGCAAATTCGGAAGCACAACCAGCCCCAGAGAGTTGCAACTAAGTAATCCGTCTCAGTTCTCAGAAATTGCACCAATTTTTATCTTTTCTTTTTTTTTTTTCTTTTTTAATGTCATGGGTTTTTAAACCTTTTTCCAGACCTTATAGGGAAAGGTCTGGAAGAGCTAGCATTTCTTGAGCATCTACGTATGCCTAGAATATTAAGAAATTTGTATTTCTTTTTCTGGTCATGGATGCATAAAGATAGAAATTCTATCCTAAAATGTTTATTTTTTACCAAGGAAACGATTAGGGGCCCAAGAATCTGGACTTGTTTAAGGCCCTCAGAGAGGGTATCAGCAGTTTCAGGAGTTAATAAGATCAAGTCTGAGATCTGTTTTACAGAAAAATGAAATACTTGCCTCATCTATTCTGAGGACAATAACAAAGGGGCATAAAATTGGAAGGAAAGACTTAAATTTAATATAATGAGTGTTGTGTCCTATCTGAAATGAAACGCTAAAAGATGTTTATAAGTGGTGAGTGACGGATTCTAATTTATTGAAAATATTCTGGTATTTGCAAGGCACTATCTCGAGGATGATTTCTCAGTTTGAGTCGGTATAAAGAGAAGTAGTTGTTTGTGGTCCCGTGATACCGAGTTCGTATTTCTTCTCATGTCATTTTCTTCGAGAATGAGTTCTTCTGCACAGCTAACCTACCTGTGTTGCTGATGCTTATCTACTCAACCGGACAGCAATGAACAGTGTCATTGGTACATTGCCAACCTCATCTCCTGCTTCCCGAGTGTGTGTCCATGATGACAAGGGGAACCCCGTGTCTTGGTCTGTCACAGACCAGTTTGCCACCATGTGCCATGGCTAAACCCTGCCAGAGCATCGCAGGAAAGGTTACAGCCGGCTGGTGGCCCTCACGCTGGCCAGGAAGTTGCAAAGCCAGGGATTCCCCTCTCAGGGCAACGTCCTGGATGACAACGTGTTCTCCATCAGCCTCCTAAACAGCATTCAAGCCGAGTTCTTGCCTGGTCGATTCTATAGGCTTATTCTCACCCCTGCAGCTTTCTCTGGGCAGGTTCACCCCTAGCCCATTAGAACTCCAGGAATTTTCTTCCTTTTTCTGAACATACACATGCTCCTAGCTGTCTATGAGGGGAAAAATTAAAACTAGAATCAGGAGAACCTTAAATTTTTGAAAAGGACCAGAAGACAAGCAGGGTTAGGCTGGGAATGCCTAACTCTCCCTGTCTCAAGTTTCTAAAGTAATGACTATAGGGGTCAGAGACAGCTATGGCTAAAAACAGGATAATTATCCTCCTTTGCGATCCACTGTAGGAAGAAGGTTCTAAAGTCAGAGGGTCTTCGCAAAGGAGCAGAAATGACTGCATGAGAACAAGTGATTTAACACGGGAGCATGTGGCCACTGCTTCCTTATTGCTGCTTGGGCTTCTGCTCGGTGTTCTCATTACCACGTCAGTTCCCTACGACCCAAAATAATGCTCCCCTGTGCCTGCCACTGCTGTTTCCCCAAACTCTCTTCCTACCACCTGTAACTCAAGTTCTCTGTAGAATATTCTGCTTTTTTCCCTTTAATTACTGTCTCTCCACTTCTGCCTAGGACTGTAGCATCTAGTTCTTCCCTGGAAATGTTTAAATGCAGTGGTTCTCACCTTTTAGTGCCCTTCAGAATCACCCGGAGGGCAGGTTGCAACACAGATGGCTGAGCCTCTCCCCACAGCCTCTGATTCAGTAAGTCCGAGGTCAGGCCTGAGAATTTGTACTGCTAACAAGCTTCCATTTCTCAGTTGCCTTGGATGGAGGAATGAAGATATGGGCATTTTAAAAGCTAGAAACAAACGAACAACAACAAAAACAAATAAATCAATAAAAAAAATTTTTTAAAAAGCTCGAAACAGTCGGCATAGGACTGGACATTGCCTATCACCTATTCCAGCCCCCTTGTTTATAATCTGCTTTCTCATGGGAAACTAAGATGCATACGTAGGTGTGAATCTGGATATGCAAATGCACATGTAAACTTACATACACATATATTTACATTTATTTCATGTTTCTGTATGCATATGTACACACTCAGAGAATTTTGATAAGATAAACTTTAATTCTCTCATTACATATGAAGATTTGCGGGCCAAAGAAAATAAATGACTTCTTTGAGATCATATAGATAATCAGTGCTAGAGGCGGAGCCAGAACAGTGTTACTTTGATTTCAACCTTTTTTTTCCCTAAGCCACGTGTCTTTTTTCATAAAGGAAATTTAAATGATTAAACTGATTAAATGATTATAATCAATACTCTTATTAGTCTTTTATCCTTATCAGAATTTTTGTTTTAATTTGGATTCCAATTGATTGTGTATGCATATCTTTCAAGGAAAATAAAGGAAGAGATAAAACATCACAAGCTATGTTCTTCTATCTGCAATAAAAGCAGACACAAACACAATGGTTGGATTTATCTAGTCTGGATAAAGTTGACTTAGCCATATGGAAAATATTGGTTTCTTACCCCATGGAGGTCACAAACATCCCAACTACAAAGATTAGAGGAAATCTAAATTTTAGGTGTTTATTCTTAGAAAAGTAAACAAACTGGCTGAAGGAGAGCTTTGTTTTAATAAAAAAATATGATTCCTTGGGAGTGACAGTATGCTTAGGTCACCATGAGCCAGTTGTTACCTAGAGACTTATCGTTGGTGCCAGAGGGAAGAGGTCTAAGTAACTGGGGTCCATAAATCTCTCGGGAGAACTGGTCTAGTTTCTGCCCCAGGGATTCTCATTATCTTTAGCATTGATAACTGAGGGTTACTCCCAGCTGGTACATGGCATCATTATTATAGCCCTGTGCCTTATTGTCTTACTAATAATAATGTGCCTACTGTTTACTTAACATTTAACTACATGCTGATAATTGTGCCAAATTTTATATATACTTTTGTGTATGTGTGTGTGTGTGTGTGTGTGATTTTTTTTTTTTTTTTTTGTGTGTGTGATTTATCTTATTGTGGGAATTCTGGCTGGGGGGTGGGTTATGACTCATCAAAGGTTATGCAGATTTTAAGTCGTGATCAGAGCCTGAGTTTGTCAGATTCTGAAGCCTGTACTTTGAATTATTATGCTAATTGGCCTCTCAGGCAGCTAGGAACTCTGAGGACTCAGTACAGGCAACATGCTCAACTCTGCAGAGACGTGTACTTTGCTCTGGGTGGATGCGGACTGGGTTTTGCAATTGTCTGTGTATTTAGTGAGCATGAATGTTCACTCTGCCTAAGACTCACTGAGGGAAAATACAGAGGAAGAATGGACATTTCAGTCTGCTCAAACTTTGGGAGCAGGACAAGGCAGGGCAGTTTCGGAGGACATTTAGACATCCTCTAGAATAGAATCTCATTTAATAACACAAGTTTTGTTTCTACTCATTTTGCATTTTTCATGACAAATTTTTGTTTGGTGATTTGAATTTTGAGAAAAAAACATGAAAGAACTCTAAATTAAATTTCTTTAAGTTGTCTGTGATAATACCTAAAGTTTTGTATCCATTTCCCCTAATCTCAGTAAACACTAGGAGCAGAGAAAAAATAAAAAAAGTAAAACACAGCCAATGGAATAGCACAGCACCTACAACAAAGATGATTTCTCCCTTCTAACCTGGGATGTTAGCATTAAAATTATTTTAGTTGGGGAAAATAAAAATAGTAAAAAAAAAAAATGCAGATGGAGGGATTGTTGTGTCAGTATAGGTAACATTAACAGCCTAATTCTCTTTCCCCAAGTTTCTATTCACCCATGTTTCTCAATCTCTGATAGAAATCTTGGCTCCAGCTATTAAAACCCAGTTGCCGACAGCCCTTTGCTTTTTCTGATCTTACTGTACCTGAGCAGTGAGGTGAAAGAGAGAAAGAAGCCACTCCCAGCCTCTCCCCTTTTCTTTACCCCCTCCAACCTCAGCAGTACTGGTGGCATATGTGTTCCAGCCCTGTTCCAATTTTGTTCACTTCTTTTTAAAATTATTTATTTATTTTTATTTATTTATTTGGCTGCGTCAGGTCTTCGTTGAGGCACAAGGGATCTTTGTTGAGGAGTGTGGGTTTTCTCTCTCTAGTTGTGGTGCGTGGGCTCTGTAGTTTGCAGGCACATGGGCTCTCGCTGAGGGGCACGGGGCTTAGTTGCCCCATGGCATGTGGGATCTTAGTTCTCTGACCAGGGATCAAACCTAAGTCCCCTGCATTGTAAGGCAGATTGTTTACCACTGGACCACCAGGGAAGTCCCTGTTCACTTCTTGAGTGAACTTTATTTTCTTAAGTGAACTTTTGTTCACTCCCCCTTATTCTGGCTCTTGTGATTTTAAAAGTTACAAATAAAAATAGCTAACATCCGGGTATTCTTCTTCCTAATTGATGTGCGGCTTTCTCTCCCTCTAACAGATCTATGTGTTTCCAAGGCAAAATATACTCTAGGTTTTAAACACTGTTAAAAGACATTGCTTATAATCCAGTAAGACTGTCAGACTTTAGTTAGTACCATGCAGTTACTGCAGTGAACACGAGATGTCAGATTTTAGTTCTAGATTATTTCCCAAAGAGAGCACTTGATATATTTCTAGTTGTCCCGTTAGAATTTTTGCATTTTTTTTTGGCTGCGCTCTGCAGCTGTGGTATCTTAGTTCCTGGACCAAGGATTGAACCCAGGCCCCAGCACTGAAAGTGCCGAGTCCTAACCACTGGACCACGAGGGAAGTCTCTCTGCTGCATTTTTGACTATTTCCTTTCATCAGATTCCTGAGACTAAGAACATGGAAAATAAATATGCAAAAATAACAATACAAATTTCAGGAAAAGAAAATAGGTTAAAAGGGGAGATTAACCCCACAAACATTAAAACATACTATAAAACTTATATAAAGTGTAGTAATGGTACATGATTGTACAGAACAAAGGGGAAAAAAGGTCCAGAAATAACAAGTACACAGGAAAGTTTAAAATAAGATCAAAGTGGCATCTCAAGTCGCTGGGGTAAAGATGGAATTTTAAATAAGTGGCAGTGAGACAAATGGATAGCAATGTGAAAAAAAGTAAAATTAAATTAAACTCATATTTCATACCTATACAAGAATAAACTGCAAATTGATCCAAGATATAAATAAAGCCTTTAAAAAGAAAAGAAGTCATACAAATACTAGAAGAAAACATTGGTTGGTTCCTTTATAATGTGGGTATTAGGAAAGGCTTTCCAAATTCAGAAGTAATAAAAGAAAAATATTAAGTTTGATAAATAAAATACATATGTATGTGTGCATGTGTGTGATTTCTCAGTGGCAAAAGATCTGGTGTCAAAATATAAATTACACACTAGGAGAAACTATTTGCAATTTATATCACAAATAGAGAACTATTTTCCATAAAATATAAAGAACCCTTGACACTGAGGAGAAAAAAAATTTACTCAAATCCAACAGAAAAATGGGCAAGAGACATGGTTAGTTCACAGAAAAACAAATAAAATGACCCTTAAACATAGGAAAAGATGCTTAACTTCACTCAAAAAAAAAGTGTGATTAAACTGTCATGCAATACTTTTAAAAAATATTGAGAACCCAAGTTTGAAGCTGTAGAAAATAGGCATACTCATATACTGGTAGTGGGAGTAGGAAAGTTACAACTCCAGTGAGGGGAATTCAGTACCATCTAATAAAATACATATGCATTTATACAAGCAATTCAACTTCCAAAAATTTACCCTGAGGATTCCTCCACAAATATAAAACCAATGTTTGCACTGGGTTATTCACTCCAATATTATTTGTAATAACAAACTTTTAGAAACAACCTAAATTTCCATCCTTCAAAGTCCAGGTGAATGAATTACGACACATCTACACAGTGAAGCACTTATAGCAACAAGGAAGTTCTCTGTGATGTAATTTGAGGTAATTTCCATGATACGTTTTTAAGTGGAAAAAAAAGCTACATGTACAAGAGTATGTAAGAAAGAATGAGAAAATTAGTGTATATCAAATAGATCTCTGCTAACTTTTCTTTTGCAAACAGAAACACAGGAAGATTAAACGAGAAACTATTTTTTAAGTGACCTATAAGTAGTGGAGTTAGGGATGGGAACAAGACTTCCCCGAATATATATCCCTTTTATATTGTTTTGACTTTTGAACAATGTAGGAACCTGGGATTAAAAATAACATCTATTCTTTGGCTCTGTTGACTAAAAAGGGCTACAAGTAACAACACTCAGTGATCATCCCTGATAGTCAGATCTTCATAAATACCTTTCAGGGAAAATAGAACTCTTGGAGAAAAGGCTGAAGAACAGGAAAAGGAAAGAACACCTTGGGCAAGAAAGTAAGGAAATGCTCGAGACTAAATGTGGTCATGTTGGGAATTCCCTGGCGGTCCAGTGCTTAGGACTCCACGCTTTCACTGCCAAGGACCCGGATTCAATTTAAAAAAAAAAAAAAATTGGTCATGTCAAAAGAAAACAGAACTGGTACAACAAACTTCCTACTTGGCAAATTTGATACCATATATAACAGCATCGAAAATAACAATAATGTAGTGGATTATAACACATGAATTTTTTAAAAAAAATCCTTGAATCCACAATGATAAGAAAATGAGGTGGTCTGGCAAACAAAAACTCTTCTTTACAGAAGAATACCTACTAAGGAATGTAGAAGGAATGGCAAATTAGAAAGTTGACATTTTGCAATCTCCAATTTAAGAATTAACTCAGGGCTTCCCTGGTGGCGCAGTGGTTGAGAGTCCGCCTGCAATGCAGGGGACTCGGGTTCGTGCCCCGGTCCGGGAGGATCCCACATGCCGCGGAGCAGCTGGGCCCGTGAGCCATGGCCGCTGAACCTGCGCGTCCGGGGCAAAAAAAAAAAAAAAAAAAAATTAACTCAAGCAAGGATTATTATTAAATAATATTAAATAAAATTTATTTAATATTATTACTACTTACAAATTGTAAAGGGTAAAATGGACCTGTATAATGGAGATGACCGGTGGTCACCATCTTTACCAAGTGGTCAAACTTAGCATGAGCCGCAGTGGAAGAACCCAACATTGTGTGCCTTTTGACACAATGCAGTGAGAAGTGCAATATATCACCACATAGATTTCTGGCCAAGACTGCGTAACCTGAATCTAATCATAAGGGAAGAATCAGAATAATCCAAATTGTGGATGAAACATTCTATCAGGTAATTGGCCTGAACTCTTCAAAAAAGTTAATATCAGGGGTGGGAAGAAAAGATGTGAGTGCTTCATTCTAGATTTTAGGAGACTAAGAAGCTTAATCACCTGCGACTCATGAACGTTTATTGAATTCTGGATCAGAGGAACAAACTCTAAAACACACATTTTGTAGACCACTGGGAAAAATTTATTATGATACATTAAATGATACTATCGAATTAATGTAAATTTTCTTAAGTACGATATTGGTAATGTGGTGGCATTTATTTTGTTAAGATGCATGCTGAAATATTTAGCAGTAAAGTATGATATCTGTAACTTAATTTCAAATAATTCCTAGTAATGTCTATATAGTGTGTGTGTGTAAAGACAGAGAGGGATCAAATATGATAAAATATCAGTGAATCCAGGTGAACAACAGCTGTTTATTACACTCTTCTTTTAACTAATTTTATGTTTGAATCAAAATAAAACTAATGGTAGAAAGTGGCAGATTTTTACAGGCAGCTTAACCTATGTATAAATGACAAACACAGGTCACCACAAATTTAATGTAAAATATTGCATTTAAAGTATTATTTTATTCTCAGTTTTCCTTGACTCAAGAGTTCTTTCTCTTTTCATTGGAAACTCCATGACTAATAATTACTGATAAATGTTGAATTTGTGATGTTTGACTCTACTCAAAAACCTTAGACCCAGAGACATAGGAGACAATTTAGGTGAGCAATAGATGATGGAAACCTGAGAGGCAAAGAATGCAGAAGTAGAAACAGAGAGGTCTTAAAGGAGGAAAGAAAGAAGAAGCACAGCTCCAAAGAAAAACACTGAAAGATAAACACAGTAGAAATAGAGAATTAATTATTTCAACAATGGTATCAGGCACTGGTCTAGGTACTGGAGATACAACAGTGATAGTTACATTGCGGTGAACAAAAGTTTTAAAAATCCCTGCCTTCATTTATTCTAGAGGAAATGGCATCTACTATGTGGCAGGCACTGTTCTAGAGGCTTTACACATATTAAATCATTTGCTCCCGACAACAACCCTATGGGATTGGTACTATTCTTACCCCCAGTTTTCAGATGGGTAAACTAAGGTAAGAAAAAGGTTAAGTAGGCCGCCTAAAGTCGTTCAGCTAATATATGGCAAAGGTAGATATTAAATCCAGGGAGTTTGGCTCCATAACTCACGCTCTCAAATTCTGCACTATATCACAATAGAAAGGAAGGAAGGAACTGCATAAAAGACCAGAAAAAAAAAAAAGGAGGAGAAAGTGCAGAGAAGAGGTAAAAGAGACACAAAGCATGGTCAGAGGAAAGGAGGAAAGGGTACCTATCAGGAGTATTAAACTGAAGGAGGGCTAAATTCCATGCCTTTCTTAATGAATTTATGGCTTTGAAAATAACATAAGATTGTCCTCAGTAAAAGAGTTGAGAAAGAAGGGGGAGGAGAGATAAGCAGTGGGGTTACTAAATGATCAGTTTAATCTACTACAACATTCTGTCCAAGCCTTGCCCTGGAGGGATGAATTATGAAGTATGAATAAGAGATAACAAGGGATTATTACTAACAGTTTCTTTGAGTTCCTAGACATTCCAGGTCAACTCATTTGCAGACTTGCTAAATGAGAGACTCAGTATTTTCCAGCCACTCTTGTTGATAAAACGTAGCAAATTTTAACAGCTAGATATTTGGGGAATGAAATCTCTCTAGATGTAAAATATCACTGAGGATTTCTACAGCTGTTATACCCCATATCTGATCACATGCACATTGGTTAATAAAATAACATAATGGGAAGAAAAATTGCCTTGCCCCATTAAAAATATTTTATTATAAACTAATCAAGATTGGGTATATTAAGATCATGACCTTTATTTTACTAACCTGAGTGATTATTTTATATGAAGTATTTCATAAGTATTAATTCACCCATATTGAGTCAAAGATTGAATTATCTCTGGAATAGTACTACAGGCTGCTGTTGAACAAGTCAAATTTTGTTTATGCTGAAGATGAATGTAGGGTAAAGAACACTCGTTCTTTATTATCATAAAATGCCAACTCAATTACTAATGACAAAATTTCCTGTTAAATAAGTTGTTTATTCATAGTCAATGAGAGAGCCTGGTCTTAAATCCCAATCTCTGACAGGAGAGGAGGATGATGAATATACTTTAAAATGTTGGATAATGCAGGCAGCTGACAATGAATTATAGTTTAAAAATCCCCTTTATGCAGCTACTATTCAGAGCGCTACATGCATCATCTCTTGCAGCTAACTGGCACACCTAGCATTCTTTGTCCTTTCAAAGTACCTGGCCGACATCTTTTAAGGGTCGCCAGCTCTCTGTGGAGTGAAAAGGCAATGTGCTTAAATGTTTCATTCAAAAAATATCATACATATATACCATGTTAGTCTCAGGGCCACATGTTAGGTAAACTAAGCCTCTTCTTCTCCCAGGAACACACCCTTTGGTAATACAAAATTTAAAACAAAGACTCCTTTTTAAAAAGTTTGCCTCAGTTTCCATTTTATCTCAGACCACTGGGCTAAGCTGCTTGATATCCCCAGAACTGCCACATTCCCTCTCTTCCTCTTTTTTCTCCAATTTATAACTAATAACATTAGCTCCTCTATTCTAAGATTATGGGTCTGGTACTTATTGTCTAGCTCCAGCCATTGACTTCTGCATCTTTCCCTAAGGATTTCATTAAAGACTGTGGTTTGGGTTCCCAGTTCTAAAAAACAATAATGAACTTTAAAAAAGTAAATTTAGGGCTCCCCTGGTGGCACAGTGGTTGAGAGTCCGCCTGCCGATGCAGGGGACACGGGTTCGTGCCCCAGTCCGGGAAGATCCCACATGCCGCGGAGCGGCTGAGCCCGTGAGCCATGGCCGCTGAGCCTGCGCGTCCAGAGCCTGTGCTTCGCAACGGGAGAGGTCACAACAGTGAGAGGCCCGCGTACCGAAAAAAAAAAAAAAAGTAAATTTAAAATATTTTGCAAGTTTCATAGTTTCAAAGTGTTACCAGAATTGTTTCATTTGACCTCCACGAAAACCCTGGGAAGCACACAGGACAGGTATTATTTATACCTTGCAGATGAGAACATAGATTTGGAGGCATTGGGAGACTTGCCCAAGATAACACGGCCCATCACAGTCACTTGACTCAGTCCAGTGTAGATTTTCTTTGCACAGTCTGAGTTCTTCAGGTCCCAAGAACCTTAGTTGTCAAAGGAAATATGATTAGAATCTCTTCTAAAAGGCTCGTAGTTTTCAAGGTCTATCCATAATCAGGCTGGATTTTATTTATACACAATAACCTCACCGTAGTCTCAGACTTGCACTTTGTGTTCATTTAGGTGGCTTGTTTCTTTTTTCATTTATTCATTAAACTATAAACAGTGATAGGCTGGGGTAGGATTTTGAAGATATTTTATGTCATGCCTAAGGGTCTGAGTTTATTTTTGTAGCTATGGGGATTGGAGAGGTAAGGGCAGAGAGGAAATACACACATACACATCAGCACTCAGTTAAATATTAGATATGTGGGGTGGGTCTAGCCACTGAGGGAAAGGGAAGACAATAGAATTGCTAGTCAAGCTAATCCTTGGGATAAGGAACACTTGAAAGAGGGGACTGATTTAAGAGAATAAATAATGAGTTCAGTTTTAGGTATTTTAGGTTTCTAGTGTGTTGACTGAAAAAAAAAAAAGCACAACATAAAAGTTGAGAGTTATGTTTTATATGGGGGACATTCTTAGGACTTCAAGCCTGGGAGACAGCATCTCAAATAACACTGAGAGACTGCTCCGAAGAGGGCGGGGGGTGGGTGTGGGAGGGGGGGAGTTTTTGCAACAAAACCAGGTAGTTGAAATATCAAAAGATTATTGTTAATAAAAGAAAATCGGGTATCTCAAGTTAAGTTTAGCGCTTCTCTATGTTTGGGAAGATGCAGGAGTCTGGGCTCACTGAAATCATCCCTGTGCTATGCACCCCAGCTATCTGGGGTCAATTAGCTATCTGGGGCAGTTATCCTATGCTTTCTCATCCTGAGTTTCCTTAGGTGCACCGTCGGGGGTGACTGCCGGGGCTGACGGCTAGATGGGCTTGGAGTGGGCAGCCCCTTTGCCTCCATCCTGAGTTCCCTCAGGGCCCACAGTCTGGGCAGCTGTAATGTAATGGCTTAATGGCTGCAACATCCTTTGTTTACTGATATGGCAGGCAACATTTTAGTTCTCAAGTGACATTCAAAAGAGGTGTCCAATAGAAAATTGAACAGAAACATTTTTCACTAGGTTAGACTGTGGTAGGAAGCAACCCTCAAATTTCATTGTTTTACTGTAACAAAAGTTTGTTTCTTGCTTAGAATATGTATCAGCTGCTGTAACTTTGCTGGATTCCAGTCAGCTCTGTCCCATGTACTGTCTTCATTCCCAGATCACAGCAAAGATGGCAGCTCTGATTGGAGCCTGCCCAAGGCCAACCTTGCAATGACTCTTCCTTTTTGCTCAGATGCATCCAACGTCACACCTGTTTAAGCTGAAGCAAGTCACACGGCCAAAGTCAACATCAGTGGGGTAGAGAAGTGTATGGGAATAAGGAGCATTGCAAGTCATGTGGTA
This sequence comes from Neophocaena asiaeorientalis asiaeorientalis, assembly GCF_003031525.2. NCBI lineage: Eukaryota > Metazoa > Chordata > Mammalia > Artiodactyla > Phocoenidae > Neophocaena > Neophocaena asiaeorientalis. The sequence goes on from NW_020175393.1 coordinate 14,285,059, forward strand.
CACAAGCCAGGAAGTATGATCTTCTTTCAGGATGAGGAAATAAATAATTTGAGACAATAATACAATCTACCACAAGTCTGGAAATAAGCATCATGGTCTATAATAGAGAGATAAATTGGAGAATCATCAGAGTACAGGTTGCAGTTGAAGCCACGGGATGGATAAAATCATGGAAAGTGTTTTAGACGTGAGAGAAGAGAAATGTCAAGGACAAAACTATTCTCTACACGTGCCTCCATATTCACCATTGCACCATTGCTCATAATGTTGCCTTATCCAGAATACCCTATCTGTCACTCCCATATCCACACTCTTTATAATAGTTAGTGTGATAGACATCAGTGCAATTTAAAAAAATTCTTAACAACACCCTGACTTCTTTTTTGGAATGTTACCTTTCCCTACCATACAGTTTTATTAGGTGGGGAAAGTCCAGCTGTTTGCTTTTCCATTACAGAAACCAAGGGGATCCCCCAAAGGCTTCTTTGACTGTACCTTTTCATTTACTGTCCTGTATTGTGAAGGGGTAAGCAGGTTGCGTAAACTGAGCCAGATGGATACTTCTGAGTGGAATTTGACTCCTGAGTAAATGCTACAGGGACAAGTGTGAGAGTTGGAGTGCATTCCATCCAGCGGAGAAATCTGTTCCTGTTGTACCAACTCCTTATTCCCTCGGCAACAGCTTTGATTTCTACCTGTTTTAAAGTCTGGTATTCCCACTTTCCCAACAAATCAGTCAATATCTCCTAACAAATCTCCTAATATCCTTATGACAAAGCCTCTTTTCCTTAAATTAGAGTTGGTAGTAGGCAGTTCAGAGGGGAAGTAAATGGGTTCACTTTATCAGCACCCTTTATCAGGCTTTTATGCACTGTGAGATATTAAAGCATAGCAGACACCACTATCCTGAAGGCAAGCTGCCTATTTCTTTGTTTATGTTCTTTTTAGACTTTATCTCTTTGAAGTTTAATTTATTTGGCGTTTCCTCTTAACATTCTTTTATGCATTAATACACAACTTCTTGACATCTAGAAATTCAGGTGCTTTATGGTGGGTGAATCAGGCTCACTCCTCAGCAAATAGGTTTTCCCCATTCCCCATGCCCACTCTAATCCCTCACCCAATCCCCATAGGCATGAAAATTTGAAAGCAATAAATCTTGTGGTTTACATTACACTTCCCTCAGGATACAGACACCTTCATTGGAATTCTCCCAATATTCCTGCAAGGAAGGAAAACACAATGTTCTTATTGTCACATGAAAGCAAAAAAAGGCCTAGAGTTTATCTATGGTCTAGAGTATTATCGTTGGTAATGTTTCTTATAATGTTGTCTATGAACCACTAGCATCAAAATTGCTGAGGGTCTTGCTAAAAATCCACATTCTAAGCCCTCCCCGAAACCTGTAAGAGTAGAATCTTTGAGAGTAGGGTAAGGCATTAGCCTGCAGTTGATTTTCTTGTGCATTAAAGTTAACTTATTATCTCCTACGTTTGAACAGAGAATTTGATGTATGTAACTGATGTAAAGAATGAAAATTCCAACAGGACAAGCAATTCAGCTTCTTTCCTCCATCACCTAGAACAGTAGCTGACATTTAGCACACACTCAGTGATTCCTGGTTAAGTAAATGAACAGAAAAGAACATGAAGTCATTTAAAATAGGACCAAACATTTAAAGAAGGTCATTTAAAATAGGACCAAACATTTAAACTTGTGAGACTCCTGGCTCCACTGTTTATTGGTATTTGATCTTAACCTCCCTGTGCTTCAGAGTTCTCAAGGAGACTGTAGAGCTACTTCGTTAGTTTGCTGTGAAGAATAAATGAGTTTGGGCTTCCCTGGTGGCGTGGTAGTTAAGAATCCGCCTGCTAATGCAGGGGACACAGGTTTGAGCCCCGGTCGGGGAAGATCCCACATGCCTCGGAGCAACTAAGCCTGTGCGCCACAACTACTGAGCCTGCGCTCTAGAGCCCGAGAGCCACAACTACTGAAGCCCACGTGCCTAGAGCCCGTGCTCTGCAGCAAGAGAAGCCACCGCAATGAGAAGCCCACGCACCGCAACAAAGAGTAGTTCCCACTCACCACAGCTAAAGAAAGCTTGTGCGCAGCAATGAAGAACCAATGCAGCCAAAAAGAAATTTATTTTAAAGAAAAGAATAAATGAGTTTAAATATATCGAATGCTTAGAGCAATTCTTGCCTAATACACTCGAAAAATTTAGTTAATTGTAATTTAGCAGTAACTGGCCCAAGGTCAGGCATCCAGTCAGCAGACATCAGAAGGTCCTCTCTTTCCAAAATATCTTTCACCATACTACTTGGTCCTTCAAAGTATGGGCAGAAACTTCCACCATTGCAGTCATTTTTTTCTAAAGCAGACAGGAAAAGTGAACACTTTCTAATAAAGCAAGGACCTGTAACCAAGGACAAACTGGAAATCACAAGCTAAGCTACTTTTTTTCTGTTAGCTAGCTTTCCACATTACCCTCAGGCAAAGTTAAGTATGTCAGAGGGCCTGGCAACGAGAGATTCTGAAAGCCTACCCAGAGATCCATATATATGTATTTTTAACTTCTGGGGTTAAACAGGTGTGTGTGTGTGTGTGTGTGTGTGTGTGTGTGTGTGTGTGTG
>NW_020175393.1:14287765-14335000 GCF_003031525.2 Neophocaena asiaeorientalis asiaeorientalis
GTGTGTGTAGGGGTGGGGGTGGGTGAGGGAGGTAGGGGTGTAGTGAAAGGGGAAATTTTAAAAACGAACACAAAATTCTAAATCCTTAAGTTCTTATAGCGGTTTGGTTTTGTTTATTTCCGTTTGATCAAAGGCACTTATGCCCCTTTGGACAAGCATGACCAAAACCAAAATGAAGACCGGTGTGACATTCCCGCATTCCTACGAAGAACAACAAACAATACAAAGGCGTTTTCTCAAAGGGCTCAACTTTCCCAATCAGATGCTTTTGATCTACATTCGATAATCTTGGTAGGATGGCGAGGGTGGATTCGGAATGGACACGGAAACTTTTATCAGAAGAACTTGATTAAATAAGACTTTTTTTTTTTTTAACTTCCATGTTCCTTCACTTCAAGGAGAGTCCTTGGAAAGAAGACACACTGTGCTGGGCATATCGTGGGGCAGTGCGGGTGTGTGTGCGGTGCAAGGGTGTCTCCTGTTGTTTAGAGACAAAAACGGTGGTGGGCTGGAAACTAGGATAGAACTGAGAAGAGAGAGGGGAAAGACTCAGAAATGAGATCGCGGCCGCAGGTCTAGGATCGCAGGTAAGAAGAGGAGGAGCGATCGTGGGGTTGCGGGGGAAGTGAGGCTTTTCGCCTTTGAAAAGCCCGAAAGCCGCGAGAGAGGGAGGGAGGCGCGGACGGGAGGGGGCGGGGACAGTCCCAGGCCCGGGAGGCGGGGAGCGCGGAGGCCACGCCCACGGCCGATCAGCAGTCCTGCGCTTTCCAGAGCTCCTCTGGCGTTCGCTGCGAGAACCGGCGGAAGATCCACCGGATGAATGGCCCTCCTCCCGGGATGGGGGCCCCGGGTCCGCGCGGGTCTCCGAATCTCGCGGCCTCGCCCCACAGCGGGTGGTGCGCCCTGCCGTTTGTGCGCGAGGCGGAGCGCGGGGCTCTCCTGGCCCTGGGCGCGCCGAACCCCTCGGTAGCGGGGGCTAGCAGCAGCCGGCGCGGCGCCCACGAGCATAGCCCCGGAGAGAATGTGGACTGTGACTCCTGGGTCCGAGAGAAAGTGCTCTTTCTTCTAAACCCGGAGAGGTGGTTGGGGACTCAGGGGGACTCCGTACGGGAAGAAGTGGCCGATGAGGAGGACCTTTTCAAAGCGGGAGGACAGGACCGGGAACCCGACTGCCCTTCGCCTCTCTTTCCAAGGGAAAAGCGAATTTCTGGCAGCCGTGTAGACGCTCCCTCCCGAGCTCCAGGGCACCCACCCAAACCCCTCCTCGTCCGGGTCGTGGATTATGAGGTGACACAAGAAGTCCTGCAGGTCGCGTGGGCGAAGGGCTGCATGACCACGCTGACCGAGGAGCGCTCCATGACCGCGGTCACTTTCACCGCCAACACGGAGTGAGACCAGTTGGGGAACGCCGGGACCCTTGGAGAATCCCGAGCCCTCGGTACAGAGAGAGAGAGAGAGAGAGAGAGAGAGACCCCTGTGTCCACGCCGCGGAAGGAGAGTTTCACGGTCCCTCAGGACCTGACTCCCCGAGGAGATTCAGTGGGGAAGAGGAGTCCGAGGAACGTTCAGGAGTTGGTGAAGGAGCGCTCATCCTTAAGAAAAGAAAATGCTCTTCCGGAAACTCCAGCCAGAAGTTAACCGACAACAAGAACCTTTTAAGAGGCTTCAGGGAGGCACACGGCACCCAGTGCAGACTGAAGAACTGTAAGCAACACGATACCTCCTTTATACTGTGGCTTAAATGCTCTGACTGTCTGGGGACCTTAGAAGAGGGGAGGAAAGGTATTTTCAAATTGGCAGAACGTGGGAATTTTGAAATAAGAAAATCTGTTGTTAATTTTTATTTTGAGATAACTCTCGGTCACTTTTCTGCCTCCCCGCCCTTCCCTTCTCTTTAAGACCTGAAAGCAGAAGTGAAGTTTGAAGTCTGCTGTCTGCAGAAGGGTGGGGGTGGGAATATATGGGGAGAGAGGCTTGTTTTGAAACTGAAAAAGAAAGTAAAAAGTGAGAAAATAAAATGTAAAACAAAACAGCCAGTAAACAAAATCGTTTTTTGTTACTGTCTTCTGGTGTGCACATCTTTTTCTTTCTTTCTTTCTTTTTTTAAAATGTTTTTATTACCTTTAAGTGTTAGGAAGAAAAGAGAGGAGCTAGGAAAAGAAGGGGAGGAAACAGAAGACTGAATTTTGAAGGTGAAATGCTATTTCAAGGGCTTTACCCCAAGTATTTAATTTAGTTCAGTAAAAATGCTATTAATATGAAATTTTTAGTTATCTTAATGTTTGAAACACTGCAGATAAATCTTCTGCTCCAAAGGTAGATAGAAATGTATAGTTTGCCATAAAATGACTGTATATCTTATTCTTATTCGAAGTTTCTTACTAATAAGATTTGTAGTCGAGACTGGATTGAAAAAAAATCTCTCCTGATACTGTTGAAAAAAAAATTTCTTCTGATGCTATTGAAACAACTCATTTTTATTTTGTTTATTTTTTATTAAACACTATCTTTATTAACTCCAGTAGTGGGGCCTGGTTTGGAGGTGTGTTAGGAGCAAAGCACCCCCTCTAGAGATGACCTGATGAACTGAAGGAGTTATCTGGTTACTGCAGGAATTAACAAAACAAATGGGACTCTGGCTTTTGAGGAGTAAACTATTGAACAGGGAGGGCCCCCTCCCTTACTCTTCCTCCTTTGCCCCTTATTTTCAGTTTAGAGCTTGACAGGCCCTCAAATATCATCTGATCCACCTCTTGCCTCTTGGCAGACAAGATAGGTAAGATATGTCCCTATTTTACAGTTGAGCCAACCTAGGCCTAGAAGCCATGTGGCTTATGTAGGTCACGAAGCTAGTTACTGCATATGCCTACTAAGTAGGTAAGAATATGATCATCTCCCTCCTAAAAGTTTGGGGATGCCTTTAGGACTTACTTCTAGGGAGTCAAAAGATGAGTGAGGGCAGCCTAGGTTTTCTGACTCAGTCAGTTATGAGAACTACTAAGATCACCTTGATGTCCCTGAGTCTGGCCAGGCCTGTGGGCTTGAGATTTATCACTAGCAGTTCTCAGTGTGATCCTCACTTGAGAGAGGAATTCAGCACCTGAGCTCATCTGTGCTCAAAACTGCTTGGTAGGTAGAAAAGGTAATACAGACTCCATGAAATGAATGATCTTTTCATCCAACAACCCTGCCTGGCTCCAGTGTGAGGTTAAACTTCTTGGCAGACAAATTTCAGACCTGACTCAATAAGTTTGGTTGTTGTGAGTCAACATATGCCCCATGTGATAGAGCTTTGAATAGAGACAAGAAAAGCCTCTTTAAAGTTGACCAAAAACGGTAGCGGCATTCTGTTGCCTTCCCTATGGAGCCAACTCAGGACTTAAGCTACTTGGGTTCACAACTACTCCACCTCTTACTAACTGTGTGACACTGGGCAAGTGTTTCACCTCTCTGTGCCTCTGGGTCCTTATTTGTTAAATAGGGATAATAAATAGTATCAATCTTATAGGGTTTTTCCTAGGATTAAGTTAGATGAAAGATATTTAGATCAGTGCTTGGCATATAATAAATGCTCAAAGTGAGCGATTATTAGTATTATCGTTATTGTTTAGTTCACTTTCATCCTAACCAGGCTTTAGGGCTTTATTTAATAAAAAGCACCAGAAGGCATACAACACAAGAAATCTTATAGAACCCAAACAAGTGGTTTTTAAGGACTTTTTTCTGCATTCTTGAAACAAAATTCTTATTTCTAGCTTTCCCCAACATTTAATGGATCAGTAAATTTAAATTCCTTAGTAATGACACCCCCCACATACATAGCTTGTGATAAGATTCATCCTAAGTTTAAGAGGCCTAAGGTACACCATGTTTGACAGTCTTTGAAGAGGTTTCTCAGACTGCTTCGTTCCCCTTGGCAGGTAGGAGCTTGGAGTACTTTCTTTAGGACCTGTCAGGTTAGTTTGTTTGCCCTCAGGGATTTTAAATCTGATGCCCTTGTCATCTCAGAAAAGCAGAATAGGCACAATTAATTTTCATTTCATCTCCTTTCTGTCAAAAAAGTATTCAAGTCAGCTGGACTCCTTTAATCCAAATATGTTTGGGTTAATTTTCTTTCCTTTAAGTAAAAATTATTTTTAAAGTACTTAACCCCCCTGCTAACTGCCTATAATGTGCTTATACGTCTTCTATAAACAGATGTCTCCCTGATTCAAAAAGTAATAAGTTGAAGTCTACTGAATTTGCTTCACAGATTTTCCCAATCCAAGCAGAACCCTGCTGTGGGAGGAAGCTGAGGAATCTTTTCCCAATTAACAGTGCCCTGGGGGCTTCCCTGGTGGTGCAGTGGTTAAGAATCCGCCTGCCAATGCAGGGGACATGGGTTCGAGCCCTGGTCCGGGAAGATCCCACATGCTGCGGAGCAACTAAGCCCATGCGCCACAGCTACTGAGCCTGTGCTGTAGAGCCCGTGAGCCACAACTACTGAGCCCATGTGCCACAACTACTGAAGCCTGCAAGCCTAGACCCCATGCTCCTCCACAAGAGAAGCCACCACAATGAGAAGCCTGCGCACTGCACCGAAGAGTAGCCCCCGCTCACCGCAACTAGAGAAAGCCCACGCACAGCAACAAAGACCCAATGCAGCCTAAATAAATAAATATATAAATATATTTTTAAAAAGAAACCAAACAGTGTCCTGGGAGTGAATCTGAAGGGAAGCCTGGGCATCCTCAATACCAAGAAGTCTCTGAGAATGACTGGGTCTTGGCTCTGTGGTCTTACCTCCACCTCACCAAAAGTGTGATCATCTACAATTGTCTTATGTGGATGAGTCACAGCAAGGACTTTGGAAGCCAGCTGACCACTCAAGTGACCATAAGACACATATTATAGTCACATAACTGCCATGGATCAAAGCAAGTGTCAACCTCTCTTAACCTTTGTCCACAGCCTCCATCACCTTTGAGAGTCATTACATTTGAATCACTGATCTTATTCTTCTTGGTCATCACCAGCACTTGATGTGCCTTTCTGCTTAAAAACAAGAAAGAAAGAAAAAAGGAGAAAGAGAAAAGGCTTTCTGTTAACAGAAAAAGTTATATTCATTGCAAAATAATTTGAGGAAATGTTATTTTGTGAGGAAAAAGAAAAATGGAATAAAAGAAAACAAAAACTCACCCATGACCCCAAATCTCTTTTAGTAATTGGTATGCTTCCAGTCTGGTTTTATTTATTTGATGTTTTAATGTGTATATACATACACTTTTCTGACCATAAACTGTATATAAAATCTGAGTATTGTTTTTATGTAAACTAACGTATACTGTTGCTATCCAAGGTGGGGTCTGTGAACCAGAAGCTTGGGCATTCCAAGAATGATTTTTAAAGAAATGCAGAATTCCAAGCCCTACTCTAAATCTGTTGAATCGGAATTCACATTTTGACCAGATCCCTGGGTGATTCACATTAAAGTTTGAGAAGCATTGACATATATGCTATATTTAGTTCTGTATCCCACTTTGTCACTTACAAAAACTTAAAGGTTTTTCTTTTTCTATATGGAAAACAATGCCATGGTAATAACACTTTGTAGAATTATGAAAACATTTAGAGATTACAAAAGAGTGAAACATATTGATTTGTGAATTGGCAAAGAGATCTCTAAAAAGCTTCGCAGTGTTTTTTTAAAGAGCCTTATTATTCTAAAGTTTTCCTAATGAAAGATTGATTGGTTATTGGAGTTCAAACTATTTCAGAAATGTGGTTCTTTTATTGTCTAAGAATGTGAAACCTTACTTACTTAAAAATCCCCTTAAGGGAAGAGGGCAGGAAGTCATTAAAGAAAGCCGATTCCAACACTTGCAAGCTGAGTCAAGACTCCCCAGCCACTTGTAATGAATTGCCAGGGGGTGGGGAGAGAGGTAGAGCCTGAATTTGAATCAACTGATTCAGATAAGAAAGCAGGCTGTGACTCTTGAACACCCTGACATCCTTATAACCCTGGTCAGTACTTTGCTCTTTCATTACGGAGGGCAAATCTTTGTAACTTTTCTTCTGTAGATGAAGATAAGAAACAGTCCAATTTACTTTGGAAAGAATAAGGAATTATAATCATTTATTAGGCACAATGTAGCTAATAGTTAACAAAACATAAGACTTGGTTAGCTTTAAAGCAAGGAATAAATTTAAATTCAAACTCAGATTTCTAAGTGTAAGATAGAATGACTACTTTTAGGAGGCTGCAGGCTTCACAAAAGTAGGACAATCAGAGGCTGTTTATTTAGAGCTTGATTATAGAAAGGGAGTCAGCCAGCATCACTTGCACTGGGCCAGGGAGCAAAGGCAGGCGGGGCAGTGGGAAAGTTTTACAGTGACCAAGATGATCTTAACTTTATTCTCAGCTCAACTAAACCTTAGGTTTCTTCCTGACTATAGCTCCTGAGCTCTTTAGAGCATTACTTGAGAAAACTTGTAATTGTAAATTTCTTTCTCTGCCCCTTTCAGATGTAAATCTCCCAACGTCTTGCCAGTTTTACAACCCAGGAACAGGACCTTCTTTCTCAAGCATCTGGAAGCCATCCCTTTGAAATGTAATCTAGAAAGATGGGGGCCCCTGACTCCCAGTCTCTGCAAGGGGGGGTCAGAGCCCAACTTCATAAGCCTTAGTTAGCAAACACGGATGGCTTAATGGCTTTGACCAACCTCCCCCTCTAGTACTTCTCCACCACCTCACCCCAGTGCTTAAAAGCTCTCCCACCTTTTGTTTCAAAGGAGTTGAGTTCCGTCTCTCTCCCCTATTGCAATAGACTTGAATAAAGTCTTCCTTGCTTCTTTAACTCGGTCTAGTACAATTTTTGTTTGACAACAGTAAAGAAAGGAGGGGTTTCATGTATGCTCTGATTGGAAGCTACTAGCATGGGAAAGCTAGAGGTGGGCTATCAAGAGGGGCTTCTTATATAATGGTTTAGGGCTCTCTCTGGTAGGTCCTGAGTTGGAAGGGTGCAAAAAAAAAAAAAAGAAAAATAGGGAAGCTGGTAGTCATTGACCAAGTAAGTCCTGGTCTTTCTGGGCTGATTGCAGCAGAGGCTGTGGTTTGCCTTCCCAGGCTAGTTGCTCCAGAGGTTGTAGATTCAAGTTCTACCACCTGGTAAATAGTATCAGCCTCAGGATTTTTTTCTAGGAGTAAGTTTAAACTACTTAGAAGAGTGCCTGGTATACAATAAATACTCAAAATTATTAGTATTGTTACTATTGTTGTTATTGTCGATTTTAATTTTTATCCTAACCAGCTTTTGTTTTGTTTGTTTGTTTTTAAGAGCAAAAGGCATACAACACAAGAAACCATATCAAACCCAAACCAGTGGTTTTTACTAAGACTGTTTTTCTGTTAGAAACTAGAAGTTAGAAACTAGAAGACCCAGTCACAGAATTCTGGAAGGTCCAGTCACAGAATTCTTTTTTGGAGAAAATCATGTTATAATTATTTCTTAAAAACAGGCGGAATGCAGCACCGCAAGTAGTTTCTTCATGGGGTGAACTATGCTTTGGCATAGTTCAGCCCTGACTGTTGGCACCCAAAATGCTATGTAATGGACTAATGCTACCTTACTGAGAGAAAAGTCAGGGTTCACCTAGGTATTACCCAGTGATCACTGAGGTTGGTCAGTGCACAAACTTAATCTCAAGGCTGGTTTGTTGGACGGCCTGCTCCAGGCTTGGAACCATGAGTGTTGAAGCTGATTTGTGTGCCTGTTGGATCATCCTTAGGCACATGTCTTACTTCTAAAAACTCTTGTGACTTTGAGCTTATTTTGAAAGCCTGTTAGGTGCATGGAAAAGCCGGTACAATTGCATAACCGGAATTCAACTTACTTGGGAGAGGGACAGGGAGGTATACGGGGCACCAGGTAATTTTTACCAAATCAAAAGAACTTGAAGGGGAGGGCTTGTGAACACAGTCACCTTGTGTAAGCATTCTCTGACCACTGATGTCCATGTTTCAGAGAGAAACCCTGTGCAAGCCTACGGACTTCCCAAGCCAACCTCAATATTGACCCAGATTTCTGAGGTTATAGGTTCAGGGTTTACAGTCTTTCCGTCCCAACATAACTGGATGGGAAAATGTGCAAACTTACAATTGAAATAATATTAAATCAAAATATGGGAGTAGAAGAAAGGAGGTTCTGTGACCTATATTCAGTGGCAGGATTATATTTAGGCAATGGGCAGGGTTTGCCCCAAGAGTGAAAAATAAGCAGTACAACATCTTCAGAGATTAAAAAAAAAGATGATAATGCTGGACTAAAAGCCTGTGTGCTTTTTATCATCACCACGGACTTAGTAATAAAATACTTGTCCCTGAAAAAAATCTATTGTTGATCTAAATTCTAAAAAATTCCTGTGATTACTGTTTGAACTTTAATAATACAGAGGTAAGCCTCCAATGGGCACATTTTCATTGTCCTTTATTATTATTTTTCTATGTGGAAGACAATTTAAAGAACTCTCAGTGTTGCCCTCCAAGTCAATCTCTCTCTCTCTCTCTCTCACACACACACACACGCACACACACACACACACACACAAACAAAATCAGTTACATGCATTCATTTAGAGAGTAAATTCCTAAGAGTTCAGAATCTTTCTTACTCACTTGGAATGTACTTTGTGTCTCCGACCCCTATATATTCCTGCATTTTAAGAGTAGATTCAGGGACTTCCTTGGTGACACAGTGGTTAAGACTCCTTGCTCCCATGCAGGGGGCCTGGGTTCAATCCCTGGTCAGGGAACTAGATCCCACATGCATGCTGCAACTAAGAGTTTGCATGCCACAACTAAGGAGCCCACCTGCCGCAACTAAGACCCAGCGCAACCAAATTAATTAGTTAAAAAAAAAAAACTCTTTTAAAAAAAAAGAGTAGATTCAATATAAACTGTAATCCAGTGGTTGTAGTGATTTAGAAAAAGAACTAGAGTTCAATTCTGCCATTATATGTGACATGTATAAAATTTTAAATAGGGAAACAGCGAAATGTAATATTTTTTGTTCAATAAGTGCAAATTTAGTTCACACATGAACAGTTTTATTAGATTTGGATAATTAACATGAAATTTATTATTTATTCATCATTTTAAAACTAAAGAATGAATCAAGAAAATAAAATATCCCATGAATTGTATAATTTAGCAGTTCTGTTTCTTTTGCAGACATTTCAGTTTTATTAAAGTTTATTAGTTACTTGACAGTAGTTTACATACATAATTATTATATCAGACTCACAGAAGGATCAAAGTTATTGTTTTAGTTTATGATTATTATTGAATATTATTTTCTCATATTAGTGTTAAAAATTATCTGCTACTGGTGTCACATTCACTAAGTATGCCACTGCCAACATGTAGTCATAAAGTCATAAGAACAGGGGACTGAAAGGGTTGGAATTCAAACTCAGATTTCCTGATTTCGAATCAAAGCTGTTTCTGTTAATCCCTATATAAGAGAAAGTAAAATCTCTACCTTAATGCAGTAAGTAATAAGTGATAAGGATAGAACTGGGGAAAAGAGTGCCTTCAAACACAACCAGAGAAACATGAGGGTTTGGAGAGATTTAGCTCTCACAGTTCAGGCATAAAATTGATTTTATAATACTTTTTCTTATTGTGACACTTGGGATTATATTTTAGTAATATTTCTGTTTGTGTATGATAAAAAACAGTATTACTACTCCTAGATTTCCTAAAGTAGAATTCCTGAGGTAAGCTGGGCAAAATCCTTTAAGGATGGGGCCACCCTGCAAAAATCTATCTGCTGCTGCCTTGTAGTCCGAAGAAGCTCCGGGTCCAGGTGCGTGAGAAACCATGGAAGCCCTGAACACAGTGTCAGTCAGAGCTCAAGAATAAAAGTCAAAGTAATTATTGTTTACAGGGTGTCATAGAAAACATAATTTCTTTAAAGATGAACAGTAGTAAGTCCAAGAGCTGATAAAGGGCTCTGGAAATCAGTATGTATCTCTTCACTTGTAAAACGAAGGTTTGGAGTTAGATGTAGCTGGCGTATCCTCCAGAGATCATTGTTTACGTTTCTGTGGCATTTTTTTCCCCCAAAACTATAATGCAAGGAAGCGTTGAGAGAAATTGAGCTTGAAACACTGCGAATACATGTATGTTACTTTTCATTTACTTTACCTCTTGTTCCAGGTGTGATATTATGTTTTTCATTTTAAAGCAGGAGTCATGAATACATGCAACATTTTCTTGCATATTATCCTGTGCCTATGTGTGTATGTGTGTAAAAACTAGGAGAATGGATTGTGCTTTGTATCTCTCTGCATTCCTTAGTTACCAGTAGGTAAAGAAAGTCTATTTTTGGGGTGACTGCTGTTTACCCATCACTGAATGGGAATCTGGAGTGATGCTAAGCCATTGTTTGTACAAGTGAAAAGATGACAAACTGCTTATGGTGAAGTTTTGCTAAGACTCTTTTCTGGAAATGGAGAACTCATTTCAGGTTCTTAGAAATCCAGACAATTATAGAGTAAGTTCATTTAGTTCATGGATTTCAAAGTTAATGTAAAGCTCTTTTCTTTTCCCCGCTTTGCTTTCTTCAAGAAATCCTAAGAGAAACACTGGTATTTACACAATTAAAACAAAGCTTCTCTGGTTGGAATGAAGTGGGTTTGCCCATCGTTGCCCTGCTTGACTTTCTCTTCAAATTCCTGAGGCTCTGCCCGACCTAGCCTCACCCACAAGGAATCTTCAAGGACTCCCTAAGAAAATGTCCTTCCAATGCTTAATGTCCTACAGCCAATTGAAAGCCGGCGGGAGGACTCTTCCATATTACTGAAGTTTAGTGCCACATGGAAAGATAAAACCTTAGCACTGGCCTAAGACAAAGCCAAATCTCTCCAGATTTTTCAAATCACCTTTCTCAAGTAAGATGCCTTACCTGCTGAAAAGGGCATGAAAGCTTCCTTCTTGATAAGCTTCCTGGTAGAGTTAAGGAAATGAAATGCTCAGGATTAAATGTGTCTGGTTTTTCCTACTGTGTTTGATCCCAAAGCACAGAGGTCAGGGATGACCTCAGTGCCCTAGAGATAAAAGTGTTATTAGTGACAGAGATGAAACTTCTTCCTAAAAAAGTGGCTCTTTAAGATGTATGGTGACCTTGGTTGGCAATTTTTGTGAAGCAGTGTGTTCTAGAAGGAATAGGAAATGGAGAAGGGGGAGGTGGGGCTTAGGATTGAGTGTGGAGTAGTCATGTACTCAACCAAATTTTCATTCGGTGCCTACTAAAAAACACAAGCTTCGGATTCAGAACTGGCAATAATTTCTTAGTCATGTATCTGCTATGTGATAACAGCATGTTATTTAACTTTTGATAAATTCCAGTTGCTAAATTCATATGATGGGAGTTAAATAGTCCTCATTTGGTGACTCTGAGCCTTCCTGGTGGGTCTGGGGGCTCTGTGAAGGTTTGATCTTTTATCTCCAGGGGCAGTGACGGTGGACAAACTAAATTTAATAAGCCCATCAAAACAAATCCTCAGAAGTAAGCTACCCCACTTCCATAGCATGCCACATACTCTGAAACAATGTAGGGCTGTCAACAAAAGTAGTTTTAATTTTGATATGGGAAAGAGTATTCTGAAAACTAAAACTACACTAAGATAATAATAAAAGCAAAAGCTTGCCTTGAAATCGAGGGCAATGTTCACTGCTTCAGCTTGGTGAATCAGTTTCCTCTTTTTTTATTTTTTATTTTTTTTATTTTTATTTTTTTGCGGTACGCGGGCCTCTCACTGTTGTGGCCTCTCCCGTTGCGGAGCACAGGCTCCAGACGCGCAGGCTCAGCGGCCATGGCTCACGGACCTAGCCGCTCCGCGGCATGTGGGATCTTCCCAGACCGGGGCACAAACCCGTGTCCCCTGCATCGGCAGGCGGACTCTCAACCACTGCGCCACCAGGGAAGCCCTCAGTTTCCTCTTGAAGAAAGTTTTGCCATACTATCATTGTGGTTAGCTGTTTTATTACAGGAATTGGTATAGTTTTCAAGTGACAGAAAGCAATCAACTGCTTTTAAGTGTTTTGTTAAATAATATTCATCCATTCATCCATTCAGTCATTTATATGCCTGGGCATCATACATGGACTTTCTCCTTGTAGTTGTGCTAGATTATTTCCATTCCATGAAAGAGAAGACTGGGGCTCAGGGAAACAAAAGGACCTAACAGCAGTAGCACGGGGTCAGTTAGATGCCCCACAACTCCAAGGCTCTTTCTAACAAAACGCTCTACCTAGCTCTCACCAGTTCATCTCAGCGCCTCTGTGATTTTGAGCAGCACGGTGTTCTTTCCCTTTCCCCTCACCCCTCTTCTTAAACCCTTACCTTTGGAATATAGTGATTTTCAAATATAATATTTGTGGTGGTTGCACAGGGTAAGCTTGCGGGCAGGATATCAGCAAATCTTCTGTACTTCATGAATGACAGCGTCTTCGTAAGGCATTTGAGTTCGGTGTGCCATTCGAGGCACCCACGACTTTGGTGATCTCATCATGGACCTTTTCTGGATAAAACAAAGCACGGTTACAGTCTGCAGTGGGAGGCGGGTATTGAAACAGCCTCCCCATTTTCTTTAAATGTGAAAGTCAAGCCCAAGTGCTCTCTGAGTTCTGACTCATCTTTTCCCCCCACTGCTTCCACCTCCAGGCCTCTATTCTTAGGGCTCCTCTGGGGACCTGCACGTAGTGATGCCTTCAGACCATCTCAGGTTGCTTAGAGGGCAAAATCTACTTTCTTATATCACGAGGAGACTAAAGGTACAAACTATCCTCAAGGGTAAAAATTAAGGTATCAGGGCAACTCTAGAATTCTGCATTGTCCAGTCCAAGAGTTTCTGCTTCCTCTCCTTCAGACAATGCTCTGAATTTTAGAAGACTTACTCTGGGTCTTAGGATATCGCATCATGAGCAGAATCCCCCAGCACAGCGTGGAGGCTGTGGTCTCTGTACCTGCTGCAAACAGATTACTAACAAGTGCCACCAGATTGTCATCACTGAAACAGTCAGTAGATGTATCTTTCTTCTGAAAGAGGAAAAGGAATCATTAGTGATGAAATAATTTTATCCTGGGCAGCCATCACAAATAGCCTTAAGTGAATTGAAAAAACAAAGTGTTACATTCTTGCCTCAATCGAGTGGAATTTTATTTTATGAGAATGTTGTGCAGAATTTTAGGATAAAGCACATCCCAGATGTTAATAATGATACATAATTCTAAAAAATGGGAAAGTCTGTTTCTCATTTAGGAAGACTGGGAATAAGTTGTTTTTTTGTTTTTCTGCGGTACGCGGGCCTCTCACTGTTGTGGCCTCTCCCGTTGCGGAGCACAGGCTCCGGACGCGCAGGCTCAGCGGCCACGGCTCACGGGCCCAGCCGCTCCGCGGCATGTGGGATCTTCCCGGACCGGGGGCACGAACCCGTGTCCCCTGCATCGGCAGGTGGACTCTCAACCACCGCGCCACCAGGGAAGCCCAAGAGCATTGATTTTTAACTTAATGAGAACTGCGTGCAGATCCTAGCACAGACCTTCAGCATGTTACTCAACCTCTTTGAGCCTTCATTTCTTTATTTTAAACTGAGGAAAATAGTAATAATACATAAATGGTTGACTTGTTGTGACAAGTTAAGAATGAACAAATACACAGCTCCTGAAATATACTTAGAATTATACCTGGCATTTCTCATTTTTTTCCCCTCTTTTGTTCCCTGACAAGCATTTTCATTTGTTTCTGTCTGTATCCCCCTTCTGTCAGAGTTGACTCTTTCATTTTGCTGTCACTAAATTTTCTACCTTTTTATGCTACTGACTTTTAACCATGCATCTGAGAGATAACTCATTCAGTTGACTTGATCAAGAAAGAAATATCTTTCCCTTTTGTGTTAGAATGACTATGAAAAAGGAACTATATTAATAGACTGGATTGAACAATCTTTTACCTATTGTCTTCTTGATAGCAATATTTCCTCAAGTTTTTACTGGTTGCCATTATATTATATATTTACCTTTTAGTGTATCATTCTTTTTCTCCAAGGAATTAAAAATTCTTGAAAGCAAGGACTCTTCCCCTGACCATTCCTACCCCCTGCCCCCAACTATGGAATCCCCAATGTCTAGAACAGAACAGCTCCTGACACTTACTGAATTGAAACTGGTCAATAAATGCAGGAGTAAATGAATGATTGAAGTCTTCTGAACATTTTGTTTCTAAAGAGTCATTCCCAGTAACATAGAATTTGGGGAAACTGAGTGACCATGCGTATCAAATTCTGTCATTTTATGGGTAGTGCAGTTTAGACCCAGAGAGTTCAGATTTGGTAAGGGTCATGCACTTCTTCCTAATAGAGCTACGATTAGGACTTAGGTCTGCTCCTGCTGCAGTGTGTTCTTCACACCACGTGGCTTCATGCCATGATACTCAATAGATACAACGACTTGACTCCTCTGCTTGGCATGACTTTGGCTTGCTGGAACACAGTCCTAGGTAATCCTGTCTGGCAGGCACTAACGAAAACCTTGAGCCAAGTCTAAAAGAGGCAGCTGCAGGCACAGAACAAAGGGCTGTATTTCTTTGCATAAAAAGTGACTGTTAGTTTCAGTGACATCTTTTCTGTGATATCCACACTTAACAGTGTTCCCATCAACTAAGCTCTTTTTCTAAAACAAAGGACGGAGGGAGAGACAAAAAAGAGATTCCAATCAGACCAAATGGGAGCGTGTCAGGGATTAAAATGACTTGTAGCTGATTCAAATTGTTATTATAATAATAGGTAATGTAATATGTAATAGATCCTAGTGATGCTGTTATAATCCCAATATTACAAATGAAAAAAATGAGGCTTTAAGAAGTTAACCAATCTGCCCAAGGTCATGTATTTATTAAGTGAGAGAATTCAAGTTTCCTTGATTCCTGGGCTATTAATTTCTTTAATATATTGCTACTTCCCAGTATTGATTCACACATCTGGCTCTAACTAATATAGCACCTGGAAATGATGATAGCTGACCAGCAATCAAATGTTTCTTGATTGCTCTGATTCTGACTGTATAAAGAAAATTGCTGGATATACTCAACCTTATCTCCTAAGATCTGAGTGAAGAAAGCTGGGGATTTTCTGTCTATATCTGTTAACTATTGAGAGAGGAGTAATGATTTTTCTGACCATAATGGTGGATTTACCTACATCTCTTTGCAGTTCTATCCATTTTTGCTTCATGTATTTTGAAGTTTTGTTATTAGGGGCATAAATATTTAGAACTGTTATGCCCTCTTGATTGTTTTATTATTATGAAATTACCTTTTTTATAACTGTTATATTCTTTTTTATTAAATCTACTTTGTCCAATATTAATACAGCTCTCCCAGCTTTCTTGTGACTGGTGTTAGTATGGAATATCTTTTCCTCATCCTTTTACTTTTAAGCCTATTTTTGTCTTTATATTTAAAGTGCATTTCTTGAAGGCAGCATATATTTGGGTTTTGTATTCTTTATTTAATCTGATAAGGATAAGTCTTTTAATTTGAGCCCTTAGCCCATTTATATTTGATGTAATATTGTTAAGCTATTTGTTTTCTATTTATGTTAGTGTTTTTTGCTCTTTTTTTCCTGTTTTTCTCTGTCCTTTTGGATTATCTTTTTTTTTTTTAACATAAATTGATTTTATCGCCTTTGTTGGCTTATTAGCTATAAAACTGTTTTGTTATTTTAGTAGTTGCTTTAGGGATTTCGTACACACCTTTAATTTATCATTCTCTATCTTCTAGTGATATTACACCACTCCTTATAGTATAAAAACTTACAATAGTATATGTCCATTCCTTTTTCTCTGGTTTTTATGATACTATTCTTACACATTTTACTTTACATATATTATAATTACCAGAGTACATTGTTATTTTGTTGTTTAAGCATTTAATTATCTTTTAAAGCACTTAAATAGTAAGAAATTTTTTTAAAGTTGTGTATTTATCCAAATAGTCACCATTTCAAGTGCTCTTCATTCCTTTGTGTATTATGTTTCCATCTGGTATAATTTTCTTTCTGCCTGAAAGACTTCCTTTAACATTTTTTGTAGTATGGACATTCTGGTGATGAACTCTTCTATCTCTTTTTCTTTTCAATTTATCTAAACTAAAAATACCGAGAAAAAAAAAAAAAAACCAAAAAATCCCACCCAAAAAATAGTTCACCTATTTCTCCTACTCTCTACTCCCTGCTTCTAGCAACCACCAGTCTGTTCTCTGTATCTATGAACATAGTTTGTTTTTTTTTTGTATATATATTTTTAGATTCCATACAAGGAGAGATAATATGTTATTTGTCTTTCTCTATTTTCACTTAGCATAATGCCTTCGAGTTCTGTCCATGCTGTTGCAGATTACAAGATTTCTTCCTTTTTTAAGTCTCAACAATATTCCATTGTATATGTATACCACAATTTCTTTAGTCAATAGTTAAAAACTAATTTCTCAGATTTAAGACATGAACCAGAAATACAAAGAATTCCAGAAATAGGCCATCTGAGTAGAGTTTGAGATTTTTAATCAAATCGTCCAATCAATCTAAATGGTATTATTTACTACTTAAAGTGATTTTGGAATGGATAAGGCGTAAACACACCAAAAACATTCAGTGCCTCAGAGCTGGGCTACGTTTTAGGGGTGGACCTCAGGGAGAGGGGCTTTGTGCCCTGTGCCCAAGCCTGAGATTAAAAGGGCATGGAAAGCATGAGGGGGGGCAAGGAAGGGCAGCATTTGGCTGCCAACTGGGTAGTGACTCAAAAAAAGCAGTAGAGAGGAGAGAGGCCTTCTAGTCTATAAAAGAGGAAAAGGAAGAGAAATAAGGAAGAAAATTAGAAAGAAATAAAGAACAGACAGAAGGAAAGAAAGAAAAAATATTTTAGGTTCATAGACATACTATATATATAAAATATATGCATATAGCATTTTCAGATTTAAGAATATTCACATGACAAAAAAATATATTTATATACATATTCAGGTAAAAATCCCCTGAGAATCTTTAAAACAAATGAGTGGGTCCCTAACTTCATTTTCATATTCACTCCTGAACTTTACCTTATTTTTCTTGCCTCAGTATGAATTTTAGCCTAGTTTCCCTTACATAAATGTAACCTATAATCTGTATAGCCCCAACATTTAGTCACATCTGTCAAACAAAAAACCAACTGAGAAAGCAGAGACTTAGTTCAAAAGGATTATTGCAAGGCAGGGAAAGGGACTATTGTAGTAGGGTGAATGCTGCAATCATAATGAAGTCTGCAAGCATCTTAGGAGTACAGAGAGGGGTGAACAAGGCCAGGAAGGACAGGGTGCATGGAAGTGGGGTGACAGGTGGGATAGTATCAGAGAATTTTCACACCTCCCACCCCAAGCCAGCCTATTCTGAGCAGGGTTGTCTGCTGGCTCATGCTAGGTGTGGGCAAAAGTTCAGGGCTGGGTGTGGGCCAAAGTTCAGGGCTCTGGAGGAAGGAGAGAAGCTTAACACTTGTCTAACAAGTGTTTTGTTCTGATGGGTCAGTGAAATGAGTAGTTCAGGAGATAAGTTATGAGGCAAAGCATAGAAATTTGTGCCTGGCCTTGTCACAGGTAAACAAGGGGTTTTGTGAGTCTTATCTAATCATATGGGGAAAGGCTTTTTTTTTTTCTTTTTTCTTAAGTAAACTGTGAGGTTCCTTTAAACTTCCCTGTTTCCAGAAGCACAGGGCTTAGGTAAAATTCAACATTGTCAAATCCCTATTATCTAACGTTTGACATATTATTGAAAAAAATTGCTAAAAACTGAAAAAAAGAATTAGAGAATAAAGATCCACACACATGCATTCATTCACCAACTTTTTGTGGTAAGGTCAAGGGTGCACCCTTGGGTCTGCTGATTGAAATTTCCTATCTTCTTCCTGGCATAAATTACACAAAAAGTGCATTGTCTAAGATATTCAGCTTCAGATTCTTTAAATAACAGAAAGAAACTAGACAAGCAATCTGAATGAAGAATCTTTCTAGATTTTTGTGTTGTTTACTTCCCAGTCTTGATTGTTGTCTTGTTTATTTTATTTTATATGTTGCTCTTGTCTGATGCAAGGGCAATTTCTTTGTTTCTTTTTGTTGTTGTTGTTTTAGCAACTTGTCTTTATAGTCTTTCTAATATAGCCAACCTAGAAATGACCACTTTCATTCATTGCACTTACAAAACAAGTGAGCGTTGAGTTGGATGTTTTTGAAAGGTTCTATACAGGCAAGTTACTAAAAATGCATCATTCAAATAAGTATTAAGTAAACTGATACCATGTAATTGTTTGAGGTCTGGCCTTTGCTCTGAGCTTCTGGGAGGTAACCCCTGAACCTTGGAATGTCCTGCTTGATAAAGTGTATTTGTTTATCTGGGAACCTTGGGCCACCTGGATGGTCTCTGCTAATATGGTTTATGGTGTGGTCTTTGGCTGTGTGGTAATAGCTAAGTCTCTGGAGGGTAAACACTAAGGTCAGCCATGTGGGTGACTGGCCAAGTGTATGTGACAAAGCCCAAATAAAAACCCTGGAAGCCAAGGCTGAGTGATCTTTCTGGTTGCCAGTACTTCATGCACATTGCCACACATCATTGCTGCTAGTAAGCCCAGTCCACTTGACTCCACTGGGAGCAGACCACTGGAAGACTGTGTCTGGAACTTTCTTAGACCCTGTCTTATGTGCTGCTTCTTTCACCTGATTTTAATCTGTATCCTTTTGCTATTATAAACTGGAACTGCAGGCATAATAGCTTTTCTGTTTTATTTTGTTTGTTTGTTTGTTTTTGCGGTACGCAGGCCTCTCACTGTTGTGGCCTCTCCTGTTGCAGAGCACAGGCTCCAGACGCGCAGGCTCAGCGGCCATGGCTCACGGGCCCAGCCGCTCTGCGGCATGTGGGATCTTCCCAGACCGGGGCACAAACCCGTGTCCCTGCATCAGCAGGCGGACTCCCAACCACTGCGCCACCAGGGAAGCCTTGTATCTTTTTTTTTTAATGTAATTTTTTTGGCCACGCCACAGGGCTTGTGGGATCTTAGTTCCCCAGCCAGGGATCGAACCCGTGCCCCCTGAAGCATTGGGAGCACGGAGTCTAAACCACAGGACCACCTGGGAAGTTCCATGCATCGTTTTTTTTTGTTTTTTTGTTTTTGTATTTCGGCTCTACCAGGTCTTAGTTGTAGCACGTGGGATCTTCATTGCGGCATGCAGGATCTTTAGTTGAGGCATGTGGGATCTAGTTCCCTGACCAGGGATCAAACCCGACTCCCTGCTTTGGGAGCACAGAGTCGTAGCCACTGGACCACCAGGGAAGTGCCCCCCACCTTTATAAAATAGGGAATGCTTCATGAATTTGAATGTCATCCTTGTGCAGGGGCCATTGCTACTCTTCACTATATCATTCCAATTTTAGTATACGTGCTGCCCAGTCGAGCATTCAAGTAGCCACTTTAGAATAAATGTTTGTTTTTGCGGTATGTGGGCCTCTCACTGTTGTGGCCTCTCCTGTTGCAGAGCACAGGCTCCAGACGCGCAGGCTCAGCGGCCATGGCTCACGGGTCCAGCCGCTCCGCGGCATGTGAGATCTTCCCGGACTGGGACACGAACCCGTGTCCCCTGCATTGGGAGGCGGACTCTCATGCACTGCGCCACCAGGGAAGCCCTAGAATAAATGTGTTTTTTTTGAAACCTATTGACCTGCATATCCAAATGAACTCTCTGGAGACCCTCTTTTTTTTTTTTTTTTTTTTTTTTGGAGACCCTCTTAATGTCGTCTTATGATCAGAGGAATGAGGAGGACTTGGGACATCCTGGTGTCGAAAATGATTCTTTGTGATGATCATCAAGAGTGGGGACAGTGGACTTTTATAGGTGAGCTTTTTCAGAAAGCCCATTTGAAAGAGAAACTGATGCAGGTTTGAAAGAAGTCACCTATTTTATCTAGTAAAATATTTAGGATCTACAATAAATTACACTATTTTCCCAGAGCAATAACATATTAATTAATTGTTATTATAATTTTTCAGTTCTAGCATCTAGAAACTGAAGTCCTGTTAATTATGGCAGGGCCTCACTGATACTTAAGCGCATCCTGGCAAGAGACCAGGACTCCAGAGATAGAAGAAAAATCTTCAGCGTTAACAGAGAGAAAAAATTTTATGTTATTTCCCTAGAAATGGTTTTATATGACTATGTCAGTTACCTTTTTCTAAAACTGAGTTCTTCAAAACGTACCCTATAACATGAGACATTAACTTGATTTTTTTAGTAGTGAATACATAGTAACAACTTATTTGAACTGAGTATGGACTAAGTATGAGGAATGTGTGTGTATGTGTGTGTAATGTGTGTGTTTGTTACTAAAATGAATTCTAACCACCAAAGAAAAAAGACAAATGCTTTATTGTATAATAAGATTTAATCCACTGAAATTTTGTACAAAACAGACATTGGTCAGATAGCATTTGAGCTCTTATTGCAAATAGTAAACATGCAAAGGAAGTTAAGCATAAGAATATTCAAACTGTGAATGAAACATGTTGCCTGCCATATCAGTAAACAAAGGATGTTGCAGCCATTAGCCACTACCTCCTTTCTTGAGGGTGAACCCTGAAGGAGCTCAGGATGCAAACAGCAGGATGCCCACAGGCTACTGGCCCCAGATAGCTGAGGTGCGCAGCCCAGACTCTTGCATCTTCCCATACATAGAAAAGTGCCAAATTCATTAACTTGAGATGTCTGGTTGTTTTTAATTAACAGTAATCTTTTGATGTTCTGACTACTTGGTCTTTGTTGCAAAACTCCTGTATATCCTGGTTCCTCCCTTACCTCTTCCAAGCAGTCCGTCAGAACTCTCTGAGAGGCTGTCTCCCGGGCTTATGTCCTCAGAAAGTCTACCAAATAGAACACGATTCTCAACTTTTAGGTTGTGCATTTTTTTTTAGCCGACAAAACAAAGACATAACATTACTAACTAGACCATTTTTAGAATCAAGAGAGCTCAGTCAAAAAACAATCATATTACTGCTTTACATACGTACGTTTCTTTCTTATTTCTTATATAGATTTCTTACATAAATTATTGTTTCATTGGCTTCGGTTTTATAATCTTTGGGATTGAAGACATAGTATGTACATTAAGACATGATTAGAAAATGTTGGTTTCTTTGTAAATTTTCCTCTATGTGGAAAAAAAAAAGATACAAGAAAATACATGGAATGTTCACCCTGTACCTACCCACTGGCAAGAGTAATCTGGGAGTCCTGAATAGAATCCATTTGACCATCTGTTGTATGTCACATTTCTTCAATCAAACGATCATTGATGCCAAGAGACAGCACCAGATTATGTTAAAACATTTTCACACTGGACATTTGGGGCTCAGGATCTGTCCATTCTGGTCCATATTCTCACTGGATGCTGCCATCTTATTTCAAGTCTAGGCAATGGGCAAAGAGGCGGAGGCACAGGAATGGTTTTTAGGCTTCAGGTTCTAACTGGTTGCGGTTGCCACGTTCATGGAAATGACTGAACACGTCCAGTTCTGTCCTCCTAGGGACCTTAAAAAAAAGAAAAGATTAGGGCACTTTTTTATTTTTTTTTTTTTTTCGGTGCGAAAATGTTCCTCTGGGGGATTTAAAAAAAAAAAAAAAATTGGGGGTTTTTTTTTTTTTTTTTTTTTTTTTGCGGTACGTGGGCCTCTCACTGTTGTGGCCTCTCCTGTTGTGGAGCGCAGGCTCCTGATGCGCAGGCTCAGCGGCCATGGCTCACGGGTCCAGCCGCTCTGCGGCATGTGGGATCTTCCCGGACCGGGGCACGAACCCGCATCCCCTGCATCGGCAGGCGGACTCTCAACCACTGCGCCACCAGGGAAGCCCAGGGCACTTTTGATAGTTTCTTTCACTGGGCTTGTCAGAGGTTAGTATCACAACAAAGATTTTCTGTAATTATTATTCAAGCTTAGAAAAAACTGGAAATAAAAATTGTTTGAGTTGGGAAAGAATAATAAAACAAAAATATTTATCCCGCCCACCCTGACTACATTCGCTTTCCCAAACCTGTTCTCTTTGGAAATCCCATGGAACACATCCAAATATCTATCAGTCTTAAGCTTTGCAGGAAATAATTTGGGAGAAAATGTCAATGAAATAAAGAGGTAGAAACTGCAGGATGGAAAGAAGCTGTTGTTTTGTTAGTCCTAGAACCTCTTGTGTACTCACTGAAATTCTTCAACCTTGGTGCTCCACCTGTTTCGTCAACTTTTATATGTGGGGTAAAATCTCACACCACTGCCCAGGATTCTTACAGTTTTATGAGGAGCTTTTTTATTGCCCTCGGAGGAGTGCAAGGGCACTTGCCAACTAAAGTCTGTCTTTTCTTCATCTAGTTTCTGCTTTGGAAAATATCATAGCTTCTGATTTTATCTTTCTGGGCACATTTTCTCAATTTCTCTCTATAAATAGGGAGTTCAACCAATTTCATCATGGGGGTGCCACACAGACATCTAGACATGAGGTGAGCAAAACTTTCCCTAGTGTAGTCATCATGTACGTCCTTAGAACACTATATAGTACCTCCCAATAAACAGAATCATCATAGCAGTCCTGGTCAGCTGGTTGTCCCCAGATAGGTATCTTTAGAATCAAACCTGTGAAAGTGGGGAGAAAATAAGTCATGTTATGATGCTGAAGAGGAAAATCAACTTGCAAAGTAATTAAAATACTGTTGTAAAGTCATCCCCTTGAGCTTACATGATTACTGTCAGAAGTTTAGAAAAACTTTAAATTTACCAATATTTATTATCATCTATTATGCTGAGAGCATGAGATATAAACATATGTTTACTTTTTATGCTCACCTGTGACTAGCCCTCCAACAAGTGCTGTTCCGATGGAAGAACCTAGCGCAGCTGCCTGCATGGCCATGGCAGACCTAGGAGGCCAAAAAAATTCCATTGTTTTTCCAAGCCAGCAAACAAAGCTCATCTCCTGAGGGCATGCATGCCTGCCCCTTCCAGGCCAGAGTGCATCATTACATACCAGCAAACAAACATTTGTTACAAGTTTTCTTTTATCTCATATATTTATTTTCTTTGAAACTCTTGATCAACGTTCACAAATTCTTATAAGCACTTAAACAGGAACTACCTTTTTCTTCAGGAATGATGAAAAGATCTTCCTCAGATTCAATATATATGTGTTAGCACACGGTATTTGTTTTTCTCTTTCTGACTTACTTCACTCTGTATGACAGACTCTAGGTCCATCCACCTCACTACGAATAACTCAATTTCATTTCTTTTTATGGCTGAGTAATATTCCATTGTACATATGTGCCACATCTTCTTTATCCATCCATCTGCCAATGGACACTTAGGTTGCTTCCATGTCCTGGCAATTGTAAATAGTGCTGCAATGAGCATTGCAGTACATGACTCTTTTTGAATTATGGTTTTCTCAGGGTATATGTCCAGTAGTGGGATTGCTGGGTCATATGATAGTTCTATTTTTAGTTTTTTAAGGAACCTCCGTATTGTTCTCCATAGTGGCTGTAGAGAATGGACTTGAGGACATGGGGAGGGAGAAGGATGAGCTGGGATGAAGTGAGAGAGTGGCATGGACATATATACACTAGCAAATGTAAAATAGATAGCTAGAGGGAAGCAGCCCCATAGCACAGGGAGATCGGCTCGGTGCTTTGTGACCACCTAGAGGAGTGGGATAGGTAGGGCGGGAGGGAGACGCAAGAGGGAGGGAATATGGGGATATATGTATACATATAGCTGATTCACTTTGTTATATAGCAGAAACTAACACAACAATATAAAAGAATTATACTCCAATAAAGACTTTAAAAAAAAAAGAGATCTTCCTTAGAGGGTTTAGTATTTTCTAAAAATGTGGTACGAGGTTCTGATTCATTCAACAACTACTTATTGGGTACTTGCTTTGTGCCAGCTTCCCTTCTAGGCACTGAGGATGGAGCAATATACAAAACAAATGTGAGCAGCCATCTCTCCTTACTTCATCCCCCCAGAAACAATTGTGATGAAATAAAAAATCAGAAAAGCTAATTTTACCAGGTATTGTAGGGACAACTCACTGAAAATATTAAAGTGCATCTATATCTTAGAAGTAGTTACCTTAAAATTTAATGAGTGAAAAATTCCTTATAATTTGGGGAATAGAAGAATGTGATAAAAAGCTATAGAAATGCATAAGGGTGTCAAATGAACTAGGAGTGTGGGAATCTCCTTAGCACAGTGCCTCACTCTTAACAGGCAATTAACAAATAGTTGAGTTATTGCAGGAAAGCAAACCATTGAACTAGGAGAATGTGTGGTTTCTTCCTCATCCTTCAGGGAGAAGAATGTACTTAACTCAGATTCCTTTCTTTCTCTTTATCTGAAGGGTTTATGATTTTTTTTCTACTAAAGAAAAATTTGTACGAGTAATATATGATCATTGTAAAAATTTCAAAACCACTAATTAAGAAGGGAAAAAGTTTAATTTCCCTCCAATCTTATCAGTATAAACATGTAAAATATAAGCAAGTATTTTTATAAAAATGCAATCATGTCATGATACTGATTTTCCCATTAAATCTTAATGTTTTTTCATGTCAGTAAATGTAGATCTGGGTCATAACTTTAATTACTAGAGTATCACACTGTACAGATATACTGTAATTATAGTTCTATAGGTTGGGTATTTAGGTTGCTTCTGATGTTTCATATTTTTAAATATGCTGTGAGAATATATCCTCTTAGGAATATGCTTATGGACTTGTCCAATAATTTCCCTAAAATAAAACCTATCTAGAAATGGGATTATCAGTAAAGGTTTATATTCTTCTTAAGGGCTGTTCCAAATAGGACCTTGTATAATTTATATCCCCATGTTTCCACTTTAGCCACCATTCAATATTATAATTTAGGGGCTTCCCTGGTGGCGCAGTGGTTGAGAGTCCGCCTGCCGATGCAGGGGACACAGGTTCGTTCCCTGGTCTGGGAAGATCCCACATGCCGCGGAGCGGCTGGGCCCGTGAGCCATGGCCACTGAGCCTGCGCGTCCGGAGCCTGTGCTCCGCAACGGGAGGGGCCACAACAGCGAGAGGCCCGCGTACCGCAAAAAAAAAAAAATATTATAATTTATTAAATCTTTATCAATTTGATAACTGAAAAATGGATCATTTGTTTTAATTTGCATTTCTTTGATTACTAGCAAGGTTGAATATTTAATATGTGTTTAACTCATCTGATTTTCTTCTTTTGTAAGCTGCCTGTTAATTTTACCAGCATCTGCCAAGATCTTTTACAAGGTATTAAAAGATGTTTTTGATGAAAGTTATTCCATGATAAAATAGGCTTGGAAAACACAGAGTTAGACAAAATTAACAGCACTGTTAGAGTAAAGCTGCCATAACTTGAAAAAATGTCCCTTAAGTATATTAACTTCTCCTTGTTCTATGCTTACCAAGAAACCCGATTTGCATTGTAATATTCTGAATAGACACATGTGAGTAAATAGATTTGGCTCTTGTACAAATGTATTTTATCTGCTGTGTGAAATATGTGTGAATTTTACCCACACATGTGAATGGGCCTTCCAAGGCTTGCCCCTCTCAACGCCTCCTGAGTAAATTAAGAAGTTGCTAAACCTGTATACCCAAGGATTGGACTCTTAACCATGAAACCTACCCCAAATCTGGCCACCCAGCAAGACCCAGCCTTTGAGGGCCAGACAGACAAGTTTTATCGCATCTATGGAACTGATCCAGGCATGATGCTCAAGAATTCCTCTATTTCTAATCCTGAGACACCTCTTAAGTGTGTGTGCAGAACGTTTACACACTATAATACTTAGGAGTTGAACTATTTATCTCAAACTTTTGTCATGCTTGATTTGCATTAAAATACATCAGTGTTTGGTCTCAACACTCTGTTGGGTCCTGGAAAGAACTAAAAGAAGATGTGATATTTCTGGGGTTGTCCTCCAAATTTACAAAAGTAGTAAAAAAAATAATAATAATAAAACAACAGAAGAAATGGGTCACCTATACACATGAAGAGGAAGCAAATTGTCTATTCAGTAGAAAATATGATGAAGCAAGTTTTTCAAATATTTATCATTACTGGTCTTAACATGGTAATATTTTAATCTGCTAAAATGGAAGAGAAACACTTTCTTTTCATATTATATAACTCCAGCCAGTGGACTTGTTGAGACATCATCAAACACATTCACCTTTTCCTCATGTTTTCAATCAAAAATTGAGCATTTTGATTCCTCCTTCCTTACTCCCTGAGTGATCTGAACTCTACAATTTTCCTAGCTGTTTTGCATGGATGACATTCATATCAAATTGTTCCAATCTTGTTGCATAAAATTACAACTGATGGCTTATGGCATCACTTCCATTCTCCTAAATTTGACTGATGGCTGTTCTTTCTCTGGCCACTTGGGGAAGAATCTAAGTCTGTTAGAGCCTAGAAGGGATTTCAGAGAATAAATAGTACAAGTCTCTCATTTTACAGATGAGAAAACTTAGAACCAGAAATGCTGAGTGACTTGTCAAAAGCCACTTAACTAGGTAGCAAAGTTGGAACCATATGCCAGTCTTTCTGATTCCCCAGATCCAAATGCTCTCCACATTATGCTAACTCATCCTTCTTTGTGTGGATTGGATGCAAAGGTTGCCAGTTCATCATATATGCTCCATATGCTTGATTTTGGTAGGACCAAGTAAAAGAGTAAGCCTACTGTAATCTGAATGTGATGATCAAATTGTCCTATCTGCAATGAGACAGTTGCCTATGATAGAGAAATTTAAATAAACACGTTAATTAAACAAAAAAAAAATTAATAATGCTAGTTAAGAAACATCTTCCAATACAATTCTTTTATCTTGGTTGTGTCTCTTTGGCTTCAATAAGAACAGTACTTACGAACTGTGGTCTGGACTGCTAAAGAAAAAGCTCTCTCATCACTGGGTTTCTCTAAGAATAAGAGAAAACAGCACTTGACCTTGGGGAACAGGAAAACCCATTCTTTCACTCACGTGTCAGCTGTCTCCAAGGCTATGAACACAATGCTGGCGAGGCCTCCAATCACACCAGGTAAGCCGTGTAGGTTATGGACCCCACACGTATCGTGGATCCTCAGTTTAGTAGTGAAAAATGGCTAAAATTGTAAAAAGAGGAAGCTTTATTATTTTGTTAGCTATAGAGAGCTGTGTGACTGAAGTCAATGACCATGCAGGAAAATTTTTATCTGCAGGCCAGTTCCCCATCTTTATCTGACACCTGCTTACATCAAAGAATCTGAATACACTGGTGGCAAAACTGCTCATTTCAGTCTTAGGTAGATAGATTTGAAGGTGAGTGACTTTAACTCCTACTCATTCTTACCTACTGATGGTATCCTAAATCCCATGAATAGGGCTCAGAGTCCTTAATTATACAAAACAAACATCAACAACCACAAAACCTTTAATGGAACTGCCCTGAGGAAAGCAATACAAGTATGTTCAGTCCATACTGTTATAAGTAACTGATATAAACAAAAGAAAGCAAGAAAGAGTAGAAACCACTGGAACACTGACATGTTGAATGACCCAAGGAGAGGTGCTTAGGAAAGGACTTTTCGTAGCTTTTCTCTGCTGGTGGGATGCGAGAAGAAGATGGGGCAGATCCAAAGTTTGACTCAGAGTGTCTTGTTAATACTTACAGTCAGAAACTTGAACCCAAACACGGAGACCACTCCTGCAATGCTCCCAATGATCATAGCATAGTATGGGGTATTTGCCATGTCTGCAGTAGTGCCCATAGCCACTCCTCCAGCAAGGGTTGCATTCTGAATGTGAACCTGTGTAGGGCACAGAAATGTGAGTGAGGTGAGAGGAAGGAGGAGGAGTTCAGAAGGACTGTAGCAATCGTGGGTTCAGTGGATTCCATACACCACACATTCTTCAGTTGGGAGGGTTATGGATTCGTTCTTTTTTTTTTAATATTTTTGGGGAATGGACTTTTTATTTATTTTTAAAATTTTTATTTATTTGATTGCGCTCAGCCTTACTTGCGGCAGGCAGTCTCCTTAGTTGCGACTCAAGGGCTCCTTAATTGTGGCATGTGAACTCTTAGTTGCGGCATGCATGTGGGATCTAGTTCTCTGACCAGGGATCAAACCCAGGCCCCCTGCACTGGGATCATGGCGTCTTAACCACTGTGCCACCAGGGAAGTCCCAGGATTCCTTTTTAAGAAGAAGGTCCTTTGTAATTTCAGAAGGCGTTTCTTCCCAGCAGTTGACACTTGGTATCCTTGCTGTAGGGTTCTTTGGTCATGCATGAGAGATCAGGTTAGTAAGACCAGTGTGGAGAGGGATGTGAGGAAATCAAAAGAAGTTGTAGTAGGAGGGTGGGAATATACAGCAGTTATTCTGGCAGTGTTCTGCCTCTTTATGCAGCTTTGGAATGCATTTGTGGTTACCGTGAACTGAAAGAAGCCTGTGGCCACTGTGTGCTTTTGCAGAGTCCATGATATTCCCATAATCAAAGAGGGGATTTAGAGACATTGAAATGTACACATTACACATCAAAGAAAACAGCTTTTGCAAGTGTCACTCTTCTGAGAACATTTGAGGGTGGAGGAAAGAGTAACCAGTTTCCATTTACCAGAATTCCTCAGAAAAATCATATTCTGATTGTTCTGCCAGAGGAAGACAGGTTATCAGTGCTTTTGAAAGAGAACCACTGAGCTGTACATGTACGATTGCTTCTTTTTATTGTTTTCAGTTTTTTCTCATGAAACAATTTGTAGAGAACAGAAATACATGTCCTTAGCTATGCTTAGAAATATTTTAGTGGGACTTCCCTGGTGGTGCAGTGGTTAAGAATCCACCTGCCAATGCAGGGGACACGGGTTCAAGCCCTGATCTGGGAAGATCCCACATGCCGTGGAGCAACTAAGCCCGTGCGCCACAACTACTGAGCCTGTGCTCTAGAGCCTGCGAGCCCAACTACTGAGCCCGTGTGCTACGACTAGTGAAACGCCTCGAGCCCATGCTCTGCAACAAGAGAAGCCACTGCAATGAGAAGTCTGTGCACTGCAATGAAGAGTAGCCCCCGCTCGAGGCAACTAGAGAAAGCCCGCACGCAGCAACGAAGACCCAACGCAGCCAAGATAAATAAATTAATTTTTAAAAATTTTGAAAAACAAAGTAATATTTTGGTACAATATCTTTTTTCTCCCTCAGCTCAGAAAGGAAGAGTGGCTGATCTGAGGATTATTCCTTCACTGATATTTCTTTAAGCTCTTAGTCAAGAAACTCAAAAGACTATTTTGGGGGAGATATAAAAAAAGTTTGATTTTGAAATAACTTTAGACATGTAGCAGTTAAAAAAATATTGCAGAAGGTTTCCATATATACCACACCCAGTTTTCCCCAATGTTAACGTCTTACATCACTGTAGAACTAGGAAATTAGCATTGGTGTAATATTATTAAATACCTTTTTGAATTTCACCAGTATCCCCACTGATATCCCTTTTCTTTTCCAGAATCCTATTCAAGATCCCACATTACATTTAGTTGTTATTTCTTTGAGAGAAATATCTGCTGTTAGAAAGTCAACTTGCATTCCCCCACTCTCTTTTTTTACTCTTGTAGAAATTCCTGTTTCTAAGAAAGATTTTCTAAGAACTTGGGGACAGTTAGCTCTATCATTAAAGAAATATGCTTCAGATCTTTCATTTTTGCATAATTATATTCCCTACTAGATTTGCCAGAGTACACATTTGAAGAATAAAGGAATGTTATTTTCAGATTATTCTCCAAGGTCTGCAGTGTTGTGATTTGTTTGGGCAGCTCAGCAGTGATGCAGAAGTGAACTGGTCATAAGAGCAGCCATCAGGGTTGCTTAGCGAAAGTTCCATGGGGGTTAACATGGCACTTACCATATGGAGCTTGCCTCGGCTGTCAAGAAGGCTGGAGCATGCATAGGCTGTAACCACGCTGGCGGCAAGAGAGAAGTATGTGTTTACGATGGCCATGTACTGGTTCTTTCCAGCATCAGCGATGGCCGAATTAAAGCTGGGCCAAAATACCCATAAAAAAAGAGTCCCTGTAGTAAATCACAAAAAGGGGTATTAGTTCTGAATATGGAAGGCAGTCCAGGGGAAGCCATTTGCCTTGGGCACTGACAAGATGTCTTTACTTTTATGCTTTGTTATCTAAGAGTTAGGAGAAAATAGGGGTATTCCCTTGCATCTGACCAAATAGACAAAAATCAGGCAAGTTCATCCCAACTCACCAATCATTGCAAACAAGTCCGAGTGGTACACAGACTCTTCATTGCGATGCCCTTCTTTCAGGCTTGATCGATATAAGATGCCTGCTACAGCCAAACCAAAGTAGGCCCCAAAGGCATGGATGGTCATTGATGCTCCAACATCAGAGGCCTGAGGGTGGCAAAACATTCATGTAAATAGAGGTGAAACTCACTATAGGAGGGAGGTCAATGAAAGAACTGCTTCATGGGTTAAAGAAAAAGAGATCAAGAAAGAGAAAAAATGTGTCAGAGAAAGGGAATAAAACAGGATCAGGAAAAACAAAAAAGTGCAAGCATTGGAGCCACACAGAACTGACTTTCAATCCTAGGTCAGGTACTTCTCTGATGTGACTTTAGTCAAATTACTCTACTTCTTTGAATCTCCAGTTCTGTAAAATGGGGAAATGTTACCCAGCTAATACAGTTTGTGGTAAGATTGAGCTGGGACCATATTTTTCAACTGTTAGGTCCTTAGTGGGCACTCAATACATTTTAGGTTACTTTTCCAGGTTAGGGAGATTCTCAGTGAAATATTATGCATTGCACTTGACACAAAACAAACATGATTTTTGCATTCACTTGACATTGCAGTAAAAGCTCACTTCATTGTAACTCAAAGACTTGAAGGTTCAAGAAGCTTCACCCTGCAATGATGATATGAAAACCAGCTGAGGGACTTCCCTGGCAGTCCAGTGGTTAAGACTCTGTGCTTCCACTGCAGGGGGCACGGGTTCGATCCCTGGTCTGGGAACTAAGATCCCACATGCTGCTCAGTGCCGCCACAAAAAAAAAAGAAAAAGAAAATGAGCTGAGGTCCAAGATTCACTTGAAGAAGCGCATTTTAGGTCCCTCTTCAGGACACAATGGATTTGATCCAGTTTTCTACATTTCTTGTCTCTAGATGGAAAGTTCAGTGTGCCAAACCCAAGGCATTGCTCTGTACTTATTAAAGTAGGAAAATGATACAAATTTATTAATTTATTTACATTTTCATGCTTGATAAACTCCTATATACCTTTCAGGTCCAGCTTAGCTGTCACTTCCTTGGACAATTCTTCCTTGATTCCACAGTCTAAGTTAGATCTTTTAGGTATACTCCTTCAGAGCCGCTCTATTTATTTTTTCAAAGCACGTGTTGCAATTTATAGTAATATTTTTGTGTATGTGTGCGTGATTCTATAGGTAGATGGTTGAATGTATGATCATTTGTTGGATGTCTGTCTCCCCCACTAGATTGTAAACCCTATGAAGACAGAGACCTTAACTATTTGTTTGTCACTGAATCACCAACACATGACACCTAGAAAGTTACCAAAAGTATTTGCTATTGAATTACATGTTCAATAGAGGCATAAATAAAATACTGGAGAGTGCCCAGAAATATTCTATTTATTTTCCTTGGGAGAATCAATGAGATTTTCACGGAGGAGAAGAAATTTCATCTAAGCTGTAATAAAAGGCTTTGAAAGAGCTATTCAATGAGTAGTTGAAATATAAATAGGAATTGATCATTGATAGAAAATGTATTTTAATAAAAAGAGTTGTAGAGCTAGAAAATTCTGGATTTGAATCCAGATTCAGGCAAGTAAGTCATTTAGCATCTGTGATCATCAGTTTTATTGTGTATAAATAGTAACATCATAATACCTACTTTACACTGTTGTGGTGATACTGCAATTAAATAATGTTTATAAAACTCCCGGTTTACAGTAGGCACTCAAATGATGACTATGAGTACTATTTGCTATGGTATCACTGTCACCAAGGTTTGTCCCTGAATATAGTGGGCATCCAATACATGTGTTGTGGTGTTCAAAGCTAGGTAAGTATCACTAGAACACTTACCCCAAATACCTCGACAACCAGATATTCATTGACAGCAAAGACAGCAATTTCTAAAATTGTCATGGTCAGCATTTGCATTGGACTTGTTTTTCCCAGGACAACTCCAAAAGAAATCAGAACTGCGGCTGTACTGAAGTCTGCATTTATCATGCTGAGGGAAGAAGAAAGAAGACATTGAAGAATAATGCACACCCCACATATATGAGTTGTAATGAACTACAGCATCACCCTGTCCAGAGTTCAAGGGCCCTCTCCCCACCTGTCCCCATCAGGTGCTTCTCCCAGGCCTACTTTTATCCTCTCCCACGTCCTTGCCCACCCCCACCTCCAATTAACATACAATCTTTAGTTGCTCTCACATTTCCTTTAACCTACCTGTTCTTTACCTCATTTAGGGTTTTACTTTAATAAGGTAAAGGAATAATTATTATTATTATTACCTTAATAAGGAAGGAATAATAATTTTATGGAAGGAGATTTCTCATACCCTTAAGGTCAAATCATAGTGGATATAGACATGAATGTATGGTCCAGCTCAGTTGAGCAAGGCATTGATTTAGATCCTTGGATCTCAACGATCTTCTATCATGGAAAGGAAACAATTTGCAAGCTAGTTCAGAGGCTGGCTGTCAAGAGACTAAGCAGAGAAACAATTGCTCTGAAAACACAATGGTTGGAAAATAAGGGGTGCTCACTTTTTGATTTCAATGTGGAATTTCTCTCCATGGCTCTGCAGGATCCCCTGTGCAATAGTGCCCCACTGGAGGCCCAGAGCAGCAATGAGTAGGTTGATGCCCATACTGCTGAAGCCATATTTTCGCAAGAAGGTCATGAGGAAGCCAATCCCAGCAAATACCATAACATGCACATCTTGGAAGACTGCAAAAGAGCAGAGGAAAAAAAATCTGCATAAGGGGACCACTGAGAAAGTGTTACATCATAGCATATTCCATTTACTAAGTGCTACATTCTTTTCAGAAAACACTACAAAGAGAATGTTAACTGGGCTGCCAAAGGCTGGGTTCAAGTGACAGCTTGGTTACTTAGCAGCCAGGAGACCTTGGGCAAATTATTCAGTGTCTGAGCCTTTTCTTGGAAGACTATGCACTATCATACCAGTGTGTCTTTCATCCTCTCCCTGAAGAGTTTTCCATTACTTTCCACCTGAGGAAAACTTTGCAAAACATAGTGCAAGTATCACCCGCTCTTGCAGACTTTCCCAATATTACCAGGGAAAATTAATATTTCCTCTTGTCTTTTCCAAACCTCAGCTTTAGCATTTGTCACATTGCATTACCATTTATTTAGCACGTATCACACTGTAATAGTTATTTGGTGAGGTGTCCATTGCCTGCACTAGATTGTGAGTTTCCTGATTGAAGGGATTAGGGCATACTCATCCTTTGCTCCCCTGAATCTGTCATAAAAGCGTGCATATAGGAAAAGAGGCAACATTGACTAAATGAATGAGCTGCTGTCTTTATCTATCAAATGTGTATAATAGGACCAGCCCTGGAAATCTTACTAGATCATTATTCAAGTCATATGGGATAATGTCTTCATTAACACTTTCTAAGCCAACGGAAGGAAGGCTGTATCCTCTTGAGGAACAGATACTTGACTTGGTTCTGGAGATGTAGGCTGATATCCCCCAATTGTATAACGTGACTGTGAGACCTTGGGCAAGTCACTTATTCTCTGGGAGCTTCAGTGTTCTCATCTGCAATACTGCAAAAGCTATATTTCACATTTCCTGGGGCTGTAGGGAGTGCTGCCAGGTGACAGCTCTCCCTTCCCTCTGGGAAACACTCTTGTCTTATACAGATCACAGGCCTTCCCTTGGGGAGCCTGAGCGCAGTGACTGGTTGACATGTGCATCCCCTTGCCTCGGGAGAGGGCCACCTGAAGCTAGACAATCCCAGTCTCAGAGTTTCTGGTGGGGTCAGCTGAGGCTTCTCTCTCTGCCCAAACACTTCTGCTGCAGGTGTTGATCATAAGACACTCCCCAATAACCTTCTTTCAGGCTAATGTCGCTCTTAGAGTCTGTAGCACCTTCCCTTTGGGCTCCCCTCGTCTCTGTAGAACTGTCCTGACTCTCTCCCCAACACAGCTTGCATACTACATTTTTTTCAAACTTTTCAGATTAAATCCGATCAACTAATCTGTGGCAGTGATCACAAACCCGGAAGTGGATGAAGAGGCTGTCTTTCCAAAGATTCCCAGTATTTGAAAAGGGCTGGTCGGAGCTGTGGGGACTTACCCTACCATCTTACTCTGTGACAAATACCAGGACAGACAGAAGTTGGCATCATAGACTGAATTACGAGGTTCCTTTGGTGGTCTAGAAGCTAGTCTCACTTATATATGAGTGCTGTAAATGTAAGAGAATGAGAAAACCAGACCAAACTTGCTGATTCAGGTACACACAGTGTCATCATTCTTTCGACTCCATCCATGCAGTGAGCCTTTTGGTCATTTTATTTGTTGGTGCAACCTCCCAAGACAGTCAGTCTGAGGAGGGTGAAAAAGGAAAAAGATTTCTGAAGATTCCCTCTCATTAGCAGCTTTGAGGGAGGTCTCAGAGAGGAGAATGCTGCAGTCTTTTTTTTTTTCCTAGTGAGATAATGCCTATTGGCAATAATCTGACTTACACCCGCATTCTGGATGCCCACCCTCATCTCATATCTTTCCAGAGAACTTCAGAATTGGGATTTTACCTGACCTGCCAATGGGCAACTGTCAACTAACATCAACCTGTTTGATTTTGGAAATATAGGTGACCACATGCATTTATCTATTTTTACAGATTGTTTTACCACCATTTAAATTTTTTATATAAACATTTGATTTAGATCATAGACTAAGTTGGAGTGGAGCTCAGAGAGTATGCGTGACTTACTGTTTATGATTTTCCTAGACCTTTCTGCAACTCAGTTTTCTCCTCTTTAAAGAACAGTTTGGATTAGATGAAGCCCAAAGTCTCTCCTAGCTCTATAAGTTGTTTCATTTATTTTATTTTGTTTTTAGGTCAGGACTCTAAGATCCAGAGAAGTTAGGTGAGTTGTTTATAATCACAAAACTAAAATAAAAATAAGAACCCAGGCTTACTGTCTTCACTGTTTTTTTTTTATTACGCCAAGTTGTTTTTCTAAACGTTCTTGTTTAGAAAACTCTTTTTCCTCCTGTCATCAGCTGATTTTAAAGTGTGCAGTAACCAACTAATTTAAAAATTGTTTTAACTCATTTTTCAATGTCTCACACTGGGAGTAATAATTATTCAGATTCTATCCCCCTCTTCCTTTGTTGGAAAACCAGACGTTATATAGAGGGAGGAATTTCTTGTATTAACAGTGCTCCACTGTTTCCCACCCCTCCCCCAAATCTAATTCTTGTTACTGCTTTTCGCCACAAGGGGGCTTTAAGAACCTCATCTAAGAGAGCTTACAAAGTTGAGAAGGCTCTTGACAAATAATGATTCTGTATAAGGTATGGATAAAAAGGTTTATAAACAGGATTATGTATTGTCTTTCATCCTGCACTAGGAATTTTTTTTTGAGGGTGGGGACAAAGGAGAGGGTCATGAGTTTAGTTTTATGGTGCAAGACTCTGCCTTTAAAGGAATTAAGTATCCTCTTCATAGAAGGAAAAAGGGATTTCTTTAGTGATTGGAACTTTTGTGAAGTCTTCTGACAGGTTTTAAGGACTTCCAAGACTTGTCTAAATCAGATATTCTCAGTAGCAGGCAATTTTTTAAAATTGAAGTATAGTTGATTTACAATACTGTGTTACTTTCAGTATAAGGCATAGTGATTTGCCTTTTTTTTTTTTCCAGATTATGTTCCATTATAGGCTATTACAAGATATTGGATAACATTCCCTGTGCTATATAGTAAATCCTTCTTGCTTATTTACTTTATGTATAGTAGTTTATATCTGTTAATCCCATACTCTTAATTTGTCCATCGCTGTTCCCTTTCCCCTTTGGTAACCATAAGTTTGTTTTCTATGTCTGTGAGTCTGTATCTGTTTTGTATATAGATTCATTTGTATTATTTTTTAGATTCCACGTGTAAGTGATATCTTATTGTATTTGTCTGTCTCCGTCAATAGCAGGCAACTTTAGCCTCTAAAGTAAACTTGGCAACGTCTGGTATTTTTGTTCTATATTTTACTTCACATTTATCTTGGACTAGGGTATCTTTTAAGCCCTGATAACTCAATATCTTTGAAATGCAACTGATGATTCCAACTCTCCCTCTCCCACCACCAACCAACAGAAAAATGAAACAGAACCTTCTTTCTCCTCTATTTCCTGTATACGGGTGCTGCCTAGAATGTCCGCCCCATCCCACCTCCAACACTTTTTCTTTTTTGGCCATGCCACATGGCTTGTGGGATCTTACTTCCCTGACCAGGGATTGAACCCGGGGCCCTGGCAGTGAGAGTGCTGAGTCCTAACAACTGGACTGCCAGGGAATTCCCCTATACTCAACACTTCTTTACCTGACATACTTCTAGATGACCCTCAAGAACCAGATGCTCTGCACAGTGTCGCCGGGCACAGCTGTAAGATTTTGCACGTCCCTCTGGTTTTATTTCATTTGTTTATGTGCTTGTCTGTGCCCGTTTATCATCAATTTTTCTTTGTTTCAGTGTGTTATAATCTATTACCATCATACCATTATTATTTTTAATGCTCTATTTATCCCCAATTTGGCTAGCTGGTGCTCTTTCAAGTAGGATCTTGTGTTCTCTTGGCATGCCCCCATTAGTCTTTATACACTTGGCTTACCTTGAGCTTTCTTTGCCCTGACCTGGAATGAGCCTCTGAGTGGAAAACGGTAGTTAGAAGGCAAGATATGGGTTCTATTTGTGCTCATTGCTTCCAGTCCTTTTAAGTAAACAAAATGAGTCAACTCAAAGGCAGCATACAGGAGGCTGGTATCTTATTGTTAGATTATAAAACACAGCATGTTAATTCAAGCATTGTATCACTTAGGATCGCAGCAAACAATTTCCTAGGAATCATTTACCCTGCACTTTTTGTAACCTTTTGCCTGTCACGTATATCTAGATTTGCTGAATCTTTTGTAATAAATGAACTGAATGAGGAATTCCCTGGTGGTCCAGTGGTTAGAACTCGGTGCTTTCACTGCCCTGGCCTGGGTTCAATCCCTGGTCAGGGAACTAAGATCCTGCAAGCCGTGTGGTGCAGCCAAAATAAATAAATAAATAAATATATAAATGAACTGAATGATATCTGAATAAAATAGGAGCATATTCTTAAATTGGGATTTTAAAAATAAATCATCGTACTAATCTGTTGCTGGTATTGAAATTCATAAAATAATTTCTAGTGCTGTGTACATTCGTTGCCAGTTTACCTATATCTTCAGTAATTCTTCAAGTGTGATCTGCAGACATCTTGGGCATCTTGGAAACACTTTCAGGGAATCTGAGGTTAAAATTATTTTTATGATAATTCTAATTCAGGGTGTTATTTGACTTTTTCACTGTGTTGATATTTCCGCAGATGATGAAAAACAATGGTATAGAAAACTACTTGTACTTTAGCATGAAGGAAAGCAGTGGTACCAAACTGAATTAGTAGTCTGGTATTCTTCATGAAAAAAAAAAGCCAGTTTTACTTACAGATTCCTTGATGAATCAGTAAAAATTATTAATTGTAACTATTGACCCTCTCATACATGTCTTTACACGTAAAGCACTACTGAAACATGATGGTTGTCTCAGAAAAGAAAAAGCACGCTTGTTATTGTTTGAGTTATGAGCTGAGTGAGCAACTTTTCCACAGAACTCCATTTTTTGTTTTTTGGAAAAAAGATTGATATAAACTATGGTTTTTCAAATGGGTATTAACTTTTTCTGAAAAATGAACGAAGTGATGTTGTGATTTCAATGAAAAGAACTCACAGTATTTGTTGCCAGTAATACATTTTGAGTTTAAAAAAAAACCTTAGAATTCCACCAGAAACTAACACAACATTGTGAATCAACTATACTTAGTTAAATAAGAAGTAAATTAAAAAATTAGAAGTAAATTAAAAATTAGAATTTCAGAAAATTTATGTCTGCCACTACAAGCTTGTCAGCTTTCTGAAACTTCTTGGGGTTTCTGGTGAGATTGTTGGTGATATTAACAAGTATCCTTTTTTGATATTATATAATGAAATATGTCAACATTTGGAGTATCTGCATAACTGTGAATCAGTATTTTTCAAATGATCAGTGTAACAAGATCACACATGGGATCCATTCAAAGTTCAAGATAGACTAACGGGGGCTTCCCTGGTGGCACAGTGGTTGATTGTCCGCCTGCCGATACAGGGGACACGGGTTCGTGCCCCGGTCCGGGAGGATCCCACATGCCGCGGAGTGGCTGGGCCCGTGAGCCATGGCCGCTGAGCCTGAGCGTCTGGAGCCTGTGCTCCGCAACAGGAGAGGCCACAGCAGTGAAAGGCCCGCGTACTGAAAAAAAAAAACAAAAAAAAAAAACGACTAATGGATTCTAATGTTTAACAGAGGACATAAAGTTCATTGATGTGGTTTTAATGTCCTGTAGGCATTAAAGACCTTGTGTTTGTAGAATCTCTAGTAACATGTTAACAGCCTTCAAGGAGCCTTCTCCTTAAACTTTACTTTTCTCTAGTCTTGCTATGTGTTAGCAAGGATTAGTTGACAGTCACAGCCAAACGTCATTCCTTTAACAAATTATTTGCCTCAACAAACTGGCCAACACTTTGCTGGGTGCCATGAAGGCCAAAAACCATGGAGTGTATCTAATTCCTCAAATGAGTTTCTCTGAGGTCCATCATGACATGCAATGTGATATTCAGGTGTGTTGCCCACTTCCGTAGTTGTGCCCTGGGATGGGAGCAGATGCCAGGATTGTGTGATATCGCCCCTTTCTCTGCATTGCATAGTGAGGAATGCAAGAGAGGAGAGAGATGAATAAAATTATATCCTATTGAATTTATTTTAAATATAAATTAAGGTCCTACTTTATTTATTTGTGAAAAATTCATAGCTTTCACCACACTGCAACTGAGAACTGGTGAAAGTCCCTGTGAGCTTCTTAGGCAGGAAATGAGCCTCTTCTGTGCTTGAACCCCTGAACTTGGCACCGTCCATGGTGCTGG
The DNA here is from genome assembly GCF_003031525.2 of Neophocaena asiaeorientalis asiaeorientalis. Taxonomy (NCBI): domain Eukaryota; kingdom Metazoa; phylum Chordata; class Mammalia; order Artiodactyla; family Phocoenidae; genus Neophocaena; species Neophocaena asiaeorientalis. The sequence continues at coordinate 14,327,180 of NW_020175393.1, forward strand.
GTAGGTGCCCCCAAATATTTGTTGACCTGACTTGAACTTTGCTTCTTAGTGAGTGAATATTTAATAATCTTCTCTCCAGTGACTTATGCTATTGCATAAGTTTGATGTACATCAATTGTTTGAAATGTAGGAAAAAATATATAGGTATAATTAGTATAATTGTGTGGTTTCTAGGGCTGTTCTACAAAATATTTTAACCAGTGATAACATAGCTGAACTGGAAGATTAGTACTAACCAGAATTTTAGATCTTGGGAGCCACCTTACAGAAGAGAGAACTTTTAATTGTGTATAGACTTGAGTTACGGGGAGCATTTTGAATGAGTGAAGACTGCCTTCCATGTAAAATTTCACTTTGTGTTCTGTGTAATGCCCTTCTTCTGGGCCCCCAGGGACCTCTATTGCTTAAATTCTTCTTCCCTTATCCTGCCCCCTGCCTATGTCCTGGCTTCACTGCCCTTATAGTGAGGAAGATGTTGTGGTTTGTGTGTGTCTGTGTTGGCTGTTGATTGTTAATCATTATTATTATTGGCAACTGTGATTTGATGTTTCCCTTAAAGAAGTGAAAAAGAATCCTGCCCTAGATATCATTTTTTGATCCCTCTCTTGTTTTCATGTTTGATACAGCTGATATAACAGAAAATCCTTTTAGCGATACTTTCAAGTTATAGCCAGAATTTGACCGTTTCTCGGAACTTCCTCCATTATGACCTTGGTCCAGCCTACTTTCATATCTCTTCAGGATTACTAGATGGTTCTTGTAATATGACTTTCTAGTTGTTCCCTTTATCCCCTACAAACCCTTTTCTACGTAACATCCAGAAGAATGTTTTTAAAACTTAAATCATATCATACTCCTCCTGTCAAAGTCCTCCAATTGTTTATCAACTCAGAATAAAAACAGTTTGCTTACAACAGTCTACAAGGCTCTGTAGCACCCAAACTCTCACACTTCTGAGTTTGTTTTCCCTGCTTGCTCACTGCATATACTAAATACCCCAGGGCCTTTGCGCTTGCTGTTTCTTCCATATAAAATGTCCTTGTTCCGTTTCCATATAGCTTATTCTCTTGCCTCTTTTAGTTCTGTTTAATGTCACTTCGTATCAAAAAGACCTATCCAGACTCTACATTAACTGCCTTTCTCAATCAGATTTCTCATTTAAACCATGGAACAAGATAATGATTTAAGTAACTATTTTCTAGTTCTCTCAAAGATGGTACAGGATTGGTACCACTGTAGAAGCACAGAAGAGAAGTTAATTAATTGTATGCAGTGGATGCCTTGGGCTAGTAAGACTTAATTCATTCACATAACCCTGGTTGAGAAAGGCTGAAAGGATATCCCCCTTGTCCAGGTACATCTATTTTTTAAATATTGCTTTGTTTATTGCTGTGGCATTTTATTACCATGTGAGTGTGTGTGTGTTAGTGTATGGCTGTGTGCTGTGTATATGTATAACATACAAGCAAATATATACATGTATATATTTGCTTGTATTATACACAGAGATGCATATGTATATGCATATATATACACATGTACATATATGTATATATGTGTAAATGCTTTTCCCCTCCCAGCACAGTACATATGTGAATATGAATATATATATATACATATTGAATATATATCTATTCATATATATATGTGTGTGTGTGTGTGTGTGTGTGTGTATGGTCTGGGTTTCCCCATTGGAATGTAAACTTTATAATGAAATAGAGCAGGACCCTATGGTCCTCCCCCAATCCATGTTCTCCACCTGCCTTTTGTGGAAAAACTGTAGCCAAAGAATAAGTTTAATAGAAGTGAGAAAATGCAGAAGCAAAGAATAGCAGTCCAAAAAGACTAAATAATAATAGTTTAGTCATTAACCAAAGTCAAGGACCTTTAGTTCCTCCTCATGGGCTATAGATAATATCCTGAGCCACATGCTGTGAGCTGCCTTATAGACACTGAAACCCCGGCCAGGTGGAAGAAGTTAACTACATGAGGAACAGACTGTAGCCATGACATAAGCTGTCACAATTCTGAGAATTGGCCTCAACGAAATGGGAACAAACCAACCCTGGAACTGAAAACTAACAGTACTTAATCAATATGACACTGATCGTACCACTGATGACCAATATCAAGAGGACTGTCAGAGCTGACTGTGCTCTTTCTGCATGTAGCCCCCTCCCGCTGTCTATAAAAGCTCTTGCGCCCTGATTGTCGGGGGGCGGGGGGGAGTCGGCCTTTGGACAGGAGTCTGCCCTCCCCCTCAGCTGCAGCATCTATAATAAAGCAAACTTTCCTTTCCACCAAACTTGCTTCTTTATTGGCTTTTGAGCGGCGAGCAGCCAGACTCCACTTTCGGTAATAGCAAGGGCGTGGACTTTGCTTGTTTTGTTTGCTTTGCTTTATTTACTGCCTAGAGCCTAGGACCTCGAAGATTGCTTGACGAGAATTGGGAGCTAAATAGATATTTTCTTAATGCATCATAAAATGAATGAATTTCTATATTCCTTGCAAGCAGAGTATAAAGGTTATATGATTGCTAGGCAATTGAAGAAAATGACCATGTTTAGTAACTCTTCTCTCCAACTTGGCTTTTATCTCAAATTCTGAATTGAAGTTTTACCTATGAGTGTTGACACTGGAACTGAGAGAATTCAGCTTGAATTATGCAAATTACAAAGCTTTTAATCTCTTAAGATAACTTTATTTGAATAACACTAATCTTATATTTTTGGCATTTTGTTTCTATGCCATACTGCAGCTCTTCGTTTACACATTTGTACCGAACAGTGGAGTCTTACAATAAAGACATCTTACTTGTTTTATCTTTGAGTAAGTTTGCTGTAGCACATGCTTGGTACACAGTAAAAATGTTTACTGGATGAAGAAACGAAATGTACAAAAGCATACAGAGTTGAACAGAATTCTTTTCTGTTTTGGTGTTCTTGAACTTGCAAATTATAAAATTCTTTAATCAAGAACCCGTTTGGATATCTATGTAGTGTAAAAAGAACTAGATTTGGACCCTGAGTCTCTGACTTATGATCCTAACTCTGCCCTTAACTTGCGAATGTGCATTTTGGCAGAGTCGCTCGGCAGCTCTAGGTCACAGTTTCTACATGAGACTACTCCGCATTATACAAACTCCCTCAAAAATGTGTAGGAATGAGAGAACAAATGTCATATTTTCTTAAAAAAGCTTAGATATATGCTATAGAACTATAATAAATATCGCTACAAAAATAATTTAATAAATTAATAAAATTTAACACTTAATAAATAATAAATACTAAAATTATTTGTGCCTCACTGAATAAACAGTCTATATAACAAGATTATATCACAACCTCCCTCCCTGGTTAACAAGGTGATGAATATGCCTGGCTCATAGTAAGCAGTCAGTAAATGGTAGTTATTATTTTTATACTAAGTATTTTATAGCCTGCCTGTCCAAACTTGAAACTATATCCGTTCTTTCCTCCAGTTGCCATTCCCAGGGAAGGGTCCTGCTTTTAAAATATGTCAGGTGTTCACACGTTTCTTCTCATCTCAGAGGAACAAACGCTCTTCCTTTCAGAATATTATAAAGCCTTGAGTACATCATTTACATCCTATATCATCCTTAATACCCCTTCTTATACCTTAAGGCCCTTACATGAATTCCTTCTCAATATTCCATTTTGTTTCTACTCTTTCTCCTCCAAAGTTAACTTTGAGTCTTTTTTTTTGGGGGGGGGGATATTTTTATACCTTGCAGAACTAGTGATGAAGGGAAAAATAAGGTCATTTAGCAGCATGTAGGCAACACAAAACATCGATCAATTATTTACATTTTCAGCTTCTTGTTCTGATATTTTAATAAACACAGATTCTATCCAAACACATTAACTACAGAGACCAGATGCCCCAGCATAAACTTATAATAACCTTAGCACTCAGAACTATCACATAATTCTGTAAAGAGCTCCCATGTAGAGTGCTAGGGGTTACAGTATTCACAGACCTCACATTCTGAGAACGTAAAATGGGTCCACATTCTGAGAACCCAAAAATGTACAATAAGAAGCAGATTGCTTACTCACGAGGATACAGGTCCAGGTATCTGTCCACATCCACGGTAGGTGACTTGGTGCTGTTGGGCTGCTGGGAAACGTTCTGATCCATTTCATACTGAACAAATAATCCAAATAAAACAATCATGGCAACTTCCAGGCCAATGGCCATGAGAGGGAACGTGAACCTCATGTTTGTGGCAAAGGACAGAGGCACACTGAGGGCTTCGCGGTCTGTGGGAGGTTGATAAGGACAGAAGGGCTGCTCTGTGTGTGGAATTAGGCTGCATGCTCAAGGTACTCCAGTGACATTGCAAGAAAAAAAATGGGCGAGACTGGTGAAAACGCCCCATCCAGTGGAGTGAATTATGCTCTGTAATCAAACTGTTGTAAATGGTGGTTTGAAGAAAATACAATATAGATTGAAAGAAGCCAGCTGATGGAAATGATCTATTGCACACAAGTGTCTAGACTCTTTTTTCCCCTTTTTATTACATTTTTAAATTAAAAACATTTTTAATTAATTAAAAATTTTTTTATTGGAATATAGTTGATTTGCAATGTTGTGCTCTACAACAAAGTGAATCAGTTTTACATATACATATATCCACTCTTTTTAAGATTCTAGTCCTGTGTAGGTCATCACAGAGCACTGAGTAGAGTTCCCTGTGCTATACAGTATGTTCTTATTAGTTATCTATTTTATATATAGTAGTGTGTATATGTCAATCCCAATATCCCAATTTACCCCTCCCCCAACTTTTCCCCTTGTTAACCGTAAGTTTGTTTTCTACATCTGTGACTCTATTTCAGTTTTGTAAATAGGTTCATTTGTACCATTTTTTAGATTCCACATATAAGTGATATCATATGATACTTGTATTTCTCTGTCTGACTTACTTCACTCAGTATGACAATCTCTAGGTCCATCCATGTTGCTGCAAGTGGCATTATTTCTAGTGTCTAGTCTCTAATGTAACTTTAATTCAGCAGAAACTTGCTGCTAATTGTATGACAGGCACTGAGCTGGGCCCTCTAGGAGACACAAAAGTAAGCAAAGTATAGAATGGGTCTATTAACTTCCTTGAGGAAGTTAATCTAGTTGGGAAGACAGAAATGTAAGCAAGTGATCATATAAAAACAGATAAGTAATGTAAGTGTTCGTAAAAGTATTGGGGAACATAAATAAGGCAGCAACTCATTTTGTCTTGGCCCAAGAACACTACTAGCACATGAAATGCTATGGATGAAGGCATTAAAAAAATAAATAGGCTTTACCAGTAAAACAGAAAGAGGGACTAGCATAAGGCTTGGAAGCACACGGCATATTTGAGGAATAGCAATTCGTTAAGTAAAGCTGGGTGAAATGGGGAGGGACCAGGTGTGGGGTATCTGGTGATAAAGCTGTAATGGTAGCTGGGCTGGATTATAAAGGGTCTTGCATTCAGTATTAAGAATGCTGCATATATACAATGGAATATTACTCAGCCATAAAAAAGAACAAAATAATGCCATTTGCAGTGACACGGAAGGACCTAGAGATTATCGTACTGAGTGAAAGATGGCACCACAGGAGTGGATTCAGATGGTTAACTTCAGGGACACACATGTACATCCTCCACTTTGGTTTTGGTTTTGCAGTGGCCCAAAGGGTGCTCATGATAATTCCAACAGATCATAAAGGCAAAGTACTAATGCTGATAAACTCTACACAAGGTTGTAAAAAACCAAGTAACAGGGAATTCCCTGGCAGTCCAGTGGTTAGGACTCTGAGCTTCCACTGCAGGGGGTCTGAATTCCAAGTTTGATCCTTGGTCGGGGAACTACGATCCCATATGTATCTAGTGAAGAAAAGGTTTTTCCTGTCCCCAAAAAGGCTCTTTCCACCCCTCAGGGCTCTAGCTGGGGGGCCCTGTGTTTCCTCATCATCCTACATGGCTGTGGAATTATTTCCCAGAATATTACCACCGAGCTGGGTTACAGGACCAGAGTGAGCTCCAGCACACCCAAAGCAGCTGTCTGAGGTGTAGGCCCTTGTCTTAAGCCAAGGGTTCTTAACATTTCTGTGCTATGGACACTTTGGCAGTTTGTTGAAGCCTCTGAATTCCTTCTCGAAATATTTCTTAAATGTACAAAATAACATGCATAGAATTATCAAGTTAACCAGTTGCATTGAAATTCATGGATCAAAATATAATAAAATCCAAAAGTCTGATGTAGATGCGTCTTCATAATATAGAAAATAACAAGATCTAGTGGCATTTCTAATAACTAGTATAACTTCAAAGTAGGAGTATGAGTATAAACAATTTTTACTCATTATTTTAAGATATTTGGAACAAGAATAATATGAGAGAAAATTATTTGGGATTTCTATTGGTGACAAAGTCATAAAACTACTAATGGAAATACTGAATTTCAATTAAATGCACTTTTTTTCCTACTCAAGTATATGGGCCACCTGAACTCTATCCATGGAACCCTGGTTAAAAATGTCTGTTTTGGGGACTTCCCTGGTGGCACAGTGGTTAAGAATCCGCCTGCCAATGCAGGAGGGCATGGGTTTGAGCCCTGGTCTGGGAAGATCCCACATGCCGCAGAGCAACTAAGCTCGTGCATCACAACTACTGAGCCTGTGCTCTAGAGCCCATGAGCCACAACTACTGAGCCCACGTGCCGCAACTACTGAAGCCCGCACCTAGAGCCCGTGCTCCACAACAAGAGAAGCCACCGCAATGAGAAGCCTGCACACCACAATGAAGAGTAACTCCTGCTCACCACAACTAGAGAAAGCCCGCGCCGCAACAAAGACCCAAAGCAGCCAAAAACAAAAAAAGTCTGTTTTAAATATGGCCTTACTTCCCCTTTGTTTCAATGTAATTTTACCTCAGGAATCTCCTCATCATTTCTTGTCCTTGGTAATTCTCATGGACACATTAGTTTATAGCAATAAATCTCCTTAACTCTACATCCCAGGGACAATTAGAGGAATATTAGTCAAAATCTTCCTAGGAGATCCTATGCACCTTAGAAAAGTTAATTCAACACCCCTCATATGATCGGCGTTGCATGAGAAGAGCTAGAGGACCTGTGAAATGATCCTTAACAAAGACAGTAAAGCTAACTTTGCCAAGTAGAAGAGAACTCTATAGACAGATAATAAACTTGAGGCTTAGAGAGTTTAAGCAACTTGCTCAAGTTTGCACAGCAGGTAGAAGGCAGAGCTTGGCCAAACATGTCTGTCCAATTTCCTAAATTTAACTTCTTTCAGCTATACCATTTCATTTTCTATGTAAGATAATTTAGGTTCCTGCTGATCTCAAGGTACTGAAAAATGTCAAAGAATCTTCTGAAATATTAAAGGAAGACATTTCTAATTTTAGCTCTGTCTTCTGTTTATTATATTTTATTTTACTTTAATTTGGAAGGTACTATCAAATTAAGATAGATGTCAACTTTCTTACTTGAGGCACTCTTTTCCCCAGTGAGGACATCTAGATAATAGAGAATATTTTATGTTTGCATATAGTTATTTGACAGATGTCCCCAAACTTTGTCCCTGATACATAATGGCTTTACTGCAGAATACTAAAAATTGCTATGAACTTCAAACTTTGCACTGAGAAAAAAAAATATGCCCTATGTACTTTTCAAATCAAAAGATATGAAAACTACATTTCTATTCTGTTGAGGACTGTTATACATTTATATTATATAATATATATTTAAAATATAATTCTATATTTAAATGTAGTTTTTACTATTGAAAAAG